>NC_037638.1:9856085-10186710 GCF_003254395.2 Apis mellifera
AAGCTTTGAATTATAAAAAAAGTAATCTCGCGAAATATTTCACGGATGAATGAAAATTTGAGAAATATTAAAAATACGACATTGTCAAGAATAAATAATATCACGAAATGCGACGAAACAGAATAGATGCAATATTTTTGAGAATTAGCATCACATTTTCCGAAATATCAATCTTAAAAAAGTTCAGAGTGTTTTTTTTTTTTTTTTGCAAGTTATCTAGCAAGAATATAATCTTCATATGTTATAAAATTAACGTGTTAAAAAAACGTTAAGTAAAAATACATATGCGCGTATGTATCATATATAACTTTAAAAAAAAAATTTCAACTACGAAAAATATAATCGCGAACGCAGCCAATTAGCTCATATTATGTACTATAAAATTATAATTGTATCAATGATACGATTATGAATTATTTAGCAAATAATTATGATTTCCCAGGTCTCACCGTCTTGGAGGTTGCTGCGAATGGAGACCCACCCTATCCACGGTCCCATCCACCCTCCTTATGCAAAAATTTATTTCAAATCATTGATAAATGTTCCTTTTGATGTAGGTGTGCAAAACGTTCAATTTTTGATCGTTCTGCCAACAAACAGCAAAAGGAATCACAAGGAAAAAAACCGAAACTAAACCTGAAATAAAAATTCAATTATATCTTAATCTAATTATATACAACTCTGCGAGATTACTTTGTACGTATATCAATGTTATACATTATTCATAATTATGAAATTTAAAATTAAAAAGAAAAAGAAATCGAAAAATCGAAAAATTTCACACAGAGTTATATCTATTTTTTGACCACCACCACCTATAATATAACAGTACTGTTATACCATTTATTATGCATGCATTTTCAAATTCTACTTTAAGCAGCAATATTTCTACATTATAGCAGCAATTCTACAAGCCATCTACAAAGCCATCTACTTTTATTCTATATACACAATTTTCACATAGAAAATTTCATAATATTGATTAAACTTAAAAATATCATAATTGTAATTCTCTACAATTGCAATTTAATATAATCCTTGAGGAACGTTAACTAAATAGCTTCATCTAAATCTATAATAATTTCTTGGTTATATTAATTAAATATTGTTTTAATCTCTACTTGGCATTGATTAGAAATAATATTTTGTATATAACAATACAAAGATTTGTTAAGCGAATCTACTTACAGAAAATTTAAATAAAATCAAGGGTTATATCAAATACAAACATTCCTCATTGATTTCACATTCATTCCATACAATCTTTGATTATAAGAATTTTACAATATTCAAATGTACAAATATACAAATATACAATTTTACAAGGATTATATATTATAGAATTAAAAGGATTTTACAAAATATATATTACTGCATTAAATTTATATATTTTATAAAGTATATAAAATAAATATAAAAGTTAGTGTAGGAACATATACTTTATAAAATCTTTATTAATTTTCTATAATATCTTAGTTTATACTTATTACTATATAAATATATATTATATTATATTAAATATATAAATATATTAATTAATGTAAATATATTTATTTTCCAATTGGATTACATACATAGAATCAATATACGTTTTTCCTTTCTAATATTAAAAATGCTTTCTATTCATGTTAAGGGGCCCTTTTATTAACATGATATTAACATGATCAAGAAAAAGAAAAAAATAGATATAAAAATACAGAGAGCACGTTATATATACTGAGGCACAATAATACCTGAAACAAACTTAATCAGAAAATTAGTGAAAATAATGAAAAAGAAATGAAACCAAATAAATTTTATAGTCTGGAATGATATAAAAAGATAAATTTATAATGAACATTCACCATATTGATTTAAAATTTCTAAATATTCTAAATATTTAGTAAAAAGAATTAAAATTTTTGCTATTGAAAAAGTATATATATTATATATATATATTATAATATATATATTATATATTATATATATATATTATATATATTATATATAATTATATTAAATATATATATATATATATATATATATATTATATATAATATAATTATATATAATATATATATATTATATTGTGACAATATTTTCTGAAACAAACTCAGAGGTGCGATAAGGAATGCTGAAAAAGAAAAATTTAGTAGTCAGAAGGACTACTGAAAATAAAAATATCTTCCACTCGATAAAAAAACCGAACAAACGCGAGTGGAATATTATTTTGTATTGCAACACTAATAAACTATTATTTTTTTAATATAAAATCAATCGCGACGAGTGCTTTATTTGCAATAATAGTAATTTACAATTAAGAGAAAAAAACAAAAAAAAAAAAAAAACACTCTGAACTTTTTTAAGATTGATATTTCGGAAAATGTGATGCTAATTCTCATAAAATATTGCATCTATTCTGTTTCGTCGCATTTCGTGATATTATTTATTCTTGACAATGTCGTATTTTTAATATTTCTCAAATTTTCATTCATCCGTGAAATATTTCGCGAGATTACTTTTTTTATAATTCAATTAATCAAACAAGGCTTATTGCAATTCTTAATAATCAAATAAAATGCGAGAGTTACAAATGACGTTCAATTTATTCATTAAATGTTGCATTATAACGAAAGATTTATGTTAAACTTTTCGTATTTCTCTTTAAAAGGAAAAACAAGGAAAGTAAATAATGTGAGAAAGATAAATAGTGTAGTAATTAGACTGCTGGCGCCATCTCGTTGTTGGTAAAAACGTTTATCCAAAAATATTCGAAAGATGGCGTTAGTTTTGAATTCTTACTCTACATTATCCTCTTGTAATGAATAGTAGTAATCGGAGGACTCAAGAGATGGCGCCAAGTACCTCTTATTATCGAAAAGTTGTTACTTTATAACTCGAGAGATGGCGCCACTATTCACTTATTGTCGAAATGTAACGATTTTGTTGCTCGAGAGATGGCGCCACGGTTCACTTATTGTCGAAATATAACGATTTTATCGCTCTGGAGATGGCGCCACGGTCCACTTATTTTTGAAATATAATGATTTTAGCTGTCAAGAGATGGCGCCAGCAGTCACTAATCTTGTTCTATCTGTATGCATTTCTTCTGTATTTATTATTTGGTTGTTTTTTATATTTGATTCATCTATAGGACTTGAGTTTCTATTTTTATTTTTATTCTCTTCTTCTTCTTCTTCTTCTATTATTTTTTATTTATATTGTTTCCTGAGAAAACGGCTCTTATATTTCATGAACTAGGCATAAAGTGTTAAATAATTGTTGTTGGATTTAAAAATATTAAATGAAGTAGTAAAATCCTTACCAAAATTATTGTGAAATAATATTGATTATATATATATATATATTCATACATGAATATGTAGAAATATTTTACATCAGTTACTGTAATAGTACATAATTGTTCAAATGCTGGAATTTATTCTACAAACAGTGCAATGAATTGCAAGTATTATCAAGATTCTATAAAGATATTTCATTGCAAATAAATTTTACTTATTGATGTGGGAGTATAAGAACGATTCAATTTGTAAATGAATAAAAAAAACAATGTTTACCACCTATGATTTATAATTTGACAATTCTTCATTCTTATTGATTAATAAGAATTGTGCTAGGTAATTAATTTAACCTGTCAGTGATTTTTACGACATAGATAAATATATCTTCGTTATCAGTAGTAGAATGAATAATTTGTATTCTAAAGAATGATTGGTACGAATTTCATTTAAATGAACAAAGTAAACTTACAAATTTAATTCCGTTAAATCTCTTTCACGGAATGTTGCCCACATCCATCCAGCTTGTACCAGTTGCAAATTATCAATGTATCAAACTCTCAATGCGTGCTATTATTTTCTCCAACTTCTTTAACGCGAGATCCAGCAAAGATAAGTTGCTGCAACTTCTTCAGAAAGTTAGACAATGCATCGTGCCTCTTCCATGAGAACTTGAGGAAGGGTTTCATGTGATACCACTACTTTGCTCGAATTCATCTGCGAATCCTCGTCCAAAACTTTCGTTTAAAGTGTTGAGTAGCTTCATTTGCAAAAAGTTCTTAGTGCTGTTCATTGAATTTGGAAAAATGTTAGCCTTCGAGAATTTTTCTTTTCCTTTTAATAGGATTACCAGAGATTTTAATAAGAACTGGATGAATATGGGGACATAATCGTAGAGATTAGAGATTAGAGATTAGAGATGTATATTAAAAAAAGAAAAGGAAATGTAATGATTTTATTGCAAGTCTGATAAAAAAACATATTTCCTGTAATTAACCAAAATTATATTTTATACAGTTATTCATAAATTTAAAACACAAAGATAATATATTCGAAAGATTTCTTCTACGTGGTTGATGTAGATTCTTTGTATTTTTCATTTTTCTCGATGAATCAAATGATGAAGAATTGATTGTACTTTCATGCATTTTTTTCTTGCAATACATAAATCTCAAATGGTTCAATGTCTCTTAAGAATGAAAAGTTCGTGAAGAATGAAAAAATTAATCGAGAATAAAGAACGGGAGATCTTTACAGAATTTCAACCGAATAAATAGAAAATACGTGTCTTTTAATATAATCAAAATTTTATTATCAAATATACTTGTCACTTTTTCTTCTTCTTTTTTTTTTTTGTTAATTTAAAATTTCACGAATTAAAATCTACAATGTTTCTATAATACCGTTATTCGTTATCGATGTATTTGCATATTTAATTATTGGTTATTAAAAGTAATTGAATTTGTTTTGTACGAGAGTGGTAATGGAGCGAATGCAAATTGGCCTGTTAATGTAGCTGCGAGGATACGATGATTGAAAAGGGAAAACAAATTAATTTGAGATAAACAAATTTACGTAGTGGTACTAATTTGCAATGTTTTAATTCTGTCGAAATGAAATATGTTTCTTTATCAGATTTGCAATAAAATCATTACATTCCTTTCTATCCAACACGTTCGACCAGATATATTCAGAAATTCAAGGAATGATTCTCCAAATGAAAATAATGAGAAGAAGAAGAATAGAAAAATTATTAGTTCGAAATATTTCTAATAAATCTTTCTTCACAAACAAATCTCAAAGCAAATAAAGTACTGGACATTGTATACAAAAAACATCCACATAGATAAGAAAATTATAATATTCAAAAGTACAAGTTAGAAATGCATTAAGATAGTTTATATTTTTCAAGTGATGATAAGGGATAATTGATATAATTGATAATTGATTGATATAAGAGATAATTGATTTTTTTTTTATTTTGATATAATTCTAATAAGAATTAAAAATTCTTGTCATTATCGTCACGGTCCAAATTCTATAACAATTATTGACGGCAATTGTTATGTTCGGAGGATTAGATATCGATGTTCGGATACCACGTACCATTGCTAGTACAACATTAATAATTCCATCCAATCGACCGGCTCGTCGATGGAAATGAGCATTGGTCTCTAAAACTACATTAGCGGTAGACGTAGCATCACTAAACAATCTGCTGAATTCGGAATACACCAATTGTAATTGCGCGACGTTTCGATATTGTTGTCCACGTTTAGATTGGCCTAGGTGCAGGCTACGTGATTTCAATGCGATAATAGACGCGTTACAATCGCGAGCCTCTTGTATCAAGGATTAAAGGGAGAAAGAGTAGAAAGTGGTACGTCGATAGATACGTCAGGTTTTTATTTTTTCTCGCGCGACGAAGTTTTCTTTGGATCAAAAATATAAAATTTCTTTCGGCTCAAATATGTGGAAGAATCAAAGGAAACATCTTGAAAAATGGTTTTTTAATTTGCTAGATAATGAAAGGACGTTCAAAAAATTACCTTCCTAAATGGAAAATTGAACTGTTTTAAAAATTGTACTGAAATATTTTTATTTTTATTCATCTTGTATTAATATGAAATAAATCTTTATCGCGATTAATAATTTGATTTTTAGAAAATCAAAGAATCAATTATAGATTTTGATAGTAAAATTTAGAAATTTAAAAAAAAAAATAAATTTGTTTGAATCAATAATATTTCACAGTATTTGATTAAATTTTTTTGCAATGAAAATTATATGCAAGAAAAATAGCTTATTTATATTAACTGCAAATAAAAGAATATTTGGTATAATATTAAGGTAGGTCATCAAGGTCAAGGTCAGTTTTCAGAAACGCTTGCAAAGCCGAGGCATTCTAAAAAGACCCGGTATTATTCCAAGTTATTTCTTCCGAATAGAATTCAAACGTAATATTCTTAACTTGAAGCACTGCCAAATTATTCCGAACGACCTGGCAATTTCGTCTGTGTCATGCCTCTATTATTTACATAACCTCTTTTACATGTACGTGTTAGAACATCTTTATTAAATAAATTTTAATATAGGCATTTCAATTTTGTTTTTGCCAATTTCGAATATATTTTAACATAATTTTGGTAAAAGAATAAATAAAATATAAATAAAAAATAGGAATGAACAAATTTTAGGATAGCTTCGTTCTCACGATTAAGATATTATTTATTACAAGATATCAAATGTCGTTAAATTATAATATTTCTATAACTATTTTATTTGCTGTAAAATTGTAGAAATATGAATAAAATTTCATATTTTAATTTTATAAATTACACACACGAAATACATAGAAACTAAATTCCATTGATGATTCGGTTTTTGAAAAATTAAAAAATTTAATATATATATGTAATATATAATATATAAGGAATAGTAAAATTAGAAGAATATATGTCTAATGAAAAATATAAAGAAACTTTGTAACTTATAATAAATGATGCAAGAGAATACTATTTATATGAATCTGTTCGTAGTTTTATAAAATATTCAAATTCCATTTTATTCAAGATGGTTCCTTTAATCTTATTCCACATATCACGTTTCTATTTTCATCATCGATTTTCTCGAATCTTGGTACTATCTTTTTGTCTCTTCAAGTATATAGAAATGATTCTTTTTGTGCTCAATAAATCTGAGATCGATATTGATTTATACAAACTTGGGATTATCTTTAACGTGTCAAACGAATTTGAAAACGTATCGTATTGCACACTTTTGAAATCGTTTCACAAAGATTTTCGTGAAGTGAATATTGGTTTTAGAGTAGCTCAGAGATTATTCAGAGATGGAAAGCAAAATGATTTCGTTATCATGAAATATAGGATTAAATTTCTTAGGATGTACAGATAGTCGAAAAAGTTTTTATATACAAATTCAATTCAACAAATTATATTATCGAAATTAATAATGATTCAGGTTTATAAAAAAATTTATTATAGGCATCAATTTTTCGCAGATTGTCACTTTGAAGGGATAAAATTTCGATATTCTTTTCATTATTTTTTTTTTTAAATATAACTTTGCAATGAGATAAAACAAAATTTTTAATTATAAATTATTCTAGTTTTAATTTTCGATTATTCCTCGTAAAAAATAATTCCAGGCAAAATTGTATTCAAAAGATAGGACAATTTAAAAATATTGAAAGTTGATTTTACGTGTTCAGAGAGATTGAAAAAATTATTATTATTCCATGTATCGATTTATTATTATTCTAATCGTAAATTTTCTTCAAAATCGGGATTTTTGAACTTGATTTGAAATATATCCTCGTAAGATATTTATATGACGTCTAATCGTGTTCGTAATTAAATGTTTCATCAAGTGAATGTTTGTTAACGGATTATCGACAGATAGAAGATACGTTTACATGAATATTGATTTTCACGCAAAAGATTATTTAACGTTGTTAACGGGATAAAATGACAGATGCGTGAAAACAATCGGTCACTAGGCTATAAATCATAATTGATAATTAATCATCCATTTTATCGAAACTTAATCATTTACATCAAAACTTGGCTTCCATAAATCATGCCATCCTTTAAAGGGTTTTGCAAACGCGTACAAACTATGCGGCAACCGAGCACAAACGATATACATTCCCGTGGGATTTTATCTTGGATTTCTTTAACGTAATTGGCTCCGTCTTCCAATCTTACGGAGAAAGTTGCCTGGTAAATGCATTTATCCAAAAAGCGACGATACCCATATTCGTGAACCGCGATCATTTTAAGCTTAATGATCTGTTTAGAAGAATATCTATAATAATATGACAGCTTGAAACGAAAAAAAAAAAAAACACGTCTACAGCATCTTAACCAGGATATCTTGATTAACGATACTTTTCTAGAATGATTTCTAAAGAGTAAATGTAGCGTCATTGGATAAGATACTTCTAAGTATAATATTTTATAAAAAAAAAAAACTTGATACAAATAAGATATATAGAAGATTTGATTTTTGTAACAGATAAATAAGTTGAATTATAGAACTCTGTCCGTGATTTGCTTTACTTGCCTGACATTTGATATAAAGAAAAGTGATTATTTTTCATTTTATATAAATCTAATTAGTTTAAAAATGCATTAAGAATATATTAAGCATAAAAAAAAGAGAAAATACGTAACAAGCTTTTATAGTCGGCCATCTAAGTCAAGGCAATCAGACGAGTAAAAGGAAATGGAGAAAAAATAATAGGAAACGAGGAGAATTACAAAAACATTTAATCATCTATTGGGAGGCTAATAAACGTTTAAATGGAAATGAGACGTGTTTCGTAGAATTTTAATCGATTCTCTCATCCGGGAATAGTTTGAAAGCTTTCAAGCATTTATGAGACGGATTTTCTAAGTGGCAAAAGAGAAAAATTTAACACGAGTTGAAAGGTACTTTGATTGGAAAAGTATTAGCGATAAATAGAATTTTCGAAAATGAGAAACGATGTCGTAAAACGATGTCGAGTTATCTATGAACGTGGACCGATTTTGAAATGATTCAATTTTCCGTGCCGCATGTTTCTTGTACGAGTTGTTCGTCGTCAATTTGTTTCAGGCCAAACTTATTATATATCTTTAAAAATAGTCTTCAAATCAGAAATAATAATAATAATAATCTTCAATTTGAGTTGTTTGAAGTATCAATTTAATAAATTTAAATTAAAATTTAGATTAAAAAAAAATTCTTATTACAATTTGAACAATATTTCTGTGATTTTTATGGCAAAATTTAATTTTACGATATTTAAATTCACTCTAATTGTAAATACTTGCAAAAGATTATTCAAATTCATCTTAACTATTTATAATTCAAATTATATTTCTAACAATTATTTTGATATGATAAATAGAAACTACAAATTATTATAAATATTCATACAACGTTAAGATACTATATTAAGCCAGAAAGGATCAAGTAAAATTCAAAAAAAAATATAGATAGATATAAAAAAATATATAACTTCATAGAGTTATAGAAGAGAAATAATTAGGATCAAGAAAAATAATTTTATATTGAATTTTGATTAACGATTCAAATATTTTCGGGGAGAGAAAAAAAGAAATCAATATTTAAAGCTTTCATCTTTTTACGTTCATATCTTCATCCTCCTCTCCTTTTCCACCTACAAATATTCACTCCTGATAACGATTCTCCACAAATAGGATGCAGCCGTTTCCCAAATCTCGTTATCGATCTCGACAAATAACACTGGCAGAGATTGAAAAAAGTTAATCGACATATTCACCCGACAATTTCGCGATAACGTCCAACCTCCATCGCTCTTCGATAAAAGTTTTTAATCACGCCGTGAAAAATCTATTCGACCGTAATATTACGATCACTTTTATCCGATCAACTTAATTTCCACGCGCGAAATTGTTTGAACCAGCGGCAAATAAACCATCAAGAGAAATAGTCAGACCACGTTTCAACCCATTCTACTACATTGTCCACCGTTTTCGATCTCTACGTGCACGGTGTACGCGTTAAACTCTCGTTGCGCCGCAAATCATTCGCTGAAATTAGCTTCGGATTCAGTAGGGACTATTGGTTCACCGCGCTGTTTCCTCAATGTCTCTCCTAGTTTCATGCGAACAGACTGTTGATATATTCGTGGAATATACTTTTGGATGATATCTAAAAATATAAACGAATTGATAATACAAAAAAAAAACGCGACTTTTTATTAAGTTATATAATTGAAGTTTGTGTTGAGACAAATATTTATTCTGCAGTTTTCATTCCTTCATTTGAACATAATCTTCGGATTATCAAGTCTCAACCGATATTTTGTATATATAGAATTTGTTTTTAATATTCTTTATTAGAATCAATCGTTTAATAACAATGTAATTGATCCATTCACATCGTATTTATTGTAACGTATAAAACATATGATAAATATTCTAAAGGAACAATTGTATGAAGTTATATAAATATATAATTCAATAATTAATAATTCAATAATTCGAGTTATATCTTAAATAAGAATATAGTAATTCATCGGGTATACAAAATGAATGGGTTAACATTTTGATTTCGCTTTTTGGAAAGAAATTAAAAAAATGAAATAGAATGAAGTTGATTTTTACGTGTAGTAGAGTGAGAAGTAAGGAAGAGGAAAGGAGTAGAGGAAGGATAATTCGGCTCGAATTAAAACAAACAGCTTGACGTGATAGGTTCGATCGCATCCGATTGCATCGGGAATGCTAGTCCGATAATTGAATCTCAATCGCCAATCAGAACGTTGGAATGATTCAATCGGTGAAAAAAGGCACGATACGGAAAGCAATACGAATTTAAAAATACCTTTTCATGCATGATGAATTAAATTAAAAGAGAATCGATTAAAATATACATATAAACAGTCTCGATAAACAAAATCGTATTACACGATGACAAGAAATCATTATTGATACTTGAATAATTAAGTTCGTTTCACAAAAATGAATATAAGTTTCGCAGAATTTTTCGTTACAATTTAATTTCATTTTAATAGTATTCTATTCTATATATTCTACTATTTAATATAGTAATTATCATTCAACGCCATTTTCTAATATAATTGGAAATCTATTTTTTTGTATTTTTGATGCAAAATAAATGAAGAATATTTAAATTAATACATTATATGATTGTTGAATTGTTTCCAAATTTGTAATAACTTATTCTTTCATCTTTTGTTTATTAATATCAAATTCATATCCTTTTTTCGAATTTCTACTTTTATAATTAATAATCTTTCTTTTTAATTCTTTCTCCATTAATTATTCGTCTTTTTTCTTTGATGGCTGTTAAATAATAATTACATCGGATACATATTAACTTCAATGATAAATAAATGCTAAAAGTAAATTATAAAAAAAAAATTTATTATTTTCTTTCGAATTTTAATTATCCGATGAATCTCAATTTATTATTTATCTCTTTTTTATTCGAGATCTTACAATTCTTTTAAATTTTCTCAAATACGAATTTAAAAAATTAGAAATCTCTATTATCAGTATCGTTGTTTTTGTTTTTCGTGCACAGACACGGCACGATTCGAATCGTATTATACAAAGACGCGACGATGAAAGTTCGACGCGAAATGTCGAGGAACGCTCGAGATATTTTTTCTCAAGGCACTTGAAACCTCTCACGCGCATCTCGCGACATTTCACGGTGAAACATTCTCGCCGTCTCGCGTTTGTGCCAGTGCGAGACGATTCAATGACACTTCCGTTACACGTGGAAACGAACACGAGCAATTTCACGAAGCTGAATTTTTCAACCGTTCCACTTAATCAGAACGAAGAAGATGATATTCTCCCAATGTCTCGAGTTCCGCTGAAAAATATCGTGTCCGCGTTGACCCGTACCAAGCCCCTCCTCTCTAAATCCGTGCCACGAAAGATATTGCGAGCTGTGTGTTTTATTTCGAAATTCCGTCATTGCATTCCGTGCATTTTGCAGCCGCGTGCATTTACACATTGCGTATTCAAATGAACAGCGCAGGACGTTGGATTGCGCCCTCGAGACTGTCCTATCTCTTCGCGCCAAATGTATTTAATCCGAATAAATATAGGTTCCGGCAGCTCGATCACGAAATTCATCGATACGATTCCGTGATCTATGGATTTGGAAGTACGGTGATATTAATCTGAAATCTCTCGTGTACGTATTATATTATCCGAATAAATTTCTTATTATAATATTTATACACGCGCGGTGATAGTATATCATGTTGAAGAAGATTATAAGGAAATTCGTGTAATTCAGATTTTAACGAAAATTTGAATGCATAGTGGAGCATGGTGGGTTAGAAGAATTCTTTTTTTTTTTTTTTTTAAAGTTTCTCTCGAAGAATCCAATAATCCTGTTTCGCGTTTTGAATGCAATTTTGCCTGGAAACTTTTTTAGAATTTTTTAGAATATAGAGATAATAGAACGTTAAAAATTCAACATTCATTTTTTTATACGAAAAATTTTGCTTTCTAATTATGAAGTTACATATATTATTCATCGTTGGAAAACATAGGAAAATTCAATGAAACTCTGAGCATTAATTTTACCTCTTTGAAATTATAGTCTGTGAAAAAAGAATCGTTAAATTGTTTCAAATATTATTTTTTATTATTATTACGTATCGATGAATAAATCAACGAATAGAAGAAAGATCGTTTAAAAAGATTTATCAGTCTATTAATCGATAAGTTAGTATACGATACAATCCAAGTAATTGTTCTGTTCTTTTACTGTATTATCTTTACACAAATGAAATTCAGTGCATTTCATACGGAATTTCTGTAATAATTATTTTGTTCTCGTCCACTGGGAAAGATCCAACCGGGTAGATCCAACGTTTTACATGCAAATGTTTCGTAGGACGAACATTATCGCATCTTCCACGGAAACAGAATCAGCTGGAAACAACGAGATGTGTTCACTTGTAACAAAGGAAGGTTGCAATTGCTATGCACCGCACCTTAGGGAGTAATTGACTCTACCATTCCGTTTAGCCTATTCCGTGTTCCCAAAATACATCCTGAACACCATTCGACGGTATAAATAATCCTAAATCTCGGAAAGTTAATTTACATTATACGGTAATCACGTAACATATTAATTTCAACGAGTTTCCTTAGATTTCTCAACTTTCGAACAAATTAAATTGCTTACCAACAGTTTTGAATAAGCTTCATATGCTTGTCGGTTCATAAAAAAAATAAAAAAGGATGAATTCTTTTCTTTTTATGCGACAATTGATCTAGAAATTCATTTGTATCTGATTTGTCTGATTTGTAAATGGTGTATTCCACTTATGTGTCAAGTGATTGATCTATATTACTTCTTCCATAATTGTTTCGTTCTTTAATTATATCAGGAAAGAAATATATGCAATTTTTTTTATTCAAATCATCGATGAAACTTCGGCACATCATTCTCTGAAAATATAATAAAAGATAAGAATTGAATACAGAATGAGAATTTCTTGAAGAGAAGAAATTTTATTAAGAAAAAGAAAGATACGATATAATATGAGGCTATGTTTTTAAACTGAAAAAGTTTTATTACAAGAAAAAGTCTAGAAATTTATTGAAATAGATCGTAAACAGTTTAATAACAGTTGAGAAGAATTTTTGGATAAAGTTCAATTAAACAAATATTTAAAAAATTAATTACTCTTCTATCTATCTAACTTTCATTTTTTATTTATTTTCTTCATCATTTCACAATTACATATATATTTAAAATATTCCTTTTTGAAAATTATCTTGTTTACATAACGAAACAATAGAAGAATAATAATTCTTAATACAACTATTGCAACATGAATGGATATTTAACTACAAATGGTGAGAAGCTATTACACGAATGAAACGAGTAGCTAAACTAAACCACAAATAGGACGCAGTTTCTGCCCATTTCCAACTTTTCCACTTGCGCGTACCATAGAGAAAGTCAAATTCGGTTTATTCGAAAGTAATCAAACCATTCTGTTTAGATTTAGGACGAAGTTTTATTTATTTATTTATTTATTTATTTCGCACTGTATTACAATTCGCAATAAATTGGTGAAGCTACAACTCTCAATTACGTTAACAAAATAGCCAACAAAAATTTGTTGAACAAATAACTTCCACTCAACCTTGCAATACAAATCGATAACTTGAAACGTAATCCTTTTCATCCGACAGTATCATTGGCAGAAAGGTATTGAAGTTTTCATTGAACGGAACGAGAAAGAATACCTTGTCTCGTGATGTGACACGTGCCACAGTATACAGTGTACCGTTACACGAACATGAAACCAACAATAGAAACCGTATACTTGAAGCTTGAATAGAGAAAAACTAATACTAGTCACGTAGGAATAATCGATCAGTTCATCGACCTGTGATGATCGAGCGCGCTTTAACATAGAATGGCATCTTCTGAGAAAAAGATTGCAAGACAGAATAAATACCACGGTGTAAATAATCAAATTATTTAATTTAACAAATGAGACGAATCGAGTGAAATAGTTTAAAATTTTTGAAAATAGATTGTATTTTATTATTAAGAAAATGTAGGAAAAATTCAACGAGAGATTTCAAATTCAAGACGTTAATTTCAGAACGGCTGATATCGAGTAAAATATTAAGTTACCGGATGGTTACTTGTTTCACGTTACACCATCATTAAAGGGATTTTATGATTCATTTTTCGGATCCGGTATTTGGCGTACAAGGGCTCGTTTAACTTAAAACTTTGATGCTAATTACGGTCGGAGCGCAACGACACAGTGCTGGTTGAATTTTTAATGACATCCCGTTGAAGTGCAGCGGAGAACTTAAAATTGAATTTGACGAACTACGGGTACTTCATCTTTAAACTTCATCTTTAAACTTTATCTTTACATTTTCTGCTTATCCATTGAAAAGAGACGATCTCATTAGGCAACATTTGTTCGAGATGTTGTTGGTGTTAATTAACAAACGAATGACAATTTTACAACGAAATAATTAATTTCGTCATAATTGAAATTAATACCCAATATTAAGAATAGAAAAATTAATTCAAAGCAGGATAACTTATTCGATTCGTAAGGATTAAAAAGTAAAAATAAATAATATTAAGCCTATTAAGATAGCCAAGTTTTCGAATGATAAATGTATCCAAAAAGTACAACAACGATTCTCAAAATAATATTTATATTTTTACCACATTTTAGTAACGAAATTAATACTTTTTGGTGGAAAAATTCTTAACAAGTAGATTTAAAAATCCTTAATAACGAAGGTGCACAGATGGTTGTGAGTTAACAAGCCAAAGGATCAGAGTTTCTTAACAGTAAACAACGATACCACAGTCGCGTTAGGATTATCGTATAACTGCACGGATTTTTGCTTTCGCCACGATTGTCAACCATTATTTCGCTAATATTCACGTTGCAAAAAAAATCTAGCCTTTAAATCGTTCGTACATTTAGATCTTTGGTATTTTATTCGCCTTAAAACTTTACTCTATTCGTTCGTAAACTAAAATTTCATTATTGATGCTCTTTGGACTAATTATTGATGAATCATTTTTCACTGATATAAGTCTGATATACATCTTTTGGTTTCAAGAAATATTCAACAGTAAAGTTGGAAAAGAAGTCAGACGATAAATGTGTCGGTTAAATGACATGAATAGTTGATATCTCAATTTTTGTGGATCTATAGCAATGTTAATTAATACAAATTTTATTAATTTTTGAAAACAAGAGGATGTTACGAGGATTATAACCGTCATTGATTTTTGGACAAAAAAATTTATAATATAGAAATATTTAGTTGAAAATTATATTTTTTCTTATTTGTTTAAACTTTTATCGATCTTTATCAGAAAAAAATAATTAGATTGAATAGAAGATAAAGGAAAGGAAACTGTGAAGTTACATCAAATTCCGAGACAAATGAAAAATTTTTATTTTTTTGGACGAAAATATATTATGTCGAAATTCATTTTATTAAAGACAATATATGATTCTATAAATAAAAAAGAAAATTGCAAGTTTTATCAACGTTTCATTGCTTTGATAATTTTATCAGCAATTCTTACAAAGATATTGCAATAAATATTAGGGCGGTACTACTAAGCATAACAATGCTATAAGAAAAAATGTTTTCTCCCCTTTGCATAATTAAATTTCAATAACATCTTAAAAGGAAGCATTTGGCGAGATTCCAAGTACTTTCTCCTTTTGAACGAAAAGAATCGTTTGTTGAATTAAAATCATATTTAAAAGAAAAGTACAATTATCCAAAATGGACGGTCGTTGTAGTACAATAACAATACTCTTTCGTTTGAATGGTTAAAATATTATTCCTTTCTCGACATTTTTTGATATCATATCGACTGCCACGAAAATGTACGATTTCTCGTTTCCTGGTTTCCTGGATAGAACCTAATGTTCGCCATTAGAATCCTTATCTTTTGAATATTCTAATAGGAAGCATAACTACGAGGCTCTGGAATAGCTGCTTTGATCGCGTAACTACGTCGTTTTTATCACGTACAAAGCGAAACCAAGAAATTTTCATTTATATTTGCCATTGAATTGGTCTCGAAGAATTTTGTCTTCCTGTTTCCTGCCATTGACTATTTGTAACCTCGCATATAGAATATTTTAAGAGCCAACATGAATACTGAGGCACCGAAAACAAACGATTTTGCATGCAAGATATAATTGGAATATTTAAACATATTAAATGATATAGCATATTAAAATGAGGAAATGATAAATGATGAGTTAAAAATTATGAATAATTTTGAAAGATCGATTAATAATTTCATACAATTTATTCATACTACTGCTTGCTTTGTGTCACATCATTTTATTATTTTATCAAGAGAAAATATTTTATTGTAAAAATCGAAAAACGTAATTTAACATAATTGAAATTTTCCAGAAATATATTTCATATAGAATATCAGAAAAGCAGTAGAATATTTTCCTGAAGGAAAACTTTTTTTGTGCATTAAAAATTCTACATCTTTCACGCCACGAGAAATAATAGATGACTTTACGACAAGTACAATAGTTGCTTACAATTTCTATTAAACAATAATCCTCTAATACATCACAATATCCAGTTTGAAAGATATCAATTTTTCATGTCGTTTATTATTATGAAATACGAAATATGAAACGATAGATATAGTTTGCCTTTTTAATAAATATTATTTCAAAATTTTTTAGTTGCACAAGGGTAATTAATATTTTGGAGAAATACGTTTTTTTTTTAATGAAATTTATACGACGTTGAAAAGATTGTATTACAATGAGCAAAACAATTTTTTGTCTCAACGTCAAATCGAAATTAATTGGTTATACGCTCGCGAAAATTTGTAAAACTTTAAGAAAATGCTGTCCCGGAATGTCGGGGGATATTTTTTATCCATCATCAGTAGTTTCGATGCTAAAATGTCGGGCGATAAATCTTCCTGCTGCGTTTTCATGGCATACATTACATGTCACATAACTGTGCGACTTCGAGGACCTAACGACAAAGTGCATTTTGCGTGATGCATACCCTGTTCCGCAACTTGACGACAGACAATTCCTTTCAAACTGACGGATGATGCAATGTATAAAGGCGAATTGTGGTCTACGATACAAACATTATCGTATTGCACATATACACATAACATGTTACATTTAAAAAAAATTGTGAACTATATTTATATCTCTGACACGTAGATATATCTTCATATGTTTAAAAGTGACAGTTACAAAATTCTAATTCTCGTGAAAAATTCATAAATAAAAATTACATATCTCTACGACTATCATATTTTACAATCAATCGACAAATTGATTATTATTCTTGTCTCAATGACTTATGTCATTTATTTAATCACAACTCTTTCTATCTGACGATGAGTGTTTTTTTTTAGTTATCTAGCAAGCATTATATATTCGTCTTATTTTGTCTGATTAAATATTAATATTCGTAATACATTTAGTATTATTTGAACAATTTTCAAAAATTTAGAATTTTCTTTTTTCGAATTTTTTAAAGAGTTCTCTTAATTAGATGCGTTATGATACATCGATTGGCGAACATTGATTCAGAATAAAAAATGCTACAACAAACTATCGGTGTTTAAATCCATTTTAATAAAATATCAATCTTTTAACGCGATTACTCTCACTTCCAATCTCGGTCTACGACTTACACCACACACGCCCATGTACTATTGTGTGTATAGCATATAATGCGGTGGTAATGTGGCCGATTCAAACCGCTGATTACAATATTCAAATTTTCCAATCTCCATATCTGTACGTGTATTCACGCAGTTGTGCAAGTAGCTTGCACGCGTTTTCAATGAAAACGCCTACGATCTCGAATCTCGAACACACATCTCGCCGCTTTACTGGTTATTCAATGCAAACGTATTTTACGTTCGATCTTCCAAGCTCGAAACTTTGGCGAGATTGCCGCCAAATCCGCGTCCTCTCCTCCATAAATCTTGGTTACGCGATCAATCGACGTTTACTCGTCACTCTGCTCTGTTGATTAAACGGGAATGCAATTACTCGGCTTATCAAACTTTCATATCTTTTATCGTTGTTTGGCTAAACAACGGCCTATCCAACTTATCCTCAAGATAGCATGTTGTTTTCCCTTATTTTCCGCGCGAAATATTCGACGTGCAATCCTGATGCCAATAACTTTTGTCGCTTTATCCTCACAAATCAATAGAATTGAATTTAGAATGTATACGGCCATGGAAAATTAAATGGAAAATTAATTTTAGATATGGAATATTTCTTAGTTTTTTATTCTAATGGAAAGTTAATGATAGTAGTACTTATTATAATTTCATGATTCGTCGTATCAAAAGTTGATCTATACTACTTGTTTAAATTATTATTGGTTATATACTAATTATCTGATTGGTCTAATTACGTGTATAAAATACGATGATTGATTATTTTATATATCTCGGTATTTAGTATCATTTAGAATTGTTCTTCATTATTTTCGTTCCAAGTTAAGTTAATTTTTAGTCATGTGTTATTTATCATTTATCGGATAGTTGACATTTCCCCATTTGAATACGTATAACTGACCGAATATTTCTCGTGGATAAAGTAGGAGGGTAGAAAGTATATGAAGGGGTTGGAGAGAAACCGCGATAGGTTACAGAAGGGATGTGCAGCCAGTGGTATGCGGGTAACCAGCAATTAGCCGAGATATTATCGCGATTGGTGATATGTCCCAGTAAAATCTATCTATTATCGTTAGTCCTTACAGATTAGTTGATCATCGTTTTAACTCTTTCATATTTATTTTTTTTTAAATTTTATATTTACGAAATTAAATATTTTTCGCTTAATTTGTTTTTTCAACAAAAATTTCGTTTGGTGATATGGTAATTAATATTAATATTGAAGAATCATTTCTAATAATGCCTAATAATTTTTAAGATATTTCAAAAATAATGGAATATATATATCCATATTATAAATAAAAAGGCGGTTGATGATTCAATTTTAACTCTCCTGGTTTAATATCTAAACTGATTGGTAACAAATCATAGTTTGGCTAATTCATAGACTTGGCAATTCATTCAAAGAAATTAGGTATTTCTTTTTAAAATTTTATAACGATGCAATCAAAATTTGTTAAAATACACGAAATCATCCATTTTTACTTGATAATTTTGATTGAAATAAAATATATTGTGCAAAGAAAAGGGAGATATTTTTTTTTCATCGACAATATTTACCAAAAGTTATTTTCGAATAGTATTTACTTTTTTATATAATTCGTAGAGACATTTTCAAATTCAAATATTTTATTTTACATCCATTAAAGCAAAGTTATCAATCAGTTTATAAATTACTTGTCGATAGTGGAATGGGTACATCTTCTTGAATTGGAAAAGTTTGCTTAAAGTTATTCGTATATTATCCTCTTGTTCAATCCGTTTTGCACACCCGTTCATCAACGGAAACTTCCAATTCTGGAAACTTGAAAATTATTTTCTAATTCTGGTATTGATACAAGATAACAGCCGATTCTATTTTATCTCGTTAAGCTTATTAATCCAGCAAATTTTAACACTTAATCAATCGCTCAATGCACTACATACAATTGAATAATTTATAAATAAATAATTATGTAATATTAACGTTTATCCAAAAAATATTTATTACGAAGTTATATTAATATTTGAAAAGCAAATTTAACAAAGAAACGATCTTGAAAAATCTGTGATCGTTAGAAAACTTCTTTCAATAATGAATATATTTTATATTTTAAAATCCCAATTCTCCCTTCGTGTCAAAAAACCTTCCAATTATATCGAACGATTCTAAAAAAAAAAACGCACGATAAAACCATGGAGCAGCGGAAGCGACAACGACTCGACAAACGGAAGCAAACTGCAATCCTCAACGTCCAACTATGCCGTTAGCCCTTCTTTGCTCCCTCGAGCGTAAATTGTTCGTTTGAACGAGAACTCGCGTGCGCGTAAGGGCTATTTATACCGATAGCGAGGACATGCAAGCGGCCGAATAGCCCCGTGCTTCTTTGTGCCCGGCCGGAAACAAAGCGCTTCTTTGACGGCTGCTCCTCTCCCCACAGTCGAAGCACATCATGCACACGGCCGAAAGACGTGCCACGAGAGAGGATGTTCACGGGGATGACACGCGAAACGTGTTATTAAAGTCTGAAAAATGACGGCTCGTAAAAGTGAGGACAAAAGAGTGCCGCTGGCGATTGCGCCTCCTTCCTCCGCGGTTGAACGAGCAAGGGTGAGGGTGAAGAAAGGAGGTGGAAAGACGACGACGACGGCGACGGAAATGTTGGGCTGGGGAAAACGGGACGGGGCCAACAGGGGTGGTAGAAGGGCGGTGACGGGTGGTGAACGGGACGCTTGAAGTGGCGCGATACCGAGTTAAGGGTTGTTGTGCCGCGGAATAAAAGTTACCAGGCTGCGAGCTGGAAAACGCGTGTGACCTTAATTCTATTTTGTGCTTGTCAATCGTGTTTTTATTCTCGAGCTACGCACCACGGATTAATCTTTTTTTGTGCTTTTGGTCAGGCTAATGGTAGGGAAGAGAAAGGGTGTTTCGTGACGGATCTTATATAATGAAGGGAGAGGTTGTTCTGGATTAGTCATGACGCGTAGAGAAAATTTCAAGAAACGTCTTTGTAAATACATACGTTTCAAAATCAGTTTTACTTATAAGTGATTGTTTAGTTATAATATTTTCAAATCAAAGTTTGAAATTTTAATAAAGTAGGTATTTAACTTGTAAATTATTATCTTGGTGGATGTTAAAATGGAACTACTTGCAAGGTCTTTCTTTCCTAGGTGCAGAGATTTCTTTCTTGTTTGTTAGAATACGCGTTGATTGGCTATTGTTAAAAATGCCAATTTTCCAATGAATGACTTTCTAAGTCGATCCATTTTCGCTCTTTTATGCACTAACAAGCCCTTTTTCTAACAAGAAAATGCGAGATTTTCGGAATTTTCAAGGAAAAGATCACAAGATTTCTCCAAATTCGAAATTTGGCATTTAGTATCATTGCAATTTATTGTTAAATTATCCATCAAAAATATTGATTGTGAGCATTACTATTTCTCCTCAACTATTTAACATAAAAGAAACTAAAAATTCTAAAGAACATCTGAAAATAATTGCAATTAATATTTTAATTTCAAAAAATATCCATACCTCGCGATTATGTTATAAACATTCCAACGAAAATTTTTTTATAAATAAATAAGGCGATACGATATTCTCAACAACATGATGAAAAATATATAGATATGTGATACATTTATAAAATAAAATGAATATTTCAAATCGAATAACTCAAACTTATCGGTGTTATATATTTATACATTTGATTTCAATATTGATAAATTAATTTTGCTTTCGAGTTGGCGAGAAGAGAAGGTCGCTTTGTTAGTCTTTGTTTACTCCAGAAAATTACAGTGTCGCGTAGTTACTGAGTGTATACCACTTTAACGAGAGTTGATGTTCCGTTAGCGACTACGTGTTTGCTGCGGGAACGAAACGGGAGCCATCAAGCAATCTTGGACATTGCAAGTTTATTTCCTTGACCAACAATCTCGCCTCCATGATTGCTAGAAGTAGTAGTCGTGATCCTACACGAAATCCAACAGATGTTCTGCTTGTCATAGTTAGAGAAGTAGAATAAGACATTCATGGACAAACGAATGGTACGAGTCGGCCATTTGTCAGGCAAATAGAATACGCCGGTTACATGTCGGGCAAGTAGTGCAAGTCAGTCGATTGTCAAACGAATGGAAATTTGTTATGAATCATTGACGAACAAATTAAAGTAAATAGATAAAGTATGCGTGAAGATGAGATAAAATTGTTATCTTAAGAGAAAATTCAAAGAGAGGAAATAAGGAATGGATTTTTCTTAAATTTTCAATTGGTAAATATCCATAGATACGAGAAACATCTACTTAAAGACTTATAACTTGTATCCAATGATGTTTTCGAGAGAACGATTTGGTGGATAAAGTTGGCGAACACGATTTTACGGTCGGCCAATGTTCTTTATTGCGCGGTCACGTACTTCAGCGACTAGCTTTAGGATCACGTTGCGGCTTACCTGTTTTCATTTGATGCATCGTACGAAAGAAGTGTTTTTTTCCCATGTAATACGTCTTCTTCAATCTTGACACGGTTATCCTACTACTAAGTAAACTCGAATAACGATGAAATGTATTTAAACTAATTCGAATTATATAATATAAAGTATTAGAAGGACGAATAATGATGATTTTTATATATGATAAATTATTTTAATTTTTAAAAAAATTCAGGATTTAAAAATCACACATTTCGGTGTATAAATAATTATATTCAAAATTCGCTTTAATATATGCTGAAGAAAATAGGGAAAAAATAAATTCTCTTTTTATCGCAGTATATTCTAAATCTATTTGATGATATTCACAGGTAATAAAGCAAAGAACGTCGAGAGGTTTTCGTTTCATATTTAACCATTGGCAATTTTCTCACACATGAGTGCGCGAGAAACCGAAGGAAGAGTACGAGAGTTCTCGAGATATCGCGTATCAAAGATATATCGACGTCTTTCCACGTCGATTCTGTTCTATTTTTTGAGATGACGTTCATATTGCCATATTATCAATCCTGATATTTCTAAAAATTTATACGAAATTCGATCGTAATTTTTTTTTAATTTTTATATAAATATTAGGTTTCTTCTACACTTAGCTTATGCACTCGTTTCTAATTCGTTGCGAGCAAATCAAAGTAAGCATTTAAATTTTCTCTTAAATAAAAATCTTTGCATAATTAGTATATATCTTAGAAATTTTTAAATCTACTTTACTTCTTGAGTTATATTATTATTAATTAAAAATGTTTACTTTACTTTGCAATTCGAAGTACGATAACCGTTGCTGCGAAAATGCATGTTGTAAATATTTGAAATATCGGATACCTCTCCTAGTTTAACGTATGAATTTATATTAAAGCACATTCCAGTGAAAGTTAGAACGATGAAAGCTTGTCAAAGGACAAGAGGCTTTGTTTTCGGGATATTTGTCTTGTTTTATAACATAAGGATGCAATTCATGGTTCGTATGATAATATTATTCTTACTAAAAAAAAGTAAATATAAATTTAAATAAATAAAATTAAATATATTCGTTAATAGTTTCTGAAAATTGCAATACTTTTTAACAATAAATCAAAAAATTCTAACGTCTTAAAGTTACACGATATACAATTTTCGATACACATATAACAGCTTTCTCAAAAATTTCACAACACTCCAACCATTCTATCTAATCTGACTTATAATAATAATTGACCTATATTCTACTAGTTATCTTCTTCTTTTTTCTTAAATATTAGTTGTGAATTTAGTTGGAGACATATTAGACAATCTTATTAATGAGTTTATCTTCTCTTTTTCAATAAATTATTATCCATTTTCCCAAAATCGTGGAATATACGTATCAAAATATTTTTGTTGCGTTCGAAGAGGCTACATTGCGTGGCGGGGTGGCTCGATAAAACGGCAGCATCACAATAGGAAAACAATAACCCTAGCGGATCCCGACTATCAGTCAAATTGGCACATTCGAGCCAAACGAGTTAACGATGCGCTTGTATAAACGACGGCTTCGCGCCGATTCATTTGCACGTCCTGTAATTTAAATGGAACATCGGGCCTTTCTATTGAACGCGATACCCAACATGTCGGCTCTGTTGTTTGTCAATCAACGGCTGCGTGCCGCTATGCCAGAAATCGAATGCAAATTTGATACTTTAGCTCAGTAGCAGATCTCGGCTTCGTTTCTCTTGCATTCGTTTTTCTTTGACTATTTTCGTCGTGTTTTGTACATTATCGATTCCCTCTTAACATATAAATTATAAATTTCGAAAACTTTTTCCTGTTTTGAATGGCATAGCTTTTTATTGATCTCATTTTCAAAATATCGAAAGAGACATTTTGCTTTTATTCAATATTGAAAGAAAAATTTAATAGTTTAAATAGATATTTTTAAGATAGTGAAAGAGGAAACTTATCGATCAGTGAAATTTCAAATTTAGAATAATCCATCAGCTTAGTATTTTTACATAATAAGAATTAAATTTCATTAATAGCAATATCTATTTGATGTATATTAATTCATTAACAAAAAAAAAACCTCGAAGAAATGTTTCTTTCTTGATATAAAGTCTTATTTAAACATCTTTCAAAGTTGAAAGATTAAAAAGATCTTGCATTTTCTTGAGAAGAACTAAAGAATAAGGATCATGAGAATAAATAAATTCAATGAATACGTTGTAACGTCTTCTATATAATAAAAATTCAAATGATTCGAATTACGAACGGAGACCGCAAATTGAGTTAGTTTAAAGGAAGATTGAACAGGGTCGTTGATCGATGCTCACGTACCGATCAATGGCACGATCGATCAGTGACGCATCTTCGATCGGCAACGTTAATCAACGCCAGTCTGCAATTACGTTACCTAGCACTTCGAACGCTTTGTCAGACATAATTTACGCAACGAGGATTACAAGGCAGTGAGTTAGCAACCGATCCTTTTTGTACGATTAAGAATTCGATTTTAAATATGTAACATCAGTTTCTACTTCTCGAGAATATTATCATTTAGATAATTATGATTGATTTAGAAAAGTATAATTTGGATTAAAGCTAGGGAAAAAATTACATTCGAAACAGGAATAAAAATAAATAATATAGAAATATACTAGTATATATTTAGTAATAATAACTAGTGGTATTTGCATATCGTAGCTAGATAAGATTATTAGTGGTGAGAAAGTAGTATAAATCAATCATTTGTTAGACAAGTAGACAGTCCAGTAAGTGGTATAGATCAATTAATGAGACAGACAGTACAGATCAACGATTAATCGAAAATAATAGAGTAATTGTTCCTGGCTAGAAAGATAATATTTAATATTGAAAATATATTCTATGATTTTTGTATATTTTGATTGAACAATTTTTTACGTTAATTATGACGAATTATCCGTAAGGATAAACGCATCCTCGTAATATTTCTTCGCAATACCAAACTGTTTCGCTTTCGGTCTGTCATTTGCATTCTGAAAATTCTATCCATTGAACCGTAACAGCAGGATATCGATATAAGCTATACAATGATGTTAATTAGCAACACTGATTGACTCGTGTAAAGATAGAAGAGACGATATTTATCGTGTAT
Source organism: Apis mellifera (assembly GCF_003254395.2). NCBI lineage: Eukaryota > Metazoa > Arthropoda > Insecta > Hymenoptera > Apidae > Apis > Apis mellifera. Next base: position 9,881,678 of record NC_037638.1, read on the forward strand.
CTCTGAATTAATTACTCAATCTCCCAAATTACCAATCGCAACATTAACCGATTACCGGTATCGATCATTGATTCAATATCCTATTGTTGCTTCTTTTATCTGAAATTTCTTTTATCCTTTTATGGAAATTGTCTTTTGTAACGGAATTATAAAATGTGTATATATGCTATTATTAATTCTCATAATTAGTAAATATTTAAAAGAACAGAGTTATTGTATTTTACAATATAATAGTTTTTTTTTTTGATTTAAAAAAAAATTCAATGCGCATATGCATTCATTATAAATATTATTTCCAGTATGCACAATTATTTTGGATTTTTTTTTGTATTTTTTGCCGTTCTTATCAAAAAATCAATATCCATTATCACTTTCGATTCTTGATACTTCATTGAACGCGTTAAATTAAATTTTGGATCTTTCTTGAATTATTAGCTACATATTTATCGTTATCTTGCTATTGGAATTTTATTAAAATTCAGTTTATCAGTAATAAACAGTTAATCTCGACAATCAATCTCCTACATGTCACCACTATTGCATACCTGGCCTCAAAGATAGTCGATATCGGTGTCTCATTATTTGATAATCGATCACGTCTCACTAACCACGAAATCTCAATATTATGTTCCAAAGCTCAAAGCTTGGTACTATCGGAGTTCCATCTTGTAATGCTTGAATAATCTTCATTCATATGTAAGATATTCATATTTTGAGCTTAAATTCAAGATACGTGTACTATCTTGGTTCTTGCGAAAAGTAATATCGTCTGTACGTTATAAAATTTATTCGTGACATTATTATCTTATTTACTGATTTTATAAAATTGCACGAGTTCATTTTTTATCCAAACGTTAGAATTTTTTTTTTATTTTGTTTCTATTTTTCGCGATATCATGTTCCAAATCCTGATATATTAATATTTCGATAGTCAATTTTACATCTTGTTTCAGAATTGTTTATAGCTTCACGGTTCAAATATTTTAGGTATTTACAAGTATACAAAAAAGAATGATCAAATCGTTGCTTGTATTGTACAGTTAATTTTACGATTATATATTCGGATTTATTGCAGAAATAATTTGAAAAATATAAGCCATTGCAATCAAAGTAAATAGAAAGTATTTATTAGATAATGAAAAATGTTTGGAATGATAGAATGTTTATAGAGATTGAAATAAAGTTAATTTGAAATAATTATTGAATAGTTTGAAAAATAGAAGCTATTTCTATCAAAGTTAAAAAGTATTTATTCTTTGAAAATATTCGGTATAATAATCAAATTTTTATAAAGAAATGGTTAATTTAATTTTGATAATTCAATCTTTCAAAATTCCACTCAAGTAATTAATCAAAGATAAGATTCATATATGGAATGGAAGTCATGTATAAAATAATCAGTAATTTAAAAAAAAAAATCTATAATTATTTTTAGAAGAATTAACCAAAAGATTAATATTGAATCGAGGATACGTTGAAATATTATTTTTCAAAATTTATTAAAATCATTCTGAAAATAACACAATATTTTTATAATTTAATTCCACTTCAATTTAAAAAAATACTGCTAAAAGTAAGATTATACAGCAGTTGCAAATACAAGATTCATTACCCTTATTAAATAGGTATCGAAAAGTTTTTACTTGCACTCTTCCATCTCCTGGATATCCTCCTTTGGATAAAGTGTCGCTATAATCTGTAGGGCAGCATCAATCATTATCTGTGATCAGAGTAGTTAAAGAGATTAGTCTATCTTACAGAATCTTCTAACTATGAATATTTATCAAATATCTACTAGATACGAATAAGAATTTTGTCTGAACATGAAAAGATTGGTTAAAATTAAAGAAATATTTCATTCTCTATGATAAAATAAATTATTAATTCTTATGCGATTAAAACGAGTAGTATAGAGAATAGGAAATACGTGATATCGGATAATGTTTATTGTTTAAATTTCGGATATCAAATTGAGGATTTTCCTGATACTGATAAACGATTCTAGTTAGTTCGTTGCGGAGTAATTGGGATCGCAATTACGTAGATAACTTCGAAGATCGAACAAGTATCCCAGGTTCAATTTACCATGTAATTATTAAATGAACGAGGAGGATAGTCTTTCGATATTGTTAAAAAAATTTTCATCTCAAACTTTGCAATAAAGATGCCATATGCATGAAATAAAATATTTCGTTACGCTTCAAATTGCTAAAATATTTAACAAAGGATTTTATTGAAAATCTTAATATAATAAAATTTCATACAATTGAGCACAGATAATTATATTTCATCATGATTTATCTCATAAATTATCCAGTTTCATAAACAATAGAATGGACAGTGAAATTTTAATTGAACATTAGATGAAATGTGAAAGAGTCGAGAGGAAATTGCAGAATTGGATCATAGCATATCTTCCAACTGGCTACAGAGTAATAGTTAGATGCGTAATTTATAGATGTGTTTATTAAGCGTATCCGCAAAGCGATCCTATTTCTATTGTGGAAATTCTCTTCACCGTAATATGTAATCGAGGTAGACCAACGTTGCATAACCTGACCGATAACATTGATTATTGGAAGCGATGAAATGATCTTCCGTTGGGCAAATCTGCAGAGTGACCATTATCGAGCAATCTATAATTTTATTCAAAATTTATGAATGATAATTAAAATATAGATTTATCATTTTTATTATTTCTTTCTTTTTTTTTTTAATAGTAAGATAGAAAAAGAATTGTTTTTGTGGAAACGCTTTAATTACAGTCATTATATTCATAAAATTTTTCGTGTCAAGAGGAATTATCAATTGTCAACGTTACTGGTACGAAAGGCAATCATCATCGTTAAACGAGCTTTAAATCAGAATGATCGAATGGATCATGTTGTGACGGTTCTCGTTGATCGGTTGACATGTATGTGAGCCTATCAATCATTCTACAACATCGATTATAAAAACAAAAAAAAAAAATACGAGTCATGGTGCTAAAAATATGATTCTTCGCGAAATTTATAATCAAATATTAAGAGATATTTAATATAAACAAAACATACTAAAAGGAAACATATAAAATTGTATATCAGATTTATCATCGTTGCTTTGTGATTTGGAATTTGATATTTTTTCGAAGATTGAAATTATTTTTCAATATATATATTTTACTTATTTTAATCGATTCTTAATTGTTTATTCAAAATTTTCTACAATTTTCTTTTTCTAATTTCATTCTTATTTATGATACTAATTGTATCATTTACTATATGAACAGGAATTCTTTCATTCTTTTGTAATATTTTTATTTCCATATATTTCTTATTTTTCATTTTATTCTTTTTACTTCTCTTTTTTAATTGTTTCATTATTGCCATTTAAAGAGAGAATCCGATCGTTTTTATTCGACACACGACTTTTAACTTGATAAATATATGCTTGGATGGAACACTATCGATGCGAAAACTCTTTGAAAAGGCGAAGACATCTTTTCCCTTGATATTACACCGAGACGATAAACCTTTTCATCGCTTTAACGAGCTTTCCTTCCTTTCCAAAGTTCATCGAATTCGTTCTCACCCTTCATCAAAGAGAAATGTTCCGATCGAAAGTTATTTTGGGAGCACGATTATGCGAGAGCAAAGAAGAGAGATATGTTTGAGAAGATATAGAGACAAGAATTTTTATTAGCTTCGCGTATCTTCATTAGATAATTTCGTATTATGCAAATTAATAATAAATTTAACATTTATTAAATATCTACTATTCTCAAAGAATTTTTTATTTACTTGATATCTCGATTGCTACTGCCATCTGACGATGAAAATTTCAAATATTGACTTATATCCAATAGATATTCTTTTAAATTTAAAATTAATTAAATCTCAAGCAGATTTCAACTTAATTGAAATCATTACTTGATATTTCACATTTAGAATCTTATCATCATAAAATAATATAAAATTTAACATTGGAAATAAGAATTATTTTAAAAATATATAGCAATTTTAGTAATCTTGATCAAAGATTCTTACAAAATAAAATATCATTTTATATATTGCAAGGAATAAAATATATAATATATAATATTGATTTAATATTATATATTATTATTGAAATTTAATTTTATTTTTATTCATGTATCATTGGAGAAAAATTTAACAAAAACAATGAAATAATATTTTAATAAACACTATGGTTTATTGTAAGGATACATGACTAGTAGCAAACGAACTCAGTAAATTAATTACCTATATCTAGAGAGTTCTAATTAAAGTTCCTGGAACTGTTCATGCCACAAGTTGTGGTATATAGGCGCATATGTGTGACCGCGTTAAGTTGTTGGTCGTATGCGTGCAGAACAGTGCTTTACACGAGCTCGTTTAACTGGCTTGTTTCGGTTCGGAGCGCGATAGTTTTTAGTTTTGATGGTGTGGATGTTGCTCTTTTAAATATCATTCCATTAGTCTTAACGTGTAATGAAAACACTCATGATTCATCAAAATATTCGAATACAAAGAAATTTATTTAATTCGATTTTCACTAAAAGTTTGTTTACATGTATGTATGTAAGATATAATGAATCATAGATAGTTATGAAATGTGATTACTTTAAATAATTTATAAATTATTATTCGTTTTATGAAAAAATGTTTCATAGGAAAGATATATGAAAGTAAATTTATTTTTTAAAAATCGTGTATTTCTTTTAATGCATTATTAGATTCAAATTGTTATTCTCTCATAAAGAGTTATAAATATTTTGGGAGTTATTTTGATTTTCGTAATAATTTTTTTAGAAAATTCAAATTACAATATCTTTTAAAATTCTGCTATAATTCTTTTATAAAAAATAATTTGAATTGATTGATATATTAAAAAATTTATAATCCTATTTAAAAAAAATCAAATTTGATCTTTACATGTCTTCTTAATATTTATTCCTAAAACATTAATAATATTAAGTTATGTACTCTTTTACATCATGTTACTTTTAAAACATTTATTTCATAAAATGAATAATTTACAAATTATTTGAAGTAATTACGTTACGAGATGTCATCCTGTATGCAGGAATTTTTTTCACCAGAAAATCTTCATTGAAAGAGTGAAATTCACCGTCAAAGTTTCAGCATTTTTTTCGAATACAATGTCACTCGGAAATATTTTTTATAACAAAGTGATATAACTAAAACTTTTATAATTTCGTTTTATTCTGTAACAAAGTTATACTAAAAAAAAAAAAGAGAGAAAGAAAGAAGAAAGAAAAGAAAAACAAAAGAAATTCAAACTTTTAATATATATATTTTATCCTCTCAGAATAATAAAAATAAAAAAATCTCGCGTTAATTATAATATAAATTTCATAATAATTTCAGTAACTCTGATATGTTAATAAATATTTAAATATTTTCATGAGCTATTGCATATTAATTACAAATAGGTATATTGCTTTAAATTTTATAGAAACATCTTATTTTTCCTCGTGCAATTATGTTCCACGTTTTATTAAATTGAAATAATTTCATTTAGCTTTGATTAAAGTACGTGTGATCAATCTAAAAGGACACAATACTATAATGGAAAAGACACTTTTCGGCTGCATGTAAAAAATAATGTAAATTGTACAAAGGAATTCGTAACGATTCATTTATTAAAATAATTATTGTTATTTGTCCAGTAGATAGGCTAATTATCATAAGTTATTAAACTAAAGTAAATTGAAAATAATTAACAAAGAAAAAGCATTATTTAATGATTATATTTTAATCTTAATTCGTACAAAATAATTTCATTCCAAAAATAATGTATTCCTAATGAACAACCTTCTAAATGTGTTATGAGGAATACAATAAATATGGTAATGAATAAAAAGAATTTACGTAATATATGATGAACTTTATTCGAGTTAAATCCAGTTTTAATTTAATGTAAATTTGGCACATATCTAATCTCCGACTTACTCTACATTTAATCCAGATTTAACAGGAAGTTTGGATCTAATTTAAAGTTTATTTGGCTTGAAAATTTAACCAACCGTATATATGGGTGACATGGATCTAACTCTAGTTTCATTAAGTTCAAACTCAATAAAAATTTTTCCATTTGAACCATTATTAGAATTATTTCTTGTTTATTTTATACGGTCATCTGTTCAAATATAAATTTCTCGCATCAATAACAAATAAAATAAAATTTCCAAATTCTTATATCTCTCTTTAAATCTTATTTTAACAAAAAAAAAATTGGCACAAAATTTAAAGATAAAATCAGAACGTAGGTCAAATCAATTTCTCGTAATTTATTAATATATTTTATTATAATATTAATCTTGTTCCAAACGAGATTTAAAAAATCTGATAATGCGTTTTCTTGTATTCTTATTTTTCTTAATAAGAATTTTTATAACTTACACTTATTTTCCAAATTTTTCTCTTATATATAGAAAAGTTCTGTTAGATGATAAATGTTCACTCGTTAAATTCCAATTCCAATTTTCAAACTTCACGCGAAACAGTCCAATAAATCATCCAACAGACAACACAGATATCACATCTTTCAAAATGAATAATTCTTTGAACAATTCCTCAGAGATATCATCAAAGAGTTAAACTTGATCAATTTTCCTAGAATTTTCCTTTTTCTTGTATAAATCGTACATAATTTCACTCGAATACACTAAACGTGTATCAATCCCTCTTTCTAACCTCGATTCCTAGACATCATCCCTCCAACCTGTACAACAATCCTTTCGCCAGGATTCTCACCTGTCGTAGATCACCGGCTATGGAATGGTTGGCGGCTAATCTAACCGATTCTAGACCGAGGAAAATCCGATAGCCGTATAACAGACGCTTATCGATCGTTTTAATGTCTGGACTCGACATGACTCAGAAACTGGTAATTCGGCCACGCCAATTCGTGGTTAGTCGCGGTTATCCTCGTCTAAACGGTACCAGAGATCCACGATTATACGGGGGCTATCCTTACGTGTGCCCGTTCGACTGGACTCTTTTCAAATTGCCAATTTATGCTGAACAGTGACCGAGTCTTGTCTTGGGAGGACGGACGTGACTGACGAGAGAGGGAATAACCACGGGAATGGAAATTAGAGTCTTTTGTGAGAATGAATTCGGTTTCAACTTGGATTTAACTATTGAAATCTGGAGGACATAGGAAATTGTTATTGTAGCGGGCGTTTTTTTTTTTAATTGTCGAAAGACTTGGTTAATGATTGAAATTATTGATCTTTGTGATTTTTCATTATTCGATCCAATTTTTGTAATAAGTTATTTATCATTTTGTAGAAATGAACTTCTTCTTAAGAAAGTAATATAAGAGTCTAATATTTTTAATAAAATTCGTATAACGCGTTCATATTTGTCATATTATATGTTTAAAGAAGTTGATAAAATTTTCGATTATCCGTGAGAAAGATATAGAAACATAAAATCTTAAATGAAAGGAGGTTCGAAAACTTTCTTGCGACCAGAAAATTTTTAGAATTATATCTTTCTCAGCTAAACAAAGATTAAAAGCAATTTATCTTTCTTGTCATCTCATAGTTACGAGCTGAAAAGTAGGGCAGTTTTTAGATACTACAGCTCAGTTTATCAGCCTCTATAGATCGATCTTTCTTTCAAGCAGAACGTACTATTTAAAACACAAATGTTTTAACTTTATGTGGTTATAAAAGTTGTTTAATAATGGCAGATAGTTGATTCAGTATATCTCTTCTTTCTATATCTCTGTTTGTTTGAAAATCTTTCTTCTCAAATAAAACTCACTTTAGACTATGTAATAATTCGAAGTAGATATAACGTGATAATCCTATAATGCGAACAAAAAATTGCACTACCATCCTCATAAAACATGATTGAAAAATATTTTGAAGAAAATTTGGAAACTAAGAAGTAAGAAAAATTCTCAAAAGTAAGAAATAATACAAGGGAACTGAGAAGAAACTTCAGAGCATCCAAAAAAAAAAAAAAAACGATAGAATAACGATAGAATATTCTAATCTACATAAAACAAATTCTTACTTTTTCAAGAAGAAAAAAGAAGGAAAAATTTGTTTTCGTACAATACATAAATTTCTTCACAACGTTATGAAAGATCCTATTATAGCTAATTCTTGTCAACGATTCCTTCTTTTGTACGAAAGCACATAATCAAAACGGAAAAGTTTTCATTGCTCGTTGGAAAAGCTCAAGAGGCAATATCCTGTGACAAATACACGGCGCAACAGCACATTTGTTCTCGGTCATCTGGCTGCAAATTGGCTTCCCTGTAAGGAGAAGACGCGGTGCACCAGCCAGGGTAACTTTAATCCGTGGACAAATACAGGAAGCGCTCTGGATCAGAATTCATTTTGATAGGAAAGATCGGATGGACCAGGGGACGGACATGGCGGCAATAAGCCGCGAATCTCTCGGGAGCACACGTAATCTCACCATAACTCCCGTGCCAATGTACCTTATAATTAAGGTAGCGGATATCGAGATTTACGACTGGTGGAATAATTCACGAGTTAAGGACGAATCGAAAGTGGCGTGGCAAACCGAAAAACTCGTTAACTCTGATCCAACTCGGCGAGATCGAATTGGCGAACTGTGACAAGGGAAATTAAGATTTTTCTGCGCGTCAAATCTGCTACGTTCGAAAGCATCAGCGTGTTAGTATTATTATCCATAGTATTGAAGAATATTTTATTAATACAACTGAATGATTTCAAGGGGTATATTTGAATGATATTATTTTTGTGGAGAAGCAAAGAATAGGCGAAGTATATAGTATAGGCGAAATATATTTTTTAAATAGAAAATTTTTTTAATTCTAAATATTCTGCATAAAATCATGATTTCACAGCAAAGCTGGAATTAAAATATTTGCAAATATTTGAAATTCAAATTATTAAAATACATCATAATATAAATTATCATCATATGATCAGAATCTTGCTTTACGTTCTCTTCTCCTGGATGGAACAATGAATTCATTAAAGATTGTTAAATTGCGTCGGAAGAATTTCATTACTTATATCAATTTTATATTCAGGATCCATCGTTCTTGTCTTCTTTCAATTTTCTCTTCTTTATGCATTTTCTTTCTTTGCTTGCTCTCTTGAAATTATGCCATTGAATATAACGTTAATCCATGGATATCAGAAAAAGACAATATTCTCTGGATAAAAAGAAAATCCGCCTCAGAATCGACCTAATTATCATTGTAACAACGTAATCCAACTTTAATTAAAAAAATTAATTTTATCTTTATCATCGATTAAATACTACTCTCGTTTACCACTTTGATCAAAATAATCAAAATAACTTTGCCAAAGTGAGATTCATAAAAAAGAAAATAAATAAAAAATCGAAGAGATTGCCAAATATATTCTCACGGCGAAGATCTCGATCGAAGAAACATTTTCCATCGATTCCTGTCTAAAAGGAAAAGTCCTGCCAACGTTCCCAACGGAAATAACGAGACGCCATGTAGCTGGCTACTCGTGGCCCGATATCAGACGACCGATATACCGTAGGTATTCTATAATCCTTGAACGTATACGCGAGTGGATATGTCCTCGTGGAATATTTGGCTCCGTTTCGACACCACCGACGGCGAAACTCGTGGCTCAGCAGAGATTCCGGAAACGATCTCGAGCTGCGTAGAAGCGGCGACGAATCGGCGGAACGGGAAACACGAATGGACGAATAGAGACGTATGGGAGAAGAGGGTGGGTGGTTGTTTTAGGTAAATTAAGTGGGATAGTTTGGATTGTATCGCGATGAGGAGGATCCAACAACGATACGAGGTAATAAGATGTATTTAAACGAAGATACAATGTGCTCATTCTCAAATCAAGAAGTTGAGAAGGATTCTTTTAAGAAAATTATATAAAAAATTATAATTAATGAATGTGAATTATTAAAAATTTGAAACGTTTAAAAATATGGCATTAGTATGAATTTTATGATTATCAAACGTCGTTTCTTTTGGATTTTAAATTTACATCATCTCTTGGAAGAAGAAGTGTCTTTTCTATGCAAACATTCTTAATGTGAAAAACGAAAGATATCTTAGAAATCTTATATTATTAATCCAATCCGGTGCCAATAATTTTAATTCAATCACGGTTTCCAATTTTTAATTATCGTATACAACGTAGACATTGACATTAACTCAATGCGAATTGCAAGTAAATACCTGAAATATTCCATATTTCCAATTTTCCATCGATCCTTAAAAATTGCTTGGATAATTAACAACGGAAACACATTGGATTCTCGCAATTACAATTTATATAATGTATGCGCGCATTGCCAGCTGCGCGAAAAGAGCATCCCCCAATGAGCATAGGAGTTTTAATCTGTTACGGCCGGGTCGCAATGGCGAATAGAACGAAGCTATTTAAACTCGGGAGGTAACACGAGGGAAAAAAGAGCAAGGGAAACGCTTTCGGGTGGAGGATCGGAGGAAAGGAAAGGGTAGACGGATCTTATCGCGGGCGGAGAAGCGCTAAGTACATATGCTTGAATCGAACTTAATTCCGCGATACGATCTTAAACGAGTGTAGGGGGTTATCAGGGCACAAGCGGGCGCAATAAAGGCCGCGAGTAGAAACGTCGAGGCTTGGGCGCAAGTTTGAAACGACGCTGTGCAAAGAGAAGAGAAACTCGATGGAAAAAAAAAAGAAGAAAGAAAAAGAGAGAGAAAGAAGAGGCGAAAGGGTAAAAGAGCGTGGCAAGAGGTGAAAAGGGAGAAAATGGAAGGGGAAAAAAAATTTGCACGCCCGCGTAGGGTTGCAAAAGAGGTGAAAATGAAGAAAGAAATACGGGCGTCGAGGAAGGAGAAGAGCCGATGAGGAAGGGGTGAAACATCGTTTCGACGGATGTTTGAATTCGACCGTGATTTTTCTGAACCACTGGCCTTCGCTCCTCCTTTCGGAATTTCGGCCATGCTCGAAGGAATCTGATCTTTGTGTTTGCGTAAACGTGGCGTGACTTAATATTTAGTTTATTTAGAAACATCGTCCGGTGCTTTTAAACGCGTGACCCGTAACGACGCGGATCGTAATTTTCGGTATGAGAGATTTTTACAGGTGAGGGACTCGAAACAATGGACGTAATTCAACGCGTCACGTTCTTTTGGAAATAGTGGAAAATTTTGCGAGAGTTAGAATGAGAGAATTATTGGTATGAAATATCCATGACTTCTTCGTACAAATTTTTATAGATCGAAGGAAACAATATTTTAATACGTTTTTTCCAGACTAAATTTTATTTAGTATTATCTTGGATATAATTAACTTTTCGATTTCCAAAAGTTTGTAATAGACAAAAAAGCTTCCTCCTCGAGCCTTCTCTAAATCTGAACTTAACTCTAACTAGTGTTCTTTAATTAACTGCAGTCGACTGTAGAACAGACCAAGGCCGAAACAAGTTGCAGCTGGTAGATGACAAAACGAAGTTACCTTACCGTCGGTCTGGAACAAGATCTTTCTTGTCGCGTTAAGCACCGCCACTCTAAAACTTGTACGTGTCTCGCCAATTATTCAAGACTTAAATTTTTATTTTAAAATTCTCTAATTATCTTCTTAATTTTTTTTATCGAAGTTCTTCTTTAACGTTTATCCTCGTGAGATTTCAAATCGATATAAAACGAATTACAAGCCTATTATATTCTTGATTTAAAGGTGTGGAATGGGGCACGTAGATCATGCTTGATTTATAGATCTCGTATGAAAAGGGAAGGGAACGTGAGATAGAAATTTCTTGAATTTTTGTGATATATTAAGTTGAAGTTAGACGTGACAGGTTACTTAATATTCTTCTTCAAAATATTTCATCTTATGTTCTATAATCTACATTATCATAATCGGTTGATTAATCATATTTGCGTGATCGTGAAAATTATATATAATTTCAATTATTGATCAAATTTTCATCGTATGCAAAGAAGCATGAGATATTCCATAAAATATGTGAGATCGTACGATTAATGTAGAAATTATTAGGTTATTATCTTTCTAAACTCTCTTGTTTCGTTCGTTGATTGTCTCGAATCAAGTGAAGAAAGGATAAGGATACGTGCAACGAGTTTTTTTCTCGAATTAGAATAATCCCTGGTTGGCCCTGGTCTATTTTTCGATGTCACCGACAATAGTCACGCGCTTGCGTAAGAATAATATCGCGAGCCAAGGTTCCGCGGTTCGACCGCTGTAAATTCAATTACAGTTGAGTTCGTGCCAGAATTTGAATTGCACAGTCCTGTTTTAAACCATGTCCTGGACACCGTTTCCACAGCGAAATATTACGTTCTTTGGTACAGCTAACCCGATTATTTATTACCTTCCAAAATGGAATATTCTATTGCATCAGTGTGCACGACTATTTTCTGGCTATACACAGTATCATTAATGACTATTCGTAGTTTCTAGAATTTGACAAATCTAACAAAAATTTCTTTTTGAAGCTTCTTAACGATAATAATCGATATGTTTAATTAATTCGTGGAATTTATTATTTAAGACATTGTGCAAATGTAATTTTGTTTATAGGAATTCTGAATTTGTATCTTTCATATCCTATATCATTTAACAACAAAAATAAAATCAATATTTTATTCATTAAATTCTGAGAAAACAGCTTTTGACATTTTATTTGTCATATTTTAGAAAAAATGTTTCGTGAAACTTTTTCATACAAATATGAATCTTTATTAATTACTTTATTATTAACGAAAAATTATTAGTGTGAAGAATTATATGAATAGTAATTATTATATACGAATCTGCTTGTATAAACAGTGCTCTATTTGGAGAGAAGATTAATATTTTTCTTTAAATACTAAGATTAATATTTTCATTCATCTTCAAAAAATTAGTATCTTCGTGTATTAGCTCGCTGAAAAATTTGAAAAATTCGCACGAAACATACCAACTAATTGTACGATAGGTGTGAATGGCCATGTGTGAATTTCTAAGTTAGTGTTGAGTAAAAAGGGGTGAATGAAGTGTTGGATAAGAGTTCTTTAGAATGCCAGAATGAAAATTGTGCCAGAAAAAGAGAGAGAAAGAGAGAGAGAACTACAAAGAGCTACAAAGAATGCAGGAGGCAAAGATTTAAGATAAAAAGTCTTACACAGAGTTGTAGAGAAAAAGGAAGCAAAGAGTTAAAAACAGTACTCCATTTGCATATATTTTTGAAAGTATCGCGCAATATGCACATCTTTTTGCACAATAACATTTATTATTAACCAAGTTTCGTAATAAAATCCAAAAATATATCGAGTTGTCAAATATTTTAACGGAAATTATTTATCAATTATCATGGCAATAAAATAATATTATAGAAAAGATTGATTTTTTTTTCTAAAATAAAATTGCAAAATTTGAAAATAGAAATATCCTTGTATATTTCGAAATTTATTTATTATTATATTGCATGCTGATTAATTCGTATTTTCTTTAAAAACGCTTCAACCTTTTCGGTATTCAAGCAGGGTTAAGGAGATATAGGATTTAAGATCAAGGCTTAAAGGAGCTTATGAGATTAGATACTTGGCTGCACATGCGTGAAACGTTTATCGCATCTTGAAATGTCCTGATATCGGAATACCGTATATTAAGATTCTCTTCCAAATATCACGTTGGAAAATACGTATATATACATATTTTGGTATTCACGATAAGGCAATATCGCATGCATAGGAAAGGTATTTACGAAGAATGGATATATGACATTTTTAGACCAACTTAAATCACATTCCTTGTGCAATATATCAATTTAAATTGGATGGGGATATCTTTCAATTTAATCGAGAGATATTGTTGACACGAATTTAATAAATAAATTAATTTTATACAATTCTTTAATTGCACACGAATGATAAAAAAAACAAACAAATGAACGAGCAAAGAAAAAAGGAGGAAATGAATAATTGAAACCAGAGGCTGGGAAAAGGAAGTTAATTCGATTTATTGGAACGAAAGGCACATAATATTCGAAATATCATCGAAAAATTAAATTATTCTATTTATGAATCTTTGTTAAAAGCCTCTTTGCAAAATTACGGAAAAACAAAGCAATATTTGAATATGGAAATAAAAGGAAGCTAAAAGAGGGGGATTCGGTGAAAAATGAAGCAACAGTTTCGTTTCTGGCCAGCCTGTAAACGATCGTTTCCATTTACGATGGAACATTCACGATTACGATCGATGAAAATTCTCGTTTATTTCGAAAATTCAGTTCTTTCAGAAGAATTTGTAAGGAGGATGAGTCGATAAAAAATTATTGACTTGTGCGTGTTTTTGAATTAACAACATTTGACAAGATGAAATTCGTTTTATAAAAGTGCACTTATGCATAACTCAATTTTGAAACAGTTAATCGAATTCCGAGAACCCTCCAGAAAAATGCTAATTGCTGAAAACCTCAAAATTCATTTGCAATTGTAGAAACGATCGTGGAATAATGACTTGTGCGCGTAGATAATTACTTTAAATTTGCAAAATAAAATAGTAACATAATTCAACATGATTATTCTTATCTTACATAATTTATTTGTTTTCAATGATCAATATGTTTATACATAAAATAATTTTTAATTCGAAAAAATAAAAATTCTCTTCAACAACTTCAACAATTATCATCTGTCTATACTATACTTATACTACTTGTCTAGTCATGAGACTGTGCTACTTGTTATTTACACTATTGACTGTTGATGAGATGTAAATTTATTGCTCATTAATGATTAACGAAGACTTGTAAGCTGGGATGGAGAAACAAGGATTCCATTGGATCCCAAGGAAAATGGAACATTTACTCTCGTATCTTGTATCGTATTTACAACGCGTCATAACACGAAAGTGTTCTGGGAAGTGTCATAAATTCGACGAAGCGTGTGCGAACTCTACGGTAAACAGGTTGTATGATTGATCGTAAAACTGGCGAGATCAACTTAATATCTTACGTGATCGTGAAACCATATGTCTGAAACTTCCACCTGTAGCCAAGGACAGTTTAATACAAATATAAGGATATGTGGACTTTTTATTCTGGAACGAAAGCTGCAGCTTAGAATTATAATAACGAGTTTAGCATGATAGTTATTTTTTTACCTAGAATCAAGCACAAATAGTCTGAACCAATGAGAAAAATGACAGAGAATTATTCTATTCAGGAATATTTTGAAATTGACTTGGAATGATATTTAAATAATAATAATAATAAACAGCAGTTTAATATTTTGAAACATAATGTTTTTCAAAATCTTTTTTTTTTAATTAGATGACAATTTTTATGCATTTAAAACAATATTCAAATATTCAAGATATATTTAAAAAAATAAGATATATATATATAATGCATTCAAGAAATAGAGGAGATTATCGAAATTCTTTTTCGCTTTATCTCGATATCTCAATGGTTGCCGAGATATAAAGACTCAAAGTTTCTAGTTAGTTTCAGTACTTCAGTACTGGGAAAGTGCAAAGGTTAAATGGGATGTCGAGATTCTGAACTATATTTTTTCTCGGAAATACATACTACTTTCTCCCAGGAATTGTAGTTGTCTCTTGTCTTGAAGTTTGAGATAGATGAGTGAGACGAAATGCGAATAAAAAGTCCAAATAAATAAGAACAATACAGATACTAAACGATTTAAAAAATTACTTTTTTTTTTTTTACACATATTTCGAAAATCAAAAAAGCGTTTTAAAAACAAGATTTTGTTTTATCAATCATCTTTTATCTATTGATTAAAAATCATTTATTATCTTAGAACGTTATAATGATTCAAAGTTTTTTTAATTTTAATAGTAGTCTTTTAGTCTTTTAGTCAAGTTTTAAGATAAATTGATACATGACAATTATTAATGGATATTACTTGATTTTTAATAATTATTCCTATTATCTTGGAATTGATATATCTAAGGCGATAAATAGATTTGATAGATCTTCTATAGCGAATCAGAGTCTCAGAACTGTGTGAAAGTGATGAAGGACTTGAATCTAGCCATATCGTATTGAGGAATGCGTTCTAGATTGTCCAAGTGGATAGATGCACCACTTAGGAGACGTGAAAGCCAAACAGAACCACTTTATAGTCGACGATCCTCAGCAACATTGTCCAAGCATCTTAAATTACTATACAATTTGGAAATTTGGAAATTTGAATCAGAGAGAGAAAGAGAGAGATAAAAGATACGTATTAGATTATCCCAAATTGGAATACTTCAAGATTGTAATTTAAGAATTTTGAATTTGGAAGTGATTTTTTTAAACTTTCTAAAGCCAAACTTTTGTTATCAGAGGATATATAATTTAAAAAGTAAAAAAATATATATTCGTATTTTTGAATTTTTAGTAGAAATATTGGAAAGAAGTAAAAAGAATCGGGATAGCAATTTCCTAAATTACACATCATAAAATCATTTTTATCTGAATAAATAAAATTGTCCATTTTTCTATATAGTAATCTAAAATGATTATAGAGAATGTTTTAATTTAAGTTCAAATTGCAATGATTTTCTAAAACTCTGACTCATTGTTCTTGTACCTTCAAATTTGAATAGTTACTAGTCTGGTAGTGAGGAATAAAATTGTAGCTCATGAGATTCCCACTAATACTCGAGAAAGTTTGGATGGTGGGGTGATAATGAAACTTTGTCCAATTAATTGCTTCATATTATATAACGAACACGCGTTTATGTATGTAGCTTAGCTACAATATTCATCTTTGTATAACAAGTATGCGGAAACATGTAAACAACTGTGTGGTTATGTAATCGATTATGAAAGCTTGTTAAGTTAACACGGTCTAAATTACAAAACAGTTGTAGGGATAATAGCAGCTACCACACCTGTCAAGAAGCACTTCGAGCACTGTCAGATAAGGGGACAAATATTTGAGATAAATGGATAGATTGGATGTTGTCGCGTATTAAACTAAATTCACTCTAATTTATTCAAATATCTATAATTACGATAATCAATTGATTAATCAATATGGATATATTTATGTAATACATTAATTCACATATATTATAATAAATGAAATAATATATGATCTCGATTGTTTGTGATATTAATTTAAACGAGAATTCTAAATTGTAAAATAAAATTCATTAAATAATTGAAAATTTTAAAAATTAAAATTAAATATATCAATGGTACTTTTACATTTTTACGCTTCATAAATATTATTACGTTCCATAAATATACCATAAATATATCCATACAAATGCGGATTATGAATATGAATATAAACTTTAATAAGTAACTATAGAAATTTTTCTACGTGAACATGATGGGCAAAGTTTTTAATAGTTATTGTGCGATTTTGAATTGTAAATGCAACCTGGCCATAGAAATTGCTTATGGAAACTGTTTACTTGAAAATGAAAGGATCGTAAAACATCGTTATATATATGCATAATCGATATTACAAAAGAACCTTTCTTTTTTTTTTTTCTGAAATGATCCTTAAAAATTAAAATTATCAAAGAATAAAGAGCTTCATTTGACTGCTTTCAATCGAACGAATTACTTTGTTTTACGTTAAAATAATTATAAAAGCGTACTATCGTTATAATTTTTTCCTCGTCGATGAGATTTTTATTTCATGATCGCATTTCATGATTTATTTGCGACAATGATAATTTAGAAATGAGCTATCGTGATGAATGGATCATTATTCTATATTAATAAATTCAAACAACAATTCCAACTAATATAAAATAAAACGCAAATAATTAAAAAAAAAATCACAATACAATATTTCTCTTAAAAATTATTTAAGTATCAAACATAAGACTAACTTTTGAGACAGCCTGTAATCTTAGAAATATTCAGACCTTAATGAATGCACGTCAGAATGCACAATGAACGCTCGAGAAGGTGCAAGTTGATGCACAAGTGTATTTCGTATACAAACAATGGATTAGAAATAATAGGATGATAGAAATACCGGCGGAAAAAACGAAGGAGAGAGACTAAAGGGTTGCACGAGCCAGCTGTGGCTTCTCTGTTTCCACTCTGTAGCCTAGAACAATGGCTAAGATATGCGATCCTCGTATCATGAATATTTAGCGCGCGAAACAGAATGGTTAGAGTTAAAGCACTCTCCCGAGATCTTATGGATCCGACTAAAAAAAGGATACGTTCTTGTCGGATTCATCCTTCCATTGCGTGAGATAAACCGAAAAAGACTAATTACTATGACCAGGGACAAATACGATTCACCTAGTTTCTTTGATGAATGCACTGGACCTATTTCAGAATAAATTGGAAAACAGATTTATGTAATCCTCGTTCTTGTCTCGTGTTTCTTGTCATGACAAAAAGAAGAGGAGAAAATTGTTCGTTGATTCACACGTTCGTTGATCCGTAAATTCTCATTACATTTGAAATTTTGAAGAATTATATAAGAATATTGCATTTCAATAACAACAAAAAAATTATTCAATATTCGTATCTTTTAAAATTTTGAGACTCGAGATTTCATTTCAATTATGATTCAAATTATATGTTGTAAAGAGTTGCAGAAATTTTTCGTTCTTCTTGAAATATTTCTTTCTTGAATCGGTATACGTACATATTTATTTTTCATTCCTCCCAATGGCAATGGAGGAAAGAGCAAATACGTAAAAGTATTTCTTCGAGTATTGTCGCGATCGTTACGTTATCTTTCTCACACGGATGATCACCGAGTACGTTATTCATTCCTGTCTACCTTTAAAATTACGTCGTAATGCTTCACAAGAATCCAACGAAAACAAAACTTCAGAAAATCTTCCTCCTCGTTCTATTCGTTAAAACGTGATTTATGCATGAAAAAGGTACGACCCATTCACAGAAGAACTATCGTATAGACGCCAGAAATAATACGTGAGAATTATTCGAGCAAATTCTCGTTCACGGAATTCGTTGATTTCGCTATTCTAATTTTGCATTGCAAGATCGTTCCAATTTGCAAATGAAATAGTATAAAAAAAAATATATAGACTGTACATAAAGATGCGAAGATTTTAAGATAATTATTATAAGATTTTATGACACAAATTTAATTTAAAATTGACAGTATATAAACAATAACGTACGAAAAACTTGGAAATTATTATTGGATGGGCCTTTTGTCCGGCCATAATCGACTTACACTACTTGATTGGAACGATCGACTAAAACAAACTTATATTTTCTTATTCTCACAGTGATTAGCCTGTGCAATATACATATACGACAAAATATTTGTTCTATTTATCGAATATTTTCAGAATTTCGAAAGAGAAAATTAATAATTCTCCGCATATCTAAGTTTCAATCACAGATTTCAATCAAAGGTGATATAAAATTCTCGAGTGTAACGGTGTCAAGTATCGAAGGGCCAAAGTAGATTTTCCTTTAAAAGAGGCGAAGGTCGTTCGACAGATGCGTTTTTTAGAGATCCCAGAGAGAGGGTTGCTTGGCACGCGGCCAGCGTGCCTCAGCTCCTGTCACCCCTATCCAGCTTTCTTATCCTCGACCTTTGGTCTCGTTCAACGTCTCTGTACCATTGGTCCCGAATTTCCCGTGATAAAGAGGCCGCGCGCAAACTCGAACATACCTTAATGGCGGTCGACGTTGGCGAATTTTAAGCGAGATTATCGCCGTCTTGGACGATGTAACGATGGCTGGCCTGTAACAAGGACGTCGAGCAGTTTGCAGAAACGATTAACGTCCCTGTCTCCGGGGACACTCCTCCTCGTTGATCTTGTATTCTTCGTTCGAGAGGATGGCGTAAGAAAAGTTGAAGGCGTTTCGTAACACGTTGTATGACAAGTGTTTGCACACGTCTTGAGTGGTGCATGGAAAAGAAGTGCTCTCTATCTCTTTACTCTGTTCGACATCACACGATGGATGCAATGTGTGGGTTGTTAGATTTGTTGTAGTATTCGTTAGCATTTCGCGCTTGAAGAAAATAATAAATCCTGGTCGAGAAGGTTAAGTAGATTCGATAATTATGAAGTAAAGAGATTATCTTGTCGTCATTAAAGATTATTTTAATGAATCGTTAAAATACTATTGGGAAATTATTAAAATATTTGAATAATATTATGCAATTTTCCAATTCATTGTAAATTGGATTATATTTTTATTTTAAATATTATTTTAAACAATTATCAATTATCTAATCTGATTAAGATTAATTCGTGTAATGAAGTGGAATTGTCTTACATCTTTCATCAAATCTTAAAAATAGGAATATATAAAATTTGAAAACTTTTGCAAATTTTTTTAGAAATAAAACAATGATTACATATGGATGAAATCTTATTCAAAGTTATTGTCCCTAATATATATGAAGGAAATCAAAGAGTATATAATTACCATAGATTTAATTTATTTTGATTAATCGATAGTGCAAAGTCTTGTAAGAATATTTTAAAATTTTACACTTCTCTCAATTTTTCGTTTCATTAATATTTCCAAAGGAAAAGGAATAAAGGAATAAATTCTCGAGATTTTAGAACATTGTTGAGCTGGAAAATTTATGTATTGTTCTAGTAAAAATGTATGGACCATGGAACATGCATAAGTTTCGAATGTTTGAGGAGCGAAACGTTTCCGCATAGTCGGTACTTTCTATTTGTCGAATGTCATCGAAAGTTGCATTAATTAACAATCATCCAGTTGATTTTCCGGTTAAGTATGCACTTGTAATCTTGAGTTTGTTTCCAACCAATTGGGGCAAGACACACGTGTACTAATTAGGAAAGGTCTCGTAAAATTTCTT
This sequence comes from Apis mellifera, assembly GCF_003254395.2. Classification (NCBI taxonomy): domain Eukaryota; kingdom Metazoa; phylum Arthropoda; class Insecta; order Hymenoptera; family Apidae; genus Apis; species Apis mellifera. The sequence goes on from NC_037638.1 coordinate 9,902,447, forward strand.
AATGAGGAGAATATCAAGAGAAAGTCGTTGGCGTGAATTAATTATTTTTCGATAATATCTCTATAATTACTTTGATAATTGGTTCATACCTTGCTTCTCATCCATGTGTTACGGATCATTGATTAAATTAACGGCGTTTTAAAGATAAAAAGTGACAAAAACGGCAAAGGAGGGCTGAATTATGCTTTAAAGTGATATTAAAATTTTAAAAATAGCAGAGTATAGGAAGATACACACAATTAAGTAAAAAGAATATTTTTAGAAAATGATATAAATTTTGATAGATTTAGAGAAGATTTAAAAATAAAAAATTAAAAATTGATTTAAATCTAAAATATAAAGTGAAAGTTTCGCGAATCAATTTTCCATTCTTTCATAAAAATTTTTCAAAGTCAACAAATTAATACGTAATATTTATACATCCCTCGTTTTAAAACGAACGAAATCAGCAGCCGGATGTTGATTCGTAAAATTTTTTTCACGTACGATATTTTTGACGCGCGATGTATCATCGACAAAATAGAATATTTCCTCCTTTTTCGCTGTTTTATGTATTGAAGAAACTTCCATTACTTTCGCATCGATCCTATACATTATCCTAGTTCACAAACTCGGTGTATTTCCACCTTTCCATCCGATGTCCCCTTTCACCACAACACGCCCCATCTATTGCGAGAGGAAACTGGAAACCGGATGTAGAAACTCGAGTCTCAGATGTCTTTATTCGGGAAAAAAAGATTTTTTGCCGAGATTGAAGAAATTTTAACAATTACATCCAAGCATTTACATCGCAATGAAATTATTCGTTACATTTATTTGCACAAGTATCATCGTGAAATACGAATATTCAGTGTATAATAAATATTTAATTAATTAGACAAATGAAAGGTTTATGATAAAAAATTGTTCATTAGTAGAAAGATATTAACAGTAATTAATAAAAAATGTTCGTTTTTAGAAAATATTAGAAGAAAAAGAGAGTTTTATATTATAATAATTTTATTCAAATTTTCAGTTCTTTCATATTTTAGAAATTTAAATAAATGAAAAAGTTTTATATGAATTCAAATCTATACGTTCTATTAAACAATTTTAATATAAATAATTGAATAAATGATTGACAAATAACTAATACAACGATACTATTTTTTTTTAACAATTTCTTTTATCGCTATTTTCCCAAATTCATCTTCACACAAAGATAGTTTTTAGATTCCCGCGAAAATTGAATTTCAGTGTTGGTGGTGAAATTGAAAATCGTAAAAATGAAATGGCAACAACTTGGAAAAAGTTTTTAAGCTGTTAATTCGAGATTGTTGCGATAAAAATGAGAAAATAAAAATGAGAAATTGATTCCAAAGTATTAATTCGCGTAAAATCATCGTTGAAAATGTCGCTAAAACGATCCACGATACTAAATTCTACTAAATACGATTGATACAGCATTAATGGATAATAATTAACGCAGCTTCTTCCCGAAGATTCTCCTTGAATGCGACTTAAAGAGCACTAAATGGTTTCAGTGATTTGCATTTTGAAAAAATTCATTGAACAGTTCGTGTATTTTAGCTGATAATTACACATCAGAATTACGAATATTATAAACGAATTTTCATCAATCGAAATTATCAATAATTAATTCGAGTGAGGAGACAAATTCAACAATCTGGAAATTAATAATAAATATTTAGTTTGATAATAATTAACAAAGATGATAATTATTTTAAAAGAAGTAACGATTTTTTAAATTATATTGAATAAATATTTATGAAATCGTATCAAATGAAAAAAACAATAAATTTATATATCTTTGCTTTTAAGCTAAATCGAATAAAAATATCGTTAGTTCACGTTAGTCTTTTGCTGCGATTTAATCTTCCATGAAATGACTTTATAATCACACACACATTAACTGACAGACCAGGAATGGATTAGTTATCGTAATCCTTGATTATCGACCTATTTGTTGATAATACATTCAAAGGAAACCAATGACAGATAATCGATACCATTAAATCCCAAATACACGTCTACGTCTATATTTACATAAGTATTACATCGTTCCACGAATAATATTTATCCAAATCTAAAACAATATTAATATTTATCAAGATCATGCCAGTTACAAAATTATACATATACATTTATAATTTTTCTCCTACAATCGGAAAAATATTTTACAATAATCAACGGATTTTATATTTAACGAAAAATCCGTATCATTTATAAGATGATGAAACAGAACGTAAATTTCCAACTTTCACAAAGAAGAGGAATAAAACAATTCCATTGAATCTTGATGAAAACGAATAGCGACATTCCCGGAACCGTAACACCTATCAAGCATCTTTCTCGTTTAACCCCTGTTTTCATTTAAATAGATACACTATCGGCGGTGCTCGCGATAAACCTTCCGCCGACGTTTCAATATTCCTCATCCCCCTTGGCCTGGGAAGAAGATATCAGCTTGGTGGGACGTAAAAAGGCCAGCTCGTGTTCAGAGGCATTCAGATACGCGAGCCCCGCTCCTCCCCTCGGCTCAATTCGTGCGGTCTCGAGGAGTAAACCCAATAAGTGGTACTCGAGGGAGGATAAGGGATTTTTTCCGAATCACGAGGACGTAGCGTAAATTCGTGGAGCTTTCCACGGCGAGAGGGATGAGGAGGGAAAAGGGGGAAACTCGTCGTTTGCCGACGAAACGAGGCGAGATATGGAGACAAGAGATCCCTTATAAACACCGCAAGACTCCGTAGATACGAAAGGGAGAAGAGAAGGTTGCCTCGTGCACGAGACGCTTTCGTCGAGGAAAATGTCTGTGGCAGCGCTATTTTTCTGCCAGGACACTATAGGTGTTGAGCTTTGACACTAGTCGGCAAAGACATCCGAAAGTATCGTGAAATATTCAGTTAACGCTACTGGCATCATAATGGGGGAAGACTTAAGATCCGAGAACTTTCGTGCGCTAGACGACACGACACATCGACATCGTGTCGTTTCTGGATTCTCTTGAATTCTGGAACAGTTCCGACTTCCGTTTTCTTCGTGGCTCGTTTCTTTTCCTTCTATGTAATATCCGTTTCATTTACTTCGCTCGCGTCTCTTTCTCCTTTCTTTTTTTACTTTTTCGCTTCGATCCTTTTATTCTTCGAACCAGTCTCGTTTGTAAATCTTTCTTCCAAGCAATGCCGCTCTATGTATTCTCCCGAGCCACGACCTTCGCTCTTTTTTCGCCTTATTTCCTTTTATTTCACCGCTTACTCTTTGTGTAATCGTACCCTTTCTTTTATTTTCTACGAGGTAAATATTTTTCTAGTAAAACACTCGACTCCTCGTTGCTTCTTCTGCGTTTCATTGTTTCATGCTCGTTTTGTTTTTTCAGTAATCACGCTTGTCGCTCATCTTCGTTTACCATTTTTCCGATTTCTTCTTCGATAATTCAACAATTTGTCAATGTCGATCAATTGTTTTCTTACATTTTAGTTAAAGAGATTCGTGTAATAAATGGAATAAGTGTATTATCATTTATACTTATTCTTACCGTGATTCATGCTCTCAACTCTTCTTCTCGCTCATACATTCGTGATAAAAATAAGTTGACAAGAAATGTTGGTAATTTTTCAGATTTATTATTATTTCATTTTTTTTATTCCTTCTTTTATTTGTTTCCTTCCTTCGTTCTTAGCCATCTAATCGAGCGCATCTTCTTTATCTCTCAGTATCGTCTTAGTTCCACTTCAACTTGGTTCAGTTACGTAAATTGAGCTTAAACGATGTGACACCGTGAAAACGTTGGCCAAATGGGCCAGCCGAGCTACAACTGTGCAGTCAAGGGATTTTCAACGAGACTAACTATCATTCTTGAGAATTGAGGACGATCCGTTGGTAAAAAATTTCATTCTTTTTCTTGCAAGCTTTTACACGGTGCTTCCTCTATTTGATCATGACCAATCTATTCTATTTATCTCACAAATTATTTATCTCTACTACGTGTCCATTATGTGAACAGTGATTGTATATTATGTGAACTGCTTGAATGAAGCTATCTCAAATTATTTGTCTAATAACAAATGAATTATATTATTTGTCTAACTATGATAAAACAAATATTATAAAATATATGAAATTAAAATTTATATTATTTATATCAGATATTAAAATTAGAAAATGAATCTAGATATTTTTCATTATAATTTTAAAGTAAGGTATATTTTTATTAATGGATGATCATCTGTAGTTGTATGATAAAATTCATAATAAATAATGATGGAAATCATGTAACAAAGGTGCAGTAGAATTGAAATACAAGGAATATTCTTAAAATTCATCGACCCAGAATATCCATTTGACGGATTTTAATAATCGTAAAACGCGAGTGTCGATGGCTTTTACGTTTGAAATATAGGATAACAGGTATTAATTAATATTCGATAATCTAGAATATAGGAAAGTAATTTGTATAAGACGGGAATGTGATTAATTTTTATAGAACAGTTAATTTTGATTGATGCACTTTTAATTATTACGAAATTTCCGATTCACTTGTATGATTCCGTTTATTTAATTGTACTTTAAATAATTTTTGAAATTTTGAAAAGTTTTTGATACCTGGTGTTAATTGGAAAACTTGACGCGAAACCAGGGATTAATTGGTTCCATTGATTCGTTTTTAAAGCAATTTTAAGCAGCAGTTTGAACAAGCTGTTACCATTATTCACGGCAAATTCGAAATTTTTTATTCATCGAGTAATCATTGCGTTCAATTTACATCCTATTTCTTTCGAAACACAGTATAAAGCAGATTGAAAAAATCCAACCAATTAAAAAGAAAAGTTAATTCTTCATATGTTTATAGAGTATTAAATTCTTTCTTTTTTTTTTTTTGTAAATTATGATAATTATATTCACATCTATTAATTGCTTTCCTGTAATTTATTTTTCACAATTATACTAAAATTTTGATTAACTCTCTACTTAAATGGGGGTATCAACAGTCTGGTTCATCAAATAATCAAAAAAACTAAATTAAAATAATCTGTTTTTAATAAATTGCTTAATTTTTAAGATCAATTCCCAATTAAATTTAATAAAATTAAAGTTAATATATTTATTTACTTAATTCATTAAACAAGAAGCTAAATAATAAGATTCAACATAATTGAGACGGATGATAAGAATTATTTAATATCTATCAGCTTTAAAAAATGAATGAAGAGCTTTAAAACCGATGGAGAAAAAAAAAATCTAACGAAAATAAAAGTAATTGTAGAAATAAAAATTCCATAAGAAGAATATAAACTTGTAAACGGAAAATAACGAGAGACAATTACAGTTTAATGTATTTAAACGAATTCAATTATTGAAGAAATGCAACTGCAACAAGAAAAATACGAAACGTATACGAAACGTAGATCAGCAATTTAATCCACAACACAGAAATTAAGAATTGAAATAAATACAAGAATCAGGATCTTTACGTAATTCTTTTTTTCGATCTTATCAATTTATTATTTTTGTATTGTCCACAATTACATCGACTTATTGCGACGATTACGAATTATAAGGATTGCACAAGTTCGTGTCAACCCGAGACATATGCTTCTAACAATAGTAGAAAATTTGTGCGTGTAATTAGCCTGCGAATTTAATGCGCGAAAGTAATTTTCACGCGCGGAGAATTGTCTCGGAATTTATATACACGCGTTTCGCGCGATAACGCTGGAAGAATGGTAGTTCGGTTTCCGGTTCGCCATTCGTTAAATGTAACTGGTTTTGAATGGCTCATGCTCATTTCATATTAATCAGCCGTTGTTTCGACGATACGTTTATATTATCGTCAAACATTAATAATGTTCAAGAGACCCATCGATGATATTACGTTTGAAAATTTTATTTTAGTAATTAGATAAAATGTAGAAAAATAAACTTGAAACGTAGATTTCCCTCAACTTTTCCATCACTCTCGAGTGGGATTCAATTTTTTGAAATTGCAAGCGAATAAATAATCTCAAAAGTATTTATTATGACAGAATACCTTTCGTTTTAAACATTTCAAGAAGATCAAAATTTAAGATTCATATTAAAGAATATAGCTAATATATCAGAAGCAATATTCCAAAGAATAATCAAATAATAATTCCATCGTCAACTTCATCCCTCTCCAGATCCAAATCAATCGTTCTAAAGCAGCAGTAAATAGTAAAATAAGCAAAACTTGCTTTTACCAAAATATCATTTCTCTCAAACGACAATCATCGAACAATGCAATTTCACCAGTTCTACCGTTTTATCGAGAAGACGACAGCATCCAAGACAAAATTCAAGGTCGTACAAGCAAATTAAAGAATCAATCCCACCCACCACCAACTACAGAACCGCATTCCAGCGAGGTTTCGCCAACGTAGCTCGACTTGGTCGTTGTGCGCGGTTCGTTTAACCACGGCCAGCTTCGTATTTCGTTGCACAAAAGCCCGATCCCATGAATGGAAGAGAGGTGGTGGTGGGGTCGAAAGGGTCTGGTATCTTCGGGCTACGGGGTGGCACGATTGAAAGCGACGCGGTTTCAGAGGCTGCGGAACGAGGGCAGGCCACAACTAACTGTAACGGACCTACTGTTTGCACAGATAAGAGTAATTAATGTCTCGGTTGTGGGCTCCTGGGGCGACTCTCGTCGACTCGCCAATAACTGCCCTCTTTCTTCGTGGATGCGCCAAGAGGCTCGAGAAGGTGGGAAGTAACGTGACGAGAACTGTTAAACGACTATGTTAGTACACGAGTTGTATGGCGTATAAGCCGTGTTGCTTGGTCGATTGAGCAAGAGTGGTAGGATGTTTTGAAAAGAAGATAAATGTGACTGCAAGCTACGTTGTGTGTTGAGTTTTTGGGGACGTGGATCGTGTTTCTGGTTTTGAATAGCTTGATGTATTTTATAGATTTTTTTTTTTTTGGTTAATTATGTGATTGTTCTAACATTCTTTTCATTTTGAATAGTGTTCATGTATTCTTGAATTTATTTATTTATTTATTTTTTAGAAGATTAAATGATGGAGTTAAGCCTATATTCAAAAAGCTTTATGTGGTATATATATATTAGAAAATTATATATTTTCAAATTAATCGTATTCTCGTTGTAAGAATGTGTTTAGCTTAATTCTGTTGAATTTTTTTTAAATTTTTTTATTAAGACCCGATTTAAGTAAATAATTTAAGATGTTTAATTCGCCTCTTTTATTCATTGAACAATGGATATCTCTGCTTCTCTGTTCTTTTATTGCATAACATCTTTGTATTTTCCTGTATTGTTAGAAATTTTGAAATGAACGGAAAAGAAGCTTTATTGGGATAATTCTTGTATTGTCATTTTTTGTATAATGTTTCTTAAAGAAAAAAGAATAATATCGGAAAGATTCGTATTGGAATTTTATCCAATTTTAATAGAAAAAAATTGTGAAAGAAAATATTAAATAGAAATAGAAACTATTTCCATACTTTTCTCAATATTTCCTATTTTTTCAAATGGATATTTATTAATTATTTTTAAATATTCAAAAAAAAAAGATAATTCAAAAACATTTTGCAAAATCATATATATGAATTAATATTAATATTTCTCGAATAAATCATATTAGAAACATTAGATATCTCGATTCTTCTATTATTATATTTTTCGAATACCAATTAAAAACGTATAGATTTCAACAATTTTAATATAATTTTGATTAATAATTTCTTTTTAATTTCGAAAACATTGTTCAATAATCCAACATTAATTGCCCTCATCCTATATCTGGAAATCAGAGGTGAAAAATATCAGTTCTTGAACATCGATTGCCTCTCTTCCTAAGTATTCGTAATGGATTGAACTTCAAACTGAGTAGAGTCATGGAAGACTCGTATTCGAGTACCATCGATTTCACGCATCTTCGATTTTAATGGTACAGCCATTCGCATAATAACACGGGAAACGAAATGGAACGAAAAATTTCCAGAGTTTTGCGAAACAATTAAGCTTGGAAAAAACTCGAAACTCGAAGTAAGGTTTGGAAAGTTGATTTCAACGATCGTTAGCGATATACGAAACATCGGATCCTTATCCATGATAAATACCATGTTTCGTAAACCGCGGCTCACGGTTCCAAAAAAAAAAAAAAAAAAAAAGAAGAGAAGTTTGGTCGTCGAAGTTGCTCAACTTTCCATTCAATATAAGCCAAGATATTCCGTAGTCGCGGGGCCAACCGCGAATAAACCGAACTGCAACGGCATCAGGATCTTAAATAAGATACTCGTTATGTGATGCCAGAACTGCTGAAGCCCCCCCTATAATCTTTCTGGAGGGGGTGGGATTAAACTTTGACTTCACGAGTTTGCTTCCGACGCTGCGCTTTATCCGAGGAGGACTTGAAGGAGGAAAAAAGGAAGGGAAGGGAGGGATTCTTGTTCAGTTTACTTGTAAAAGTTTTTAAAAAAATGTTGGTGGAGCAAAAAAGAAAAAAGAAAGAAAGATACGCTTGCAGGTGTTGCATATGAAAATATTATTTTATATAACGGGGATGATACTTGTTTTCCAGAAAAATGAATTTTGCGATGAAAGATTTTTTGAAAAATGGAACGAAAAAATATGAATTGAAAAATATTCTTGTGTTCGCAGATGTGTATCGAATAATTGAAATTTGTGGAGGAGATGGAATTGTTATATGTATCTGTATGAATAATTTTTATTACTTTGAATATTTTACGTGATATAGAAGAAATTTTAAAAAGATTTTGATTCCGGATTGTATTTTTATATATGATCGAATAATTTTAGGAAAAGCTCAGATTCAATTGTCAGAAATTTAATTTAATTCTACAACAGTTCAAGAGAGTTTAATTATTTTACAATTGTTCTCTATAGTAGTCAATAGTTTCCAAGAATTTGATCTATTTGATAGCATTAAACTTCAATGGATTGTATCTAAGTAATCTATAGTAAGCTGCTTATTTATTCATCTTGATATAGACAAAAGCATAATAATTTCATTAAAATATTCTCTTTCGTTCAATTTATATTATCTTTAAATTAAAATAATTATACAATAATTATATAAAAGTGTTCAACAAATCAATACTTATATTTCAGTTAAAAGTGAAATGTAATATTATTTTTATAAATTTAGATAAGTGTCACGTATCAAAATTATAAATTGTTAAAACAGAGTTAAATTCTTGAATAGTAGGGAACAAGTTTTATTGTAAAATTTCATCGTGGCAATCGTCGTGGAGATCGAATAAAAGGAATTAGTATTGTGCACGTGAGTTTTCAGGAGCAATGGGATCGTCTCTAACTGCCAACAGCTATTACAGCGTGCAGAAACCGCCGCGAATCTACCGCTGACCTTTCCATGATCCTTTCAAAGGATTAAACTTTAACGTGTCCGTGGTAACCGCTTTCTGAAACGACAACCGGAAACAATTATTTTCATTAACAAAGTATCTGATCAAACATGATTCGTAATTGTGTCTCATTAAAAAGAGAAGAAATAATCATCAAGTGTATAAAATTGTATTATTCATGGATTCTATTCAACGATAATCTTAATATAGGATGCACTTAATCCTCAACCAGTTACGACTGGGTCATTTGAAACCCAAGTGTTGAATGGAACAAAGGAACGCGTACTTAGCGCTTTGCATAGTGAATTGTGGTATTTCGAAATACAAGGAAATATGTTAATGATAAATTATGATTTTCACAGTAGATATTTTTATAATTTTTTATTAAAATTTAAAAAATTGTTTAAGATTAAGAATTAAAGTTTTTTTTTTTCGAAGTAATCGATGAAAATTACGCGATAAAAAAGAAAAATTTCTCGACAGATTCGTATAATTACATGAAATGGAGAGAGAATTATTTGTAAAAAGTAAAGCTGGTTTTAATGTTGGACAAATGAAGCTGGGAATTGCTTTCGTTAAACGTATATACATACAACTGCTAATATTTACTGTCTCTTAAAGATTTTTAGCAAATTAAAGTTTGAAAGTAAAAATTTGTTTTATTAAAAATAATTGTAATAAAATAATTTTTGGTCAAAGTTCATTATTATAAATCTTGAATTCTTTGATTCAAGGAAAATGTAAAGCAAAATTAAGATTTATATAGGATGGAGAGGATGTTTCGTAAGATCTAAATCGAATCCTAATTCGCGAGTAAGACTTGAAAGTGAAGATTTATCTCTCGAATAGACGGTAGTTCTTAAAATTTTATGTCGAGATTTATTTTAAGCATAAAATTTTTCTTCTTCGTTAGTTATTTCGATATAAGAGATTAAATTACGTTTCTACATTATAAATGTTCATCTTCGATTCATGAAAGGAATATTAAAATTCGTGCGGCAAATCCATTGGGTGAAGTGTCCTCAATATTATACCGGATATCCATTAATTTCGTAACGACCTTGAAAGTAATGCAATTAAAATCTGTAGATATTCTGTCCTGATTTAATTAACGAATCGCTTGAAATTGCATCGAAAGTTGGCTCAACGATGCTTCAATGTTACATATCTATGATGAAATGTACAATTGATGATGAAATTTTTTAAACTAATTACTTTAATATTTGTACAATACGATGAATGATACATCTCGTCCGAATATCTTTTCTTTTGCCATTTTTAATCAACTAATTAAAATATAAGATATTATAATAAAAAAATGACAGAAGATATATAAAGTTTCTAAAAATAATTATCACATTAAAATGTAAACATTGGATTAAAAAGTTTTGTGAGAATTTTAATTAAGAAACTTTTCCAAAAGTCGAAGAAATTGAAGGAGTTAAAAGATTTAAAAGCTGGTTTATTTCCATTTAAAAAATATGTAAATTCCCTTCAGTAAGAATTTAGAAAAGTTGTTTAGAATTCTCAAAAGTGAACATTTTTTTTTTCTCTCTCTAGAAGATCCAATTAATAAAAATAATTTGTACAAAAATGTAAAATTAATAGAATATATGTACATATTTGAATAATTTTATATTTGAATAATTTAAACAATTTCTTCTCGTCATATTTGCTTATATTCTCTAATAAATTATAAGCATTCCTATTTTAATGCAACTCACGATTCCTTATATGAGAATGTATTTCGTATTCGTGGAACCTTAAAGATTTTAGCAACATAGGAATTATAGCATCGCTATTTCGATTACGCCACTCACGAATTCGAGTTTACCCTCAACCTAGATCGTACGGATCGTAGTTTATCTTAACTATTCCAGAAAGACCAACGGTAGACTGGAAACTAGACACTTGGTGCATCATCGATTTCCCAACAGATAAATATAGTCAATACTAGAATCTTTTTTCTCTATTCGTTCAAAATCCGTATTCTCTATATTCTGATTCCATATCTATAAAATATATATAAAATATATATATAATAATTATTCAAAGCAATATGCAATATATATGCACTTATCGAAAACGTGTATTATTACGAATATAAATTTGTTTGTTCAATTATATAACGCTACAATAACCTTCGTATCAATATTTGAAAACGTGTTGTTCGTCGTTGCAATTCAACTATTCATATTATTTAAACGACACATTTACATTCGGTTTTAAAATTACGCGGAAAATATATTTAAAATGAAAATATTTCTTAAATAAATCGCACAATATTTTTCCTATTTAAATCTTCCCCGTTACTTCTGCGAATATTAATGATACTGAAGAAAAAATATTTTCCTTCGTAGAAAATTATACAATATCCTCTCTCTAATTCCCAATCTTCGCGTTATCAACTGTACAAAGCATTCTTCCCGCAGAAATATGTATAAATCGAATCGAAATATGGAATTATCCCCACTTCCGGAACGATTATTACCATCGAACGCAATCGTTCGCTAATAGATCGGTATAAACAACTTGCTAAGGAACGTCAAGCTCACCCCCTCACTCGCTAGTTCGCGAGTTAATAGCCCGTACTTAGAGCTCGTAACTCTAAGGGGCGATCTAGATAAAGCTGCTTTATGAAGCCAGAGTGTGTACACACAGTTCCTCTTCTCGAGTCGGTCGCGCGACGTCGCGTCGAGTCGCCAACAATGCCTGTTTCAAGCTAACTCAGGCCATCGAGAGACCAACTTCAGGTATTTTCTCATACACGAGTTTGTCCACGCCATAGTTTCTGGAACGTTAACAGGCTGTTTCTAGTAGCGAACGGGCACGTTGATTTACGAGGATAATGTTGTCCACGCGAACGAAACTTGACGATTACTTGAAATCATTTCTTTGCTACGATTTAATCCGCCTTTCTTCGAATTATCATGTTTCTGGGTTAATTTGCCGCGTGAATGTTACGTTTTGGTAAATTTTTAGAGGATTTTAGAGTTTGTTGTTTGTCGTGTCTTCAAATCCACGATTATCTATTATTCTGATTAATGATTTATGCCACTTAATACATCGTGAATGTTTGATTCTATTGTCTCATTTGGATGCTTGTATTGTCTGATTATGATTGCTTTACTCTACTTAGTTGATTTATTGGTAAATGGGCTTTGGCAATGTACATAATCAAATTCTTATCAAATTCTTTTTCTCTTATTCACGTATGAAAGTTTCTTATAATTTTAATATAAAGATAGAAATATAGATAAGTATATTTTTTAATAGTGATAGGAAAATATTCAAATTTTCATGGAAATATGATTAATCATTAATTCTTGAATATATTCTATTCATATCTTATTCATTATTAATAGGAAGAAATCTAAGACTTATCAGATGTATAATATTGAACATTTCGAAATCGATCCTATTTATTCTTGGCGATTAATATGTTGTAAAGGAATAGGTATACGATCTATTGCAAGTATTTATACATGTAAATGTATTTTCACATTATCCCGTTCGAAGATCCTTCGCCCACGATACGAGAACACATGAATATGTAAGAATAGTACGATTTGTCGCGATATTTCACTGTTTTTAGCCGCGCAATTTATATTCAGTTCCTGTTTCCGCCTGTATTCCAAACATCGATCGAGCTTTTCTGTACTAGAGCTTTGTTTTTATGATAGTCGCGAATTGACTTGTTTGAAAATTGGAAGAAATTTTGTATTCTATCTTTTTTGCATACGCATGAGATTTCTTCTTGAATTTTCTCTTTCGTTGACAAATTGAAGATTGATAAATTTAAATAAATTTAAATGATCTGCAAAGACAATGATGCGTCAATGACATTAAATATTAAACAAAATTAATTGAATTATTTGATTAAATTTAAATTAAATTTAAATTAACACATTCTTGTCGTTCTTCAATTAAGAATTTTATCGAAATTAAGTAATTCCAATCTATATTTGATATTTCAAATAAAAACCTATAACGCGTTAATTCATCATAATAATAACGAATCCATGAAATTAAATCAACATTGGAAACATTTCTGTTTTCCAAGTTTTATTTTTCCGATCGTAAAATCGAAGAATAAATAAATACTTATCATTTAGAATTCGGAAAACTCGTATTGATTATTCAAACGCGTCGTTCGTCACTAATCGATAACAAGCGACAATTACCGAAAATTGGTCAATTAAAGAACGTAATGCAATTGCATTTTACGTTTCATTCGAATTAAATACATTCATTATCGACTTGATGTCCAGCGTACCATCTATTGACTTATATATACGTTTGACAATGTATCGATAAGAATCGATGAATTATCGCTACATATATATTCATAGATGCTAAAGAAATATTGATTTTTTTTTCTTTTGACATGTAATTTAACATCATATCGTACGATCATACGTGTTACGTACATTCTTTGCAATATCAAATGTTCATCACTATTGTTGACAAAAACGTGTATTGATAATTTATCTACGAAACTAGCAACATACGGCACACAATACGTTTCTACAGTTTTTTTGATAGCAACGAGTGCGATAACATTTCGGATCGCTATCGCGTAGAATTCGCGGCAAAAAAAATAAAGAAAGAGTCACGGGACGTGCAAAGTGAATTTATGGAGGAGAGAAAGCGACGAAATATTTTTGATAGCCTCTTCTAATACGCGATAGTATAGTGCGTCAACTATGCAAATAATTCTAAATGTTTGTATTTCGCTGGAAGGGGGGCATGAAAAGCGGGAAGAACGGATAAACGAACAAAGGATAACGCTTAACTGTAACTGACTCCTCTGCGATTTCGTCGACGAGTGGTCGAATCGTTCTATATGAAACGGTCGTCGTTCGAGTGGAAAACGTCAGGCCCGTTCATTGTCTGAAAAAAAGAGGTTTTCCCGCGCGTGTACAGAGTATGTAGAGAGATTCTAAAGGGACACCGTTCAAAAGATGAAGTAAAATGGAATAAAATTGGGATTTTATAACGAACGAATTGGGGTGAAAGGATATATAAAAAATACGATGCAACTCCATTTAGATGGATAAAATTTTAGCTACTGGTTGGTTAATTGAATCGTAATTGAAACATCATTCGAACAATTGCTAAAGTATTATTCTATATTTAGGATGAAGAAGATACAGAATGATTTTTAGATAAATTATATTACAAATAATATTGGATTAATATTAAAATACATTTCTCGAAACTCTTCAATTATAAAGAATATTAATTCATTCGTATAACATTTTTGAAAAATACTTCTTGAATATATTTATATCATACCTTATAAAAATACGTGTAGAACAATTATTTATAGATGAAAATAAGAAGTCTCATAAATAAAATAAAATCGCATATAATTTAATTCTTCTCATAACACGAACGAAATAATTAATAATTATTCCAAATTTATAAAGCATCGGATGATGCAATTATGATACAATTATATAAAAAACGCACTTGTCATAATATATATACATATTATTTCTAATGTAATTATCCACGACAACAGAATAGACGACACAAATCGACGCCGTGAATTCGACCGTGAATTATCATCTATTCGAATAACAATACTTCGCACGCGACGAGATCGTAAACAGTTCCGTATAACGCGATCCGACATTCGATAACTAATTCTGTCGGGATCGTGCGCCGTTCAGGCACACACAGAACCAGCAGGTGGGCGAATTATAAAAGCGCGGCCACCGTTCGCGGTGCCCGAAAAAGTCTAATTTATCGTCGGGGTGAAATATCGCTGGCAAAAAGAGAGGAGGGAAGCGACAAAATATTTCGACCACTTTGCCTAGAAGAGAATTCGTTCTTTCGCGAATATGAAAACGAGCACGACCATTCTCCACTCATTTTAAAATAGACCGCGCCAAGTAAAAGAGAAAAACTGTCCGTTTCCGTGACGCGGATAACACGGAGTATGGCCTGTAAGTGATTGTGTAAAACTTTTACGTACGCTACTCGTACCAATCAAACAAGGAAATCACGAATGGAAACGACAGATTTATATTTTTAAAGGGTGATGTAACATCTGAACCCTTTAACGTTGGAACGTGAGATGTAACAGATACGATTTATATTTTTTTTGCCATTGCGTTTTTTAGTTGCAAATTTCGCAAGAGTGGAGATTTTAAAGCTAAAAATTAATGTGCCAACAATATGATTAAATTATTACAAATATATTTACACGTGCATATTCTTATTTTGATCAATGATGTTTTTTGATTTTTATTCTGGAGAAGAGATATCAAGCAAGGTCTATTGTTGAGAGAAAAAATTAAAACTCATGCAAAAAAATGCGAATGCACATCTTCATCTTCATCAAAATTCACCGTTAATAAATTCATTCATTTTTTAATTAAATATTGTAAAAAGTTAAATAACACCGCGTCACGTTGTGTATTATTCTTCAAGCAATGTCTTTCAAGAAAGCATTCTTAAAAAGGGAGAGACACATCATTGGAAGTTTCTGCGCTATGCGGAATCTTGCAAAGTTTAACCAATAAAAAGGCAAACTTGCCGCAGGAGAATCCGCTGCACCGAGAAGAAAACGTGATTTCGTTATACTATCCAACGGGCTCCCATTGCAGTCGTAACTTTTCCAACCTTGTCCCCGTTGACGAGTTCACGTTTAACGAGTTATAAGTACACAGTTTTTCCACAACTGTAATAACTTGCAAAGAAAGAAATAATTAAAACATAATGCAGGAACAACGCGTATATATAAAGATCGAATAGTTTACAATTGATGAAAATTTGATAAACTTTTTCTTCTTTTTCTTCTTAAATACAAATATTTTTTAATAAAATTATTAGATATTTTACACTAAATTAAGCAAAGATTATAGACGCGTTTACACGCAGATATAAATTATTCGTATCTGATGTAATATCCTTTACAGAACACGAACTTTTTAATATTATCACTATATCTGCATTTAACTCTGTTAGATTTTCTTTGTTTTGTAGTTTAACAGTTAATCTATGCTTTGAGTAATAGAGATCTCGTAGATTTTCATTCGTGAATTTTCTTTTTCTCTCAATCATATATTAACACGTTTATTTTCATTCATTTTTCACAATAATAAATTTTTTACGAACTCATTGATATATTGATACAATATTTCCTGCAATTTGTTAATGTCGTGTATTTTACGTATTTTACATAACGTGTTACGAAATATGTTAATTGAGCGAAGATGTCGAAATATTATGTTACTATGATTGCGTGAAGATGTTTTCGCACTCAGACCCGAAGAAATAACATTTTGAGAGGCGACAGATTCGTTCGGGTTTTTCGTGACAGATACAATTGATTCCCGCTTCTCCGCCATCTGGAAATATATCGAATTTTTCATACTCGATGCGTGGTTAGAAAAATAAAATCTCGGAGAAGTGGCAAATTTGTCCGCGCGATGGTCTCGAGAAATGGCGGATTTCTTGCACGAATATTATCGAGGGAGGAAAAATTTCTTGTATTCAGAAGAATCGAGAATAGTAAGATTCGAACAAACATTGATTTCCATATTTTTTTTATACGTGAAATTTAAAAATTAAAAATTAAAATGAAACAAAATGGTAACATATTGTTCGTATTTAACATCGAATATATATATTGTTTTACAATCCTTGTTTTATTCATTCATTTCGATCGATTCGAACGAGGTAACGAAATTCCTTTAATATCATCTCCCTCTTTAAATATCATATCTAGACAGCTGGACAAATTCAAAGCTGTAGGATGGAAAACGATACGAAATCGAGAATCCTAATCCCTTATTTCACGAGGCATTTGCATTTATTTACGACGACGAGGTGCTGAGAATCAAAACTTTATTCGAAAGTTTTCACGGTGAGACACATAGTGGTTTCACACACGCGAGAACTTATTATCGGTCTCTAAATTTTCTTAAGTGCATCGAATGGATTCAGCGGACGTACTTTAACAGACTTACTTTTCCAACGTGAAAAAAACACGCGAAAACTTTGCCGAATATCGCCTCCCCACTGCATAATTAATCGGCAAAAGTCACGACACAAGTTACTCAAGCACGTTCGAATCATTTCTTCTTCTCGTGATATTTTTTATGCATTATAAGGAAGAATTATTACAAGTTTCGTCACAAGCTCGCGATACTTTGGTCTTAAATTTTTTTTTTTTTTTTTCTTAAAATTCTTAAGATCTTAAAATTCGCAAAATTCACTTAGTGTCGAAAAAAGTTTGGACGGATGTAAAGCAGGAAATTTTGCATTATTCCAGAAGAATCATTTTTAGAACGGAAATATATGATGCGAATAAATTGTAGACGAAAATAAATAGTTTACAATAAGTTTAGAGTCTGACGAACTCGTGAACCATAATTCAAATCAATTGGAACTATATATAATCTTCAATTCTAAAATTCTAATAAAGATTTAATACAGGTTAATAAATTTATCTTGACATTTATCGGTTCCATCTGTCAAATTAAAGCGATGTAATTTAAAAAGTCAAAATGACATAAATATATAATAGGTAAATTTTATTTTTGTAAAGTATATATTTATTTTTGAGTTTAATTCTGTATAAATCCAAAAACTAATAATATTAGTTTTCAACTAATCGAGTTTTACTAATAAATGGAATGATTCTTCAATTCAATCATAAAATATTATATGTTGTAGCAATAATAATAAAGTATAAATAAGTAATAGTATAAATAAATCTTATTACATTTATCGTACTTATTTATTGATAGTTAATTAGTGGAAGTTTTATACGAACAATCAGATTGAAAATTTATTTTTACAGAAATTTGTTAATTTATTGATTCCATAACTAATTACTTTATTCGATAAAATAAATTTTTGATCAATAAATATTTATGAATGTAACAAAGTTTATTATTCTTTTGAAATTTATTTATTCAATCTTTTTTAATCGGTGAAATTTGTTGTTTTGAAATATATTCATCGTATTTATGATTTAAAAATAAAATTTGTGAAAATTTTTAACATAGGCTATCTCTAAATCCGAAACTTTAGAATAAGAATTTTAATTTTAACTTCTAAATTGTTTTTAGATTACAATAGATACAATAGATACAATTAGATTACAATAGAGAAGATTAGAACATTTTATTTATTTTCTTTCTTTTTTTTTTTTTATTTTAAGAATATAAAAATGTAAAAATGATTAATCCTTTTGACTTTTGTTATTATTAAATGTCATATAAAAATGCTTTCTGAAATTTTAAAATACGTAATTATGTAATTCAAGTATTCATATAAAATATTATATATATAGTATAATATTATGACAAGTTATGAAATACAAATTTATTTAGCAAATTTACTATTTCAAGTTTGCATTTACAATAAAGTAAATACATCAGTTCTAAATTTCTCTCGGAACGTTTTAGCACAACGAGGAATAAAAAATAAAAGCTGTCCTTCCTAAAAGCTTATTAACTGTTTGTTAAAACGGTGATATGATGTTGAAGCTTCTTTTCATTTGTAACTCAGTATATTTTTTTTCAATTTGCATTTTAGATTATTCGAGTTTGTCGAGTGAATAACAAATATAACATTCTTAATTGTTTATAGAGAAAAGCGGTATTTATCCGATAGAATAAAGAAAAAAAAATTAGAAACAAATACGTTTGAAAAAGTACTTCATTCAAGTTCATATTCGATTTTATATTAGTATTATTATAATATTATATTAATTAAAATTAGTTGAACAATACTCTTTTTTTTTTAATTTTCTTTTATTAATTATATTTTCATAATTCGAAATTTTCATAATTTTTTTTCAGTAATATTACGTTATTAATTTATTCGTTTATTATTAACTTTATAAAGAAATATTCTTTATAATATTGAAAGCATTTTTATGCACAATCAACGCACTTCATTCTCAAGTAATTATTTTAAAATCATAAATGAAATATAAATACAATAATCCATTATAATATTCAACTAATTTATCTATTTATATGTAATTAAAATATAATTAAAAAATAATCTGAAGAATTCTTGGAACAAGTGAACACAAATTATAAATTTACAAAAAGAAAAAATTAAGAAATTTTCAGAATAAGTTATTCTTAATACTTAGTGAAAAAAAATAATAAAAGAATGATAGAATTAATAATTAGGTTCCAAGAATTAATTATAGATACTAAAAAAAACCAAGAATAATCAATGCAAGTACATATATCACGTGTCCTTTTTCCATTAAGATCTTCAATTATTCTTTCATCTCGCGTATCGTTCATTCCTAATAATCGACAAATTGTAAATCAAATAATCGTGGTCACTTGTCTCGTCCATTTGCATAAAAGATTCGGAACAAAAATCTTGACAATTTATATGTATAACTATCAAAAAAAAAAAAAGAAAGAAATTTATAAAAAGTAAGAAATTAGAAATCGTCAATTGAACGATCGATTCTCGAGATTACTTTTGTCTAGAAAAAGTTCGATCATTTGAAACGAAACGTATAATTCTTGCGTGGTTGCCTGTGAACAGAGGCGAATCTTTTATTTTCGTTTCTTTTTTATACGATATCGTTTCAAAATACATCCAATACATCAAGCTTTGCATTATTCCTTGCTGTAAGAAGTTATGAGAGGATTTACGAAGATGAACCGTGTTATTAGTGTTGTGAATCTTCGATCCTTTGTTCGATAGACGATGAAATCCTATTGGTTGTATCGTACAGTATCATCTTGATCGCATATCTGTTTCACATCTATCTCTGTTCCTCAGCATCGAAATAGTTCCTCAGCATAAATTGAGACGCGTTCTGGAAAATTCGTTTTCGATTTCAGTATATGATCGTTGCATGATAGAGGAGAGAATAGGAATGATTTTCGTCAATCTTTTATTTTTTTTTTAAGATTTAATATATTTCGATATTATAATGATGTTAAAATTGAAAAGAAATATATACTGGTGTATATCTCAAGAATGAAAAGAGATTATTATTAAGAAGATCAAAATTTGAATGAAAGTACAATTCATTAGCTTTGGAATGATACGTTTATTTTCAACATAATCCTCATTTATGGATATAAATTTCTCTCAACGTGATATATTTCTTTATTTCGTTATTAAAGTATTTATGGTCGATTCTGAATTCAAAATTGTTCATAATGAAATGATATTCACAATAAATAAGAAATTTAAAAAATATGAAATTGCATGAAATATTTTATATATTTATGAAAGATCGTAACATATAATATTCTTATCTTCTTTTAAAGTTATACTTCAAGTGCATTATTTTTCAGCATAATAAAATATTCATGTTATATTATTAAATAAAATGCATATGCAGTAAACATTGAATCGTAAAAAATTTTGAATAAAATATTCGTGTTATATTATTAAATAAAATGCACATGCAGTAAACATTGAATCAAAAACATTGAATAAAAAGTTTTGAATCTTGTTTTTATTGTTACATCTTAAAAAATTATAAATTATAAAAATATTATGGCATATTCATTACCAATTTCTACAATATACTTAAAATATCAATGAACAAAAGTTTGAATATGCTTCGATTCTGCTTTTTCACGTTTTTCATTTCATTGAATCGAAGAAACAAATTTCTGTAACAGAAGAACGTGCTTCAAGCATCGAGCTCAATCTCCTAGGGGATGCGGTGCAAATCTTCGTGCATTTCTCTTTGCAGTCACCACCATTGCTTTTGAAATATCTGTGGAATACAAATGCTTCCTGCAGTGATTTCTGCAAATATTATTTGTAGCTTCGATGTTGAAAATGTTGCAAGTCTCCTATTCTATAAATCATACTTTAGAATTAAAATTAAACAATATATTTTTTGCTTTGCATTTTCAAATAACTTATGATAAAATATAATAAGATAGCTTGTGATAAAAATATATTAATAATAATACTAATAATGTAAAATAATATTTTAATATATATATATATATATTCTTCTTCATTTATGGGAAAGAATATAATTTCTTTAATTTCTCTTTTATATTATTTTCATATGACAAAAATGAAAATATTTCCCAATATATATATTTCACTCTGACATTTATTGTCTAACTTATTGTCATTTAAATTATCATTGCAAATTTTAGAAAAATAGTATCAATCTTTTTAGTTAAAAATAAATTCATCTCTTTGTTAAATGTGAAGAATAGCACGTTTTTTGTAACGTAATATTTTCAAGAAACTCTTTTGTATTCCGCACGATATAATATGAAAAAATTACCCAATGGAAAATGTTTATGTAACCGCTCTTGTTTCGGTCTCTTGTTAACGGTATGCATTTCAACAAGCCTATTTCAAGAGCATCGTTGTCATTACATTGTCGATTCGATTCGTACACTTCGCTCGTTCGAAACTGAACTCGATCAAGTGCTCTAGAGACTTGAATTTCTGAGCATTTCTCCGCATTCTCCTTTTCGAAAAACAGAATCGACTGTCTGCCAGTTTCCGTTCCGTTTTCTCTTCTCACCAACTTTCCAATTCCTGTGTCTTTCGAATTGTCTTTTTCTTCTGTTCGTTAACCATGCTGTCGGTATCCTCAAACTCTTATTCCAGTTGGCGATAAGGGCCCAGGCAAGGAATTTGCCTGAAACACCGGACAATTGAGAGTGGAACTTTTACGATACAATATAAAAATACGAGAGAATTGTTTTAAATTGAAAATTATTTTGATAGGTCCATATGATATTATAATGATTAGTGCAATAAAATTTTCATTATCCGAATAATGAAGCACGCTTTTTTTTACATTTTTATATCATTCCATATTTAACATGAATTGTTAAATAAATTATTAGATTTTATTTTCAATATTTAAGGAAAAGTTATTTAAGTATTTAAGGAAAAATTGTCTCTGTTTATATATGCAAATAGAAATAATATAGTTCAATTGTTAGAATGTTTTGTCATTAAAGTAGATATGAAATAATATAACGTAAACTTGATAATTAGAGACATTCTAAATTCAATAATAATAGAATCATAAAGAAACAAAACAATTAATATTGAATTATAAAAATAAGGCATTTTAAAATTATATAAAATTATGTACAAGATCTCGAATTCTATCTACAATTTATACGTTCAATTCATATCTAATAGTACACGTACAGATCGCTCGAGGCACGGACACAAGTAGAAAATGGATCGTTACACACCGAAATTCCGAATGTAAAAATGGATCGTTCTCACAGTTACACGCGGATATTAATCAAGTGATCGATTGTAGATTCGCGTCGAATCGGTTTCTAAAACGGATTTGCTGTTAATATCATGAAACGCATCAGCGAATAGCGTAACGTGTTCGCTGGTCCAATTCTATTTCGCTATATATTGACAGAGAGATTCGAAATCAGGCCGCAGCGGATCAGCGTATTCGGTAACGACATTCCTACGACGACTCGGTTACACGCGGAACCTCGTTTTATTCTAAAGTAACAATATAGATAAGAACGAAGGAACCATTACGTGTGCACATACGAGGTGCCAAGTATACAATATCAGCGCCAAATAGAACATGGTCATTTATGTATCAATTTATACGAGAGAAAAGTAAAATGAATGCGAACGATACAGTAAAACTACCGTATTTTGAACGAAAACAAAATTGTTTTATATTTTTTCTTAAGATTAGAACGAAGAAAATTTGAAACGATAAAATATGTTAAGAACAAATAATTGACAGATAAGAAATATAATAAAAAGCTGAAAAAGAAAAAATTTTATCGGATTATCTTCAAATTTTTATATATGTGTATAAATAGTAATAAATGCATAAGAAAACAAAAAAAAGAAAAAATCCTTGAAAGAGAGATAAATTCTTTCTAAAAAATCCAGAGTATGAAGTATTGAACTGAACAATCGTCGAAGAAAATTATATTTAATAAATATAAAGTCTGAAATATATTAAATTTGATATTAGTAAATAATATAAATAATACTAGCAATAAGAAATTCAATCTAGGTTATTATGTATAATATATAAATATTAAAAATCTAAGCAATAATATAATATTTTATTCGAAAAACATGATAAAATACATTTTTATTTAGAGAAAAAATTTTTTAAATTGATTAAATTTCAAAATATATTTAATAAAATTTTACACAACATATATTAATACACATTAATATATAAAATAAAAATTTTTTATTCATATTAGAAGAGTAAAATATATTTAGAGATTTTAAATCAGAGAAATTTAAAATATTACGTATATTGGTAAAAGTAAATGCAGCTAAGTAATTTGAAAGTAAAGAAAATTCGCGCCGATAGATGTCATTATTGTAAGGCGTTCGTACCCGAAGCTCCTTCGGATCCTTTCGTGAATGTTCGGGCGCCTTCGGTGGCGGGAACAGTAACTACGCGGGAGTGAAGTGTCGAGTGACATACCGTTTCGTCCGTAATAAAATATAAAATTATCGCGTAATAAAGTATTTTCGTGTGTTATTTTTGTATTCTAAAGACGCGTGTGTGATGTTAGAATACTTTTTATCACTCTAAATATGATATTGTGATCAGTTCGATCGTATTTTTCACAAAATTATTTACGTGACGCGACGCAACGTTATCATTTCAAACATGGCCGCTTTTGCATTGAAATATGAATACCAGTGAAACACGGAAACGAAGCGAGGAATATATATTTGCATCAGTTACGAAAACTATTAATTCAAGTCACAACAGTATGTAAGTAAAGATTATTCAGTTTCTGTTTGTTTCTTACGAGCTTATAACATTACGAACGGCGAAAACATTTTCACGGGGAAAAGTAATTGCCTCGTCCTGTTTCGGCGTGACTATATCGCGCGTGGCAGGAGTTTCAAGAAGACTCCGTTGATGCGACATTAGCGAATGGATTAATCCGCTTTATGTCAGCTTGGCAATGCGCCGATGCAGTTATACGGGGAAGCTGGCGTTCGCGCCATGCATATATAACTTGGGGCGTAATTGTTATGCCGGGTAGACGTTTACGAGACGTTGCTTATCAAAACACATACTTTCGCTGTTCGTAGTTCTATGGTAATGAGATATCAACACTTCAGAAAATTTGGCAAACACTTGAGACAATGCCTACGCGTTTTTAAAACTCTAAAAGTTACTTTAAAAATTATAAAAACTTCTCGTTCGATTAGTGATCTAATATTTCACTTAGCGAATAAATATATAAGAAAAAATTGATTTTATTTATATTTAATACAATATATTTTGAGATCATTAAACTCGTCGAAGTTTTTTTCTATATAATTCAAAATATCGCTGTTTATAATTTTAAATTTTAGCTTTGTTAATATTTTAGCAATGTAATTTTAATCAATTTTTAAAATTAATTTCTCTAAAACTCTAGTTTTCTTCTCTTTTTGTTATTTCTGCAATTATTATTATTATTTCAGTATGAAACGAAATTACCTCTTTAGAAGTTAATTGTCGTAATTAATAAAAATTTCTGGTGTTAAGGATAAAATAAACTAAATGTAGTTTCAACCATCGGGAAACTGCAATTAATCATAGTTATCTCTCACTTATCTTAGCTTCTAACAACAAAGAAAGTGGAAATTTACGATGCCAAGATATATTAAAAAATTTCTACCTTTCTCACATTAAGGAAGTACTTTCGCTGCAGTTATTCTTGATTTATTTTCGATGAATCTCTTGTAATAAATGGCATTCTCGGTTATACTGAAATAATTCTCAAAGATATAATTTACAAGTTTTTAGTTAACACAAAATTTATATTCAACAATAATCTTTCTCATTTACGAAAAGGAAAATATTGTGATATCGTAAAAAGATTTGCATTATTTTCTCATAAAAGTAATTATAGTTAAGATAAGAAACAAGGTTGAAAGTTGAAAACTAATGATCGATGCCAAAAATTAAGTTCATCTAAAGAATATTAAGTCATATATAATGAAATCGATCAATATTTTCATATATATGTAGAGAAAAATAAGAATACAGATGTAAGAGAATAGAATGTAAAAAGAAAGTAAAACTTTTTGATATTAATCATAATTTGTAATGAAATCTTATAATACATCTTTCCATAGAAACTTTAGATTTATTAGAAAATTTCATTTTCAAAAATATTTTTGATTTTCTTTTTCTTTCTAAATGAATTAAACATTGTTCTTTTCATAATTGCTTTAAAACAAACAATGAGAATCAAGGAATGTTTGAAATGAGGTACAATGAAAAACAGAAATCTTCTTTCCGCTTGAAAAATTCGTGTTACCCGATGCGATTTTTACTGAAATTTCTTCTTACGTTTGGCTTGGCCATTCTAACAAAGCAATCTGTGAAAGTGCTGTTGCACACTAGTGCCAAATGATTGCCTTCTTTATACAAGACGAAACTTTATACCAACTTTATATCAAGTCTATTTTTCTTTTTTTTTTTTGTAATATATATCTTTATCTCAATTCATGCAAATATTAACTAAAGCGAAGATTTTACTTTTAATAAATCTTAAAACTTTCTAGAAAGGTTAATTAAAGAACTTTCTCAAAAAGTTATTTTAAAAATTTTGTTTTGCACAAAACACAATGTCTCACATGATTCATATCCTACAAAAATAAATAGGACTAGTATTGGTATTAATTTAAGACTTGATATTAATTTCACGTCTGATATTTCATAATATTTGTTGTATTTCTAAGTTTCATCTAGATTGTTGAACTTTTCTAAGAAATAAATATCTTCGAATTTTATCAATCTTTTTTCTTCATTTTGTGAAAAACAAAGATTTTTGCTATTTCTTTTTATGAGCCATGCATTGATTATTTTCCGAAATACGTACAAGAAAAAAGATACTATTCATAATTATAATAGAGAATATAAAAATAGAAAAAAGTTGTAATTTTATCTCCATTTATATTACGATAACTATTATTATAATATTAATAGAATTATATATTGATCGATGAGTATTCATCGCAATGGTCTTGATCGAAGACGTATACACGGCCCGGAAGCTTCATTTTTCTCTCATCTCTTCCCCTGTCCTCTTTCGTAACAGATGGTGATTCGATTTAACTCATCGACACGTCCTTTCAGACGACTTCTGCTGATTGCAATACTGTTCCAAGTTATTTATTAACTCGATTGTTCTGCCCTAGGTCACGAATTGCTGATGTAGACATTTAACGCCGTTTCTCATTTCTCCTTTCCACATTTTTTTTTTTTCCTTTTATTATATTTTACTTTATTCCCAACGCCTTTAATTTTCAACCATTCCATTAACATCGGAATATCCTTTCATCTTGGCTTTCAATTTGTGTAAAAATATCTTTTTATCGCGAAGCTCGATTTAAAAAAAATATATATATATATACATATAATTGCGCACCGATTGGAATCCTTTGTTCATACGCGTTTATGCAAATAAGCTTTACAACATAAATCTGCCTCGAAGCTGTATAAATCTTCATACCGCATACATTAACGTACGGAACCATTTCACAGTACTTTATTTTGGAACCTTAAAACCGTAGCGACAAATTTACGCGTATAATACTGATGGAGTAGAGGGACACATTAACGCTAAGTGCATATACCTAATTTCGGACTGCATAAAACTCTCTTTGCTACTTCATATTCATTATTCCAGGTGAAATTTCGATGACACTAATATATTTGTATTATAACATGGTTGTGATACGGAATATCAAATTTCATTTTTTATTTAAAATGTCTCGAGATAACGAAGAGAAAATAAATTTCAAGTAAAATTATGCGTGAAGTATAGTAATTTTTTCAATTCAATTTTTTTTGTTTCATCGGTAGATACAACGTTGATTTTGTTCCTGGTATCTGACATAGTGGTTGAAGTTTTCTTCTTCTTTTCTCTCTCTTTTTTTTTTTTTTTTTTTTTTTTTTTTTACAAAAATTATCGCACAATTGATCACGTCGCTATCAAGATTATACATACTTTTTTTCCGACGCTAAAGTTCTTCTAACTAGCTTACAGTTTTTAGTTTCCTGTAAACCGTAAAATAAACCGTTGTAAATCTCTGTGGGACAGAGGAGCTTACACAAACTTTTCACTGCAACGTTAACTACAGACGTTTACTGTGCAGCAAGACTTTAACGAAAACGAACGACTGTTGTTTCGAATGTTGTAACGTTACATCATGTAGCTCGCAAAAATTTTTATTAATGTCATTATTGTACGTAACTCAAAATTGTAACGGTCCATACTATCTTCTCTATCGTATAGCTTTTTAACTTTCCTCGTTAAAAATTTTACGATCCTTAATTTCTATATTTTATGTATAAAAGTTATTAAACCTTTAGTTATTAGTCCTCTCGACCGTTTGAAAAAGTGGGACAAATAAAAGCGGTGGTTTTATATACCAGTTCTACCTATTAAATTTTAAATAGTTAATTATATTAACACGGTCGAGCCTCGGTATATTCGAATCTCATGGGAGGAACTGAAATTTTTGAGTTGGTGAAGTTTCGTTTCATCAAAGTTTTTGAACAAGAGAAGTTAACAATCGAAGACTTTGCGAGGATAATTAATTTTCCAATTGTAAGATTTCAAATGATGAAAAATTTATAAATTTCGTCTGTTGGAAATTATTGAAATTCGATTGTTTTTTTTTTTCGTGGAAGTAGAGTATGGAAAGTAATAAATGGAATGGAAATGGCAAATGAATCTCTTGATATTGTGTCTGTTTTGTAGAATATAGTCGAAAAACAAAAAACGAGTTTTATTATTAAGAGTAACTGTTAGGTAAATGTATAAAGTATATAGGGAAAATAAGAATACATGAAAAAATTATGGCCAGCATCATTTGAAATTAGTTGAAAGTATATTTTATAAAATTTTCTGTGGTACATTTCTATGAGTAGAAATTTAAATATGCATCTATAATTTTGCAAGATCAAAATTGACATTGAGATTTGGTTTGTTAACGATATTATTTTAATAAGTTTAGTGTGTTAGTATGTTTCCACTTAATAAAGATTCAATTAGAATAAATTCTCTTGAATAATAAATTCTATTTCAATATTAGGAATGATATTGTAAAAATTTAATTAAAATTAGTTTTCACTTGGCAATATTGTTACATATATTAATGTTAGAAAGGATAGAAGCTATAATAGGAATTATAATAATTGGAATTTCGCTATTAAAATTCGTCATTCATTTTATTATAACAATTAAAAATATTATATGATAGGCTCTATTTGATTATCTAAAATTGAGATAAATGAACGTTTTTATTCCACTTAATAACGACAAATGATTTATTCGGAGAAAACTGAGTAGTGTGAACATGATTTTTATAACCCATCAGAAGGAAAATTGTTCGGTGAAATGGCAAAAAGTAGAAAAGCACGGTCATTAATCAGACGTCGCGATATGGTGTCCTTAGAGAGAAGATATACTTAGGAGAAGAATCCAGAAAATTTTTGATCGTAGAATTCGCCAATTTTACGAGAAAAACTGAAAAAAGAGAATTTTTTTAAAGTGACAATCACGATTTTATATAATACATAGAAAGAAAAAATATTAAAATTCATAAATTATACGAGATAACATAAAATCAATCGATCCATTTTACTGAATAGTACAATAGTTTTTTGAAAAATAATTAAATTTATCGAAATAAACAAATGTATCAATATCATCGAATTATTTTTGGTTCCGAAATCTTCTTAAATTATTCGATTAATGGTAAAATAAAATTTTGTTTTTCTCCAATTCTAATTCATTTACGAATCACGTTATTTCTTTAATTTCTTCCATTAAACTCGATTAAACTCTAAAATCGGAACGAAATCTTTTACCAATAGTGTTCGTAAATTTCATAATAAATTCTCTACTTACTGTACAATAGATTACGTGCAACTCGATAAAAGTGTTACGCGGAAGATTTCAGTTTAAAACAAATTTGTGACGAACAAAGGCGAGGAATTAAATCGTAGACACTTGCTTAATTGATTTTAACCGCGACTTGTAAATCTCTGCTTAACGACGAAACTTTGAGGAAACGGCTGTTGGACGTGCTCGCAGGAAAGTAAGGGAAAAAAGGGGGAAGCATTTGTTAAACGTCGGTGAACAACGACCCTTAAGAGTATCGTTCCTCGATGGTATTGGCGGGGGAAGAAGAAAATTGTCACTGCGATGTCGTTAAGCCTCCATGGTTCATCCATCGGGAATGAGTAATGATTCCTCTAAATCCATTCCGCCGGTACTAGCCTTTCGTGTAATTAATTAATTATCAACCAATCTATTGGGATGTATCGATTCCCGAGATACATTTGTTCCTCGTTCTTTAGAAGTTAAAAAAGATATCTCCTCCTAAGAAATCTTCTCCTAAGAAATACCATAATTACACGTGATAATCACATTAATTACATGTAGTGTAATCAAGAATCGGGATATAAGTAGAAATTAATTGGAGAATAATTTAGAGATATATATATAATCAAAGTGAAGAAATTAATTTGCATTTAAATATTTTTTTCATCATAATATTTTTCACATGACCGTTGTGATAATGCTTTAAAGATTATAGGATCATATGATATACATCCGTGTAACAATTATTTTGCCTTATATTATATATTATATTATATTTGAACGCGAAAATATAAATTTCACATATATATTTATTCCATACAATTCATTTATTGATTTCAGATAACATTTAGGCAACGTGTAATATATTTTAATATCATTCTCCAAATGTAATATTTTTTAATCAAAAATGAACGTAAAAAGGAATGCCTCTCCGCAATTTATTTCAATTTCTTGTAATATTATCCATATATGAGATAAAAATTTAAATATTTTCATACATCAATAATTTGATAAAATTGGAAATGTAAAAGATATTTAAAATATTCGGTGAAAAATTCAATAATTTTTTTTAGTATACGGAAAATGTAGAAAAAATTTATAAAGAAAAATTCTTCACAGAAATGTCAATTTAATTTTCATGGAAAAAATAATATTTCGAAAAAATTGTTCCCAAAGATTTATAGATCGTTAAAAACTTTTAATTAAGAAATTTTTTATATACTTTCCATCGTTTATGATTTAAACGCGCCTATGCCAAGAGAACGCTTCCCCTTAAAATAAAAAAATATGACGGAACAACAAACTTTTTTGATTATTTCAAAAAAAAAAAATAAATCCTATAAATTTTCATCAAAATTCATACGTTCCCCTATATTAAATTATATCGTATTTAAAATGTAAATTAAACGCGTACAGTAAAATCATCAGAAAAAACACGTCCGTCAAATCTATCTATTTATTTATACGATCGAAATGCAAGTACGAATTCATAATTCGGTATAAATCAGTTTGATGTATAATTCCAATTAAACCGCCTATAATAGTATCGACGCGTAAATTCCCCGCCACTTTCACTTACGCCTAACCTCATTCCCACACGCTTGGAAATCCCTTAATGAATAGAGCGAGCGCAATACGCATCATTCAACAATGAGTTTTACAAATATCGTTGTAAAACGAAGTAGCAATTTCATTTCTATTTCCATCTCGTCGTATGAAGGTTACATTTTAATCTGCGTGGGAAAACCCAATTTTTCCTAGTTCAGTAATATCATTCCCGCCACCTTATTTCTTCTTCCACCTCTTGCTCTCATTCTCGGCCATTTACATTTCTACACCCTCACGCATACGCGCGTATCCGTGTGGCAGATTCACGGACAAGCGACAGATACTGTTATATCGGGTGCATCGGTCGTGTCGTGGTACCAACCTATATACCCGTTACCTCCAATATCCGCACAGGAACGACATTAAGGTAGGTGCAGTGTCGGAAATTTGAGGCGAACCGACCAGCCTCCCTCGACCGCATCTACTTCGGTTTCTATGATTCGTACGACTCGCTGTCTTGTTCGAAGTTGAATGATAATTCTGCTATCTCGACGTGCAAGATTTAATGGAGGAAATTTTAATGATTGATATTAAATTGGATTTATGTAGTAATAGGTTATTCTACTTTGGCTATATAATATTTGGAAATTTTTAGGAGAAGTATATTGGATTAAAAATAAAATATATTTGGAATATGTATTTGGAAATTTTTAGGAGAAGTATATTGGGTTAAAAATAAAATATATTTGAAATATGTATTTGGAAATTTTTAGGAGAAGTATATTGGGTTAAAAATAAAATATATCTTGTCACGATTAAAAAATGATATTTCTTCCGATCATTTTAATATCGAATTTCCAATTATTTATCTTAATTCAATATTACGCGATAGAATGTTATTGTTGAAAAAGTGGAACGATATTTGTGAAGAAAAAAGAAAGGAACATTACGATTGTTATTATTATATATATAAACTTCCAAAGAGGGAAGTCATGAAACATATGAAAAGATAAACTTCCATTTGACGAAGCCCTTTCTTCGATTTATAAATATCCCTGGTTAGACAAGAAATTCCTTGGCCATTGTGTATCTTCTTATTATGGTTAAAGAAGTGTGTTTCTGAGGTATCGTCAGAAAGTAGATCATTTACTCGCTCGTTCTTTCTTCCTTGACTTTCCCTACTTACCTTTGAAACCGTACTGTAAAGGAGTAGTCTTCCTGCCCTACTCTCTACAAAGAGAATGATTTACTTCTTCTACACCTGAGACGAGAAAAATAAAGCGAAGCTTTAAAACACGAAACTTTTCATCATTTATCATCTCTATTAATTGATTCGAATGCATCGAATTCTTTGCTCTATGTTATTAACTTATAACAAATATAATAACATTTTTCAAACGATGTCATTATTTCCAAGTACAATAATGTCCATTTTAGCATTTATCTTTCAATTTTTAGAAACAGAATCCTTAAGACTTCAAGTCTGCTGAATAAAATTTGAGATCGATATTTTATTTAATTCACATTCATTTCTTCTCTCTTCAAATTCGTAGGAATTACAGATGTAAGCTAAGTATTTGATTCTATCTGAATTATGGATGTTAAAATATACACTAATGTAAGATGCATTTGAGAGCAATTTTATTTTTGTAAATAATAGAAAGATAAATAGTATGAATAAACATCCAGAATTTAATATCCAATAAAGCTCTATTCATATTATATTCATTGGATATATTATAATATTTATATTATGCGAAATATTTACTCTTTTGATTTAGTCAAAACTTTTAATTGGCATCACATGAAGATGAGATTAGTAATTTTGGGATAATATATTTTATAATTAGGTGATACGGTGATATTTTATATTCGTAAGATTTAGACAATATAATATGATTTTAAAGAATGTTTACGTGAATGCATCGGTTAGTTTATGTCACGAGATGCATATGTGGCCGCAGTCCTCTAATGGCGACAGTTTGACATGTAGGAACATGCCACTTGCAACACGGCAAGAAATATCTGTCTATTGACAGCTTGTCGACATTACAAGGACTCTTATGTCACGTCATATTCCAAAAGCTTAAATATTTCCTACCGTTAAATCGATGACTCCGGAACAGAGTTGTCAACATCCTTGAAAAAATTCAAAAAAAATATCTAAAATTTTGCAAATAGAACGAGATTTTTAAATATGAATAATAACAATATGAATAATTGCAACAGATATTTTTGGTATGCTGAATACAATATATGAATTGCAATATATTTGTTAAATTTAAACTTTTTCCTATACATAAAAAAATATTACGTAAAATTTAAAGTAGTAATGAATTTTGAAGTAAAATTTAAAGTAGTAAAGTAGTAATGATTTTTGAATTCTCATGACTTGATTTATTATAAAAGATTCGATTCATAGAATACATACCAAAGTAAAGATTTCAGAAGTAAATTTTCAAAACTTTTCGTATTAAACTCGGAAATTGAAGTATCGGAAGTCAGTCGGAATTCAGATTTATAAATTCATATCAAATTTGATCGTGTTATTAATTTCACTCAGATCACTCTTATCTATCGTCTCTATATCAAAAATTCTCAATAAATTTCATCGTCATCCACAAGAATTACACAATAATCGACCACGGATTACGATGTCATCATAAATATTCCCTGCTACAGGAAAAAATTGAATAACTTTCCATATACTTCGTATCATATCTTCATAATAAAAAAAAAAAAAAAAAAACGAAGAAAAAGCGGGTGAAAAAACCGGTCATGGTATTTCAAATCATCAAGCCAACAATAAAACAAACGCCGATCGAATTCCACGCAAGATGTATATCATTTTTTGGGGAAGTATATTCACTACCCCGTCGTACGTTGTACACAAGCATCGATGTGCACTCCCTCAGCCCTGTTCGATGAAAAGGGATGACACAGAAATATGAAATTTATGAGGCGAACCCTCGATGGTGCGCGCGTACCGATCTCCCTTGTCGTTCGACCGCATAAAATATTTATATAGGCGTAGCTATTGCGGCGTGACGAAATTTGAAATTTTACCAACCTCTCTGTACCTTCCGCCTGCTGTGGAACCGGGGTATTTGCCTCTCGCCCCAAACTTTAGACACCAGATTGTGCTCTCTGACGTTCGAGCGCAAAACAAGCATCGAAGAAATTTTGCGTTCTCGTGGTTACGTGGATTTTATCTCGGAGGCGTATCTCTTATTGATCGATAAATATTTGTTTGTGTCAACAATTGCTCGTGCAACTACACTCCAAGATGTTGGAAATTTATCAACAACTATTACGTGCGTGTAGAATATATATATATATATCTTTTCAAAGAGAATAATGAAACATTTCACGCGTTTATTTATTTTTCTTAAGATTTATGAAGTTAATTTCAGAATTGTAAAGAATTCAAATTAAATAAAAATTTCGAAATTAAATTGTGAATTAGGGGATACGAATCGAGGGGTTAATGATTGAAATTGAATCAAAAAGTAGTTGCTTTTTTATTAATTGTTCGTGATACTTGTTATCGGTTTATTGATATTAAGGATTATGGGAAAATATTAATTTCCTGATGATATATTTTTCAAATAATGCGTAACATTAATGGATAGGAAATATCAGATTTCACGTATTTTTTCACATTTTTATTCTTGAATATTTCATTCCTATATTATCCGGCATATTCTTTAATCCCTTCGGTCTGATAATGAATGCAATTACGCATTTATAGGTCGACAAAATTCATCCGTAAAAGAAAAAAAAAGAATCATTTCGAAATTCACGATACATCCTCGTTCCCTTCGCGTATCGCAAATTGTGCGCAACGAAACCGCAATGAAAATCTAATCGTTACCGCGGCAGAACACGAACGTCGATAACTCTAAAGATGATCGAATAATATTCGAACGTAGAATCGAGTGTAATGAAAATAGGACGTGATTGAACCCTTAATCAAGCCTCGCCATTACAACCTGTCGGGGCTGTAATCGTTGTGTAA
This sequence comes from Apis mellifera, assembly GCF_003254395.2. Classification (NCBI taxonomy): domain Eukaryota; kingdom Metazoa; phylum Arthropoda; class Insecta; order Hymenoptera; family Apidae; genus Apis; species Apis mellifera. The sequence continues at coordinate 9,937,238 of NC_037638.1, forward strand.
CGCGTTACGCCGCGCACTTTAGTCGTAACACAGGAGTAGCAGCATCGAGGCGCAGCCGTAATCGGCAGTGATTTAAGCGGCACTCGATCATTGGATGGTAAATCGAAGTGCAACCGAGCGTTCCACGGCCGAGGCTAATCTGGTTCTCGTGATATTAATTCCCGGACTCGGCAGACGGCTCGACAGATTAAGTTTTTTTTCAATCCCGTCCGGCATTACCGGTCGATCAATCATCGGACGCTTAACCGGATCGTCCCTTTGATCGTGCCGCCCCCCGAATCAAACAAAATGCCACGAACTGTTAGCTTTTATTGAAATCGGTGGTAAGCACCGTTCTAGAACGTTGATGCTCGTTGTTCCGTACCGGAAACAAAACACACGCTATCGCTGAACTTTTTGATATTCCCTTTTAACTTTGTGTATCGTTTGTGCGCGTGTGTGTTACGTTTCGAATCTATTGTTTTAATGGAAATTTTAGATTGTACATTTTTCTTTTTTTTTTTTTATTATCACGGGGGAGATAGTAAGAACAACATTTCACGAGATGCGAAATATCGATCGTTTAAATATATTTGATTTGATTTATGGTGATTCATCAAATTAGTATTGATATATTAAAATAGTGAAGAGGATAGTTGAATTTATATTCTATCTTGTATCTTGATATTTTAACACGCTTTGTTATCCTCTCAGAGTTAACGTGTTTTAAAGAAATAATGTAACTTGTTAGATATTCTACAGGTATTAAGAAGAAATTTTTGTAGATTCTTTAAAAACTTAAAACATCGAGGAAATATTTGATAAAGTTGAACCGAGATTGCTGAGAGTAAAAAAAAAAGTAATAATAATGAAAGGGAGAGAGTTTGAAAAGTATCTGTACGTAGATTTATTTATTTGTAGACGATAATTAATAATGAAAATAAAGTACAGATATAATAAAATTTAATGTAAGAAATATCAGTGAGAAATAATATGTATAATGAAAAATAAAAGAATAAAAGTGAAAGTAGTTTGAAGCGGACTTCAACTCTGATCTGATGAAATTTCCTACAAAGATATAGGGCAATTACCAACTTTGATGAGTTAACGTCTCTCAAAGTTTCGAGAATGCTCGAATTGATAATCTCTGCGAAAAATGCTTTGAAGATATCCGATGACACTTGATATATTAGTTTTTTTATTCGAATCAGTTGAGAAGTGCAGACAAGCTGTTCGAAGAAATTAGTTTAAGGCTTGATTAATTTATCAAGTTACATTGTTACATTGCAAAAGTTTAATTATTATTGCTTTACATTCACAAATATTCATCAACAAAAAATACAAGTGTCAAATAATAACGAAATATTTCTCGAATCCTAAATCAGTTAAGCTCGAGTCTCACAAAATGCAAACGTATTCCAAGTATTTTTTATTCTTTGAAACAAACTCTGTCTAAACACCTTTGCTATGAAATTTTATCTAACGTGGAATAAAATTGGATTCGGCGACAAGGATCGAGACAAAGGATCGACGACATCGGTGGAAAATAACAGACAGTAACAAATATTTATTCGACCCAGGAGCAATGGAATTGAACAACGCGCGAAAAGACAGACAATACTAATTACCTTAAAACAATAATTACGATGGAAGGATCGTGGCGAGCGTTAGCTAGCGATCCGAAGATAGAGCTCGTTGAAACAATAGCTTTTACTTATCCGTTCCTTCTATTCGAAGTGGCACCAGATTTCTGCACCTCGGAACTCGGGGGAAAAAATCGGGAGGGAACGAAGGCAATGAATCGCGATAAAAAGCATCGCATCTCGAGAGCCATGCACTCGAAACTCACGAATGCTCTCGTGGGGGGGGGAGAAGAAGAGTAGCCTCGATAGAAGCAAAATAGCAAACGAAAGAAGTGGCGCGAAAAACAAAGGGCGCGTACGTAGGATAAACGGCATAGGGAAGAGGGGAAGAAGGTATCGTTGAATACGTACACTTATATATTCGTATATATAAACGTGTCGAGGAGAGGATGCAAATGACACGGTGGGAAAGAAGGACAAGAAAACCCTTTGGAAGAGGGAGGGGGTATTGGTTGAGGGATCAGGTGAGAAGGGATTGGGGGGGTCAGGGAGAAATATGCTCGCGCAATGGGTTGCTTCTGCACTGGGACCAACAGGGGGTGAGGATTGAGGCGCGTTTAGCGGGTAAAAGAAAGAGGCGAACAAGAGACGCAGGGGGGTGGAGAAAGAAGGGCAAGAAAGAGGAGACAGCCAGAAACGGGGTTGGAGGAAAAGAGGAATGAAAGAGGAGACCGAGAGAGAGGGACAGAGAGAGAGGGTGGAAGGAGGAGAGAGAGGATCTGCGAGATGGGAGGGAGGGAGTCTGCGTGGTCGAGGGACGGAGAAGGAGAATGATAGAGGGAGATGGGATACGGAGCGAGAGAGAAAGGACGGGGGTTGATTCGTAGAGCTCAGTTACGCCGCGCCCCTTACGAAGTGCGCTGCGCCTCACGAGCGAGATCACGGTGTCTTCGCGGCTCGAAAAATACTTTTTTCCGACCACGTTTCCGCGTTCTCGTAAAGATTTTTTTTTTAGTTTTGTCGCGCGTGCTTCGTTCGTTCTTACGTCCTTTCCCCCTCTTTTTTTTTTTCGCTTCCTACAGATACGTCGAGATACGTACAAAGGGAATAAATTATCGAACCACGTTCCCATGTGATCGAGTCGTGTCCCAGCCACCTCACGAGTTTCACGAGATACGAGAGCGTGGTTGGATCGAGAGTGACATACGATAATACTCGAGTGTGGCAGTGATGTAAAAGTGTGGTAAATTGACAGGAAGATTTTTGTGAGTCGAGTATTTTTGTGAGATGTGTCCTTGTTGATTTTTATTATTATTAAACGACTGGATGAAGGGACTAGTAGGTAAAGAAGATTGTGTGGCTTGTGTTGATTGAACGGGGTTGTGTAGATAAAGTTAAAAAAGAGAGACTCGATTCCGTTGGTTACCGAGTAGAAGAGGCTCGAGCGGTTTACACGATGGATAATGGACTTTGCTGAAGGACTTCCCTTCAGTTTCTTCTTTAACACAGACGCTTCCGATCACGTACCTCGAGATCGAGAATCGAGAATATCGTGGCATTCACGGGGATAGAAAACAGCTTTGCGATGAACCAAGTGAAACGAGGCATTAGATCGATTGTTTTTGTATCTTGAGACTACTTATCAAAGGTAAACACATTTCTTTTGCCGATTGAACGCAATGTTTTGCCATATTATAATCTCTATTTGTATAGATTTTGATATTTTTTCGTGTGGAAATTCATAGGGGATATTTTCGTTTTAAATATACATTGTACTTTTCTTCGATTCTATTAGTAATCACATCGTATAAAAAATTCTTTATTATAAAAACTTTCACCGATTCATTCTATCTTAAAAAAGTTAATAGCTTCTTTGTTATTATTTGTTGCATATAAAAATAATATATTCTAACTTATTTTTATATGTAAACATAAATAATATAGCATATTCCATATGAAATATTTTTAAAAGAGGAATATGCTGAGATTAATATAAAATTTATTTCAAATGTCACTTTTAACTTTTATTTTGAAATCATTGTTTTATGAATACAATATTTTGTCTTACAACATTGTCACATCTATTAGAACATGAAAGAATCGTGGCTCATTTGAGAAATCGTGGAAACACAGTTATGCGAGGGTATGGTAAACATAATTTGGAAAGCAGCCTCCAAGAAGAGGCGTATCGCTTACGACTTTTCTCAATAACGCAACGCTCGAGACCGTTTCTCTAAAGGTAACTTTAAAATTCAAATTAAGACGTAGCTCGCCAGCGAACGTTTTCCAGCTTATTTACATTTCCAATTATCGCAAAGGCCTCGTCGTTCCCCGATCCGCGTTTCCATGAAACTGTTATTTGTTCCAATTCGAAAGGGAATACCAATCCTCGAAGAGAAATCCTAAGAAGGCTTTAATAGCTCGGCAACGTTATCGAATGCACGATCCCCGTGCTCTGATAGAGAAATTATCGATATTTGTCTTGAAAACGGGATATCGAATGCGCTTTTTCTTTTTTCTTTTCGCTGATTATTTGTTATCCAAGAACCGATGAATGGAAAAACGAATGCGAGAAACTTCATGAATTAAAGAAATATCGCGTAAGGAAGGGAAAAGATTTTTTTTTTCCTTTGTAGGAAATCGTTGTTGAATTATTGATATATCTTTCATTCGCTTATTTCATTTTTACATATGGATATAATATGCTCGTAGTGTTATTTATTTATTTTTGAGAAATTTGCGCGATAGTTAAAGAATGATTCTTCACCAAAAACAATAAGCAAGAAGCAAAGGATTAAATCTTCTTTGAAATTTAATTTTTAAAGAATTCGAATATCCATTGCAAACATATAATAGTATAATAGAAGTAAATAGTAAATAAGAATAATTTATTTCGATATTATCCATTCTTATTGTAGATGTATTTTTGATGAACGTGCTCTTATTTTCGAAATTTCAAAATTTACTATTATTTCGCATTAATTGGAATTCATATTGATTTTAAGTTTCTTTTCTTTACTCTATATTTATACTCTTTGTAATAACAAATAATAGCAGATAAATGGACAAACTTCTAAAGCTCAGATCGTATCAATGCATTTCCAATTCGTACATGTTATACTGTGATAAATCAATGAAAACATGGCCCGTATAAATAACATATCAGAAGAAGTCGCAAAGCATTGTTTATAAACACAATAGCTATTATACGTCGCTCATTGATCCATATGTTATCCGTAATTACATGTGTATATTGGTGAATTTCTAAATTTAATTTTTTCGAAAAATAAGCTTTTTTACTTTTTCCTACTTTTTCTTTCTTTCTTCTTTTTGTTTTATTCTTTTTATGAGAAATCACCTTGCTTTCATATATTATTCGGTTATTAATTACGATTGTTTCAAAGATATTTTATATTTCCAACAATAATTTTAACAACGAAACACAAACGGTACTGAACTTCATATCGAATTCGAATTAATATTAAATTCGAATTTAATATTATCAAACTTGATATTACGAGATACACATAACAGAAATATTCTTGTCACAAGTAACTCGTGATCGATTAATTGGTAAGTTAAACAATTTCCCAATCGTGGTTTAGCCGTAGGCGTGTTTAACGGAAACAGGAAGTAGTAGCTTTAATAGTTGATCGGCAAAGACCAGATGAAGCAAAATAACATTTTCCAAAAGATATTTTTTTAACTAATCATAAATCTATTTTTAACAATCTTCAATTATCAAAACTTTGATTGATAAAATATAACGAATATCGTTCATATTTCATTTTTGATTTAATATTTTAAAGTTTTGACAATTAACAAAAAGAAAAAAGAGGAGAGAATAATTTTTATAATTCTTATTACGTGAGAATTTTTTTAATAAATAAATATTCACGTTGATAATTATGTTGAAATTATTGTTGAATTATTAAATATCGCGCAAAGCATTGTTTATTTTCGAAACAAGCCGTATTTTGTTTAATTTAAACGATATTCGATATACAACACGTATGCAAATAGCGTGTCGGTATGTAACAAGCGCGAGGCTTGTTCGAGCAAACTTCTCATTTGCATTGAAAGTCGATGCAAATTCATTTCTTTTTCAGTGAAGTGTCCAATTATTAGAAATTAATTTTTTTTTTTAAAAATGCTTTTACGGAATCATTCATTTCACAAATTTTTCAATTAATGAATAAAAATTGTATAAATCAATTAATAAGTAACCTCTTTTTAGCTTTTATTTTATTATTGTATTAGTATTAGACAAACGAATTGAAAAATTGATTATTTCATTATCACACATGGAAATAATTCTTTATTTCTTAATTGAAAATTTGTTTTTATTATTATTATAACAAATGCTTTCAAATTTGAAGAAATTCAAAGCTGATTTTTCCGAGCAAGAGAATTATTCTCAATGATCAATTCACAACTGCACTAGTGAACTGCATATACGAACGAAACGTTTCGAATCGCCACTCGTTAAATGACATAAAATATTCAAGAATATTATCACTGATTAATGTCTCGCGGTCTTAAAACAGTATCGACAAACCGGACACGAATTTCCTGCAAACGCAATTCGTAAACAGGTTACGGTCCATTATGATAAGTGCTTGCAGATTCTGAAGGGAAATGTGATAAAGATAATCTTATCAACTGTTTATTGTACAAATCGAGCTGAATCTCGAATTACTTCGCAATCACTTGGAAATCCCCCAATCACCAAAACCGCCCTCCCTTTCGAAATCTCTTAAACTGTCTTCCCCCAATTGTTCCTTCGTTAATCCCGCAATCGATCACTCCAAATTTAACACTCGAAATTTCCAAGAGACAACTCGACGACAATCGTCCCGATCTCCATCTCCGAAGCATCGCTGATCCGAATCGATCATTGTGAAACCTCAAGTTCAATCCAAGTATTTGTAGCGAAGCATCCACGGGACACGAAATTCGGTGTCGATAGGTTTATATGAAAAGACGAGGAGCGCATAGTCCGCTCTTCCCTCTCCTCCCCCACCCCCTCTGCGAGCTCACTCACGTTCTATCGTGACATCGCGGAAACACGATGCTCGAATAACGGATATGAGAGGAAACGGGAAGAAAGCTTTAACCGTCCGAGCGGAAACGTCAAGAGGATGCGGCGGAGGACGACGAACTCTCGCGACGATTTCGGCGGACGTACGACGAACTTTGGAAAGTCGGGCTCAAACTCAAGTTTCCCGGCCAACTTCGCGAGAGAATCGTTACGACAACCATGGCCGCGAACATGGTTAAATTTTGGACTGTTTGTACGTCTGCGAGTGTTGATTGGTCTAGTTCGAACTGGCAACTTTGTGACACATCCGTCGATTTATTTCGTCGAACTTTAATTCTTGGTAAAATTGTTAGACTGTTTTGACGAAATAATGGAATATGGAAAGTGTATATTTCTAAAGATCGTAATTTTTCCAATTAGAATGAGAAAAGGAGTTTGGCTAAAGTTTAGAAGTTAGACTCTTGGATTGAACTCTTTGAAAAATTGTGCTCGCTTGTACAATTTTTAATTTCAAGATACGTATCTTACATAACATGAATCAACAAAAATCTACAATCCAATTACCATTATAAATCTAAAGAATTAGACAAAATAAATTGTTCTTTTCTTGATTAATATTCGTATCAACGAATCTATTTTCCAAAATCAACATAAGAAGACAATATTCCAATCGTCAAAAGATTAATTAAGAATTTAATTAACACTTGTTCAATCTAACATAGAAAGACAATTCAAGAATAATGACAATTCAAAAATTCCAAACTTCCATCATCGTTGTCAAAGGAATTGGGCAGGCTAGGATAATTCGGTGGAAGTTATAGTAGAGCGTGGACGAGAAAGGAGCGTAAACGAGCTAGATTATAAACGTATCAAGAATCGGTCGTTTTTGCTTTCTTTGATTCCACTCGAAGTGGCCGCGTTTTTCGCCAACATCTGGCCGAGAGGAAACACCTTTCGTTGGGAAAATCCGGCCGGCTTTCCGCCCTTTGTCAAAGGATCGGATGATTAATCACTCTGCCGGTGTTCCCTCCTCGTCCGCGGGCACACGCGCGTATGTCACCGTGGGTGGGAATCAGTCAACGTCGAAAATTGCAGTAAAAGCGTGGCGGGTGATCAACTTGCTCGGACTTTGTCGATCCGCATTGTTGCTGCTCGAAGATCTTCCTGTTAGCCATGCTTTCAAATCATTTATTATTTAGGCGAATGTCGGTGGAAATTAGTTTATACTCTTAAATCAAGGGATCTTCTGTAAGTAGATTGAGTTGTAATCTTGAAATTGTGGAAGGTACATAGATGGGGATTTTTTTAAGCGAAATTAGATTAAATTAAATTTTGATTCGTATTTAGAGGAAAAGAAATGTTTTGAAGATTTTAAAATATTTTATTTTTATTTTTTCTTTTTTAATTCTTTTTATATTTTATTATCCTAAAGTTTTGATTAAATTAAGTTAGTATTAGATTGTGAAATAGATAGAATTAATTGCAAAATCTTTTTAGATGAGATATATTATTAGATATGTCATATACGTTTATAAATTACAATATATAATGCAATAGAACACAGTAATTTTCAAGAAGGAAGTAGCAAATTTATATCTTCATTCTGATATTTTCCTTTAATTAATTTCTTCACGTCTCTTTATTGGCTGATTTTCAATTCCATTATTTTAATAACATTTATTACAAGAATTTTTATATTATTTTAGCGAATAAGTTATAAAATAAAATAAATTCTTTGAAACTTCCATCCTTGGAAAGAGAATAAAAGTATACATATATTTTTCAATTAATGTTCAGATACATTATACGCAACTTTTTTGTTGTATTGCCTGTCATAACTTTAAACTGAGTAAGATTTCTTTATTATCTATTTCTAATTTTACGTCACATCGATCATCTCGCTTTATTACATATCATACACGTACAGTACTTCATTATTTCCTACTTCATCTCTAAGAAGAAATGCAATCTAGCTTCCAATATATAGATTCCATATCGATAGATCATCCTCCACGATTATTCGTCCGTCTTTGTTTATCATCAAAATTTTAAACGAGATAAAATATCCATGGTTGGAAGAACAACAGGCTGGAATTATCCTTTTTTACTCCGAAACCAATTTTCTTACTACAAACAACCCTCTCCCTGTCCCGTTTCTTTTCAATTTTCTTTGCCACTTTTTTTTTTATTATCCTGCACCACCTTCATCCGTCTTTCTCATTTCAGTCCTTGGTCCCACTGGATTTTTACTCGTGTCTCGGCCCCCTTTTATTTCTCCCCATTTCCAGCCACGATGAGAGAAGTAGCTTCACGAGGATGGGAGAAAATTGTCTGCAACTTATGACAAGTTCCCTGTGCATCCCGTTTTTGCAACATGAATGCATCCAGATGACACAGGTTTAAAACGGTTTCGTCAAAATCTAATTTCCCTTTTCAATTTGTTATAACTTCTGCGTATATTAGAAGATGTGGAATCAACAATTTTGTGAAATGATGAAATATTAGATTGTTGTGGAAGAAATGATCGAATGGAATAGAATTGAACGTTCTATCTATTTAAGGATAAAAATTTTAAATTATTATAATTGATAAATTCTTTGGTTCATTTTTAATATTTGCTAATTTAAATTTTTGATGTGTATATGGATTTTTTTTGTTTGGATTCTAGAAGATAGATATGTGTTAGAAGATAGAATAATAAAGCTTGGATTTTTAAGATTAAAATTTTCCAATCTTAATATTAGTAAAATAAAAAATAAACTGAAGTTAGAAAAATTTCTTAGAAAGATATATTCCAAAGAAATTCAAATGTAATAGAAATATACTTAGTTGCATATTTAATTGTATCAATAATTATAATTAGTAACAAAGGAGAATTCATCTCTATGGAAACAAGAATACTAATTAATTTTGAATTTCATAGCTTCTTACACTCAGACATCTAGTTCTGATCAGATTTCCTCTACTGTTAATTGTTACAATTAACAATTAATATAATATAATATAATATGGTATAATATAGTGCAACTCTTAAATGAAAGAGAATCTATTTCTATGGAAACAAGATTGATATTCAATTTTGAATTGTTCCAAAATTAATCATAGTTTTGTTCTATATTCATATCTTATAGTCAATTCATTTTAGTTAAATTTTCTGTATTGTGCTTTCCACATCTCTAATATGGTTAATTCATAACGATAGGATTATCTGGATAGTTGAAGATTAAACACTGAATAATCTTCTATATGATAAGAAATATATATATATATATGTACTCTCGCGTATTATTGAGCTAATTGTTTGCAGAGTAATAGATAGATCTTGCTTAAACTATCTTGTTGCTGCTCTATCTTATTGGTTTGTACCTCTTCCTTACAATATGCTTTAGAAAGCACAGAGTCTCAGGGTGAATTCCCTAATTTGAAGCTAGATTAGTGGTCGTTGGGCCATAAATTTCATTAAGGATACGAGTACATGTTTCGAGAAAATATTCGATTATAGAACTAATCAAGTGGCATGATCGTCGAACATTCCTTATAGAAGTAATGACTCGTAGAAGCTAATGAAATGCAATTTTACTCGACTCAATATTATAGTTATTTAGAACGTTTAAAGTCTCTCTAAAATTTTTCTTGAAATTCTAATTTTTGAATCATATCAATATTGTAACAAATATATATAAATAGAGATTGGCAATTCTTGAAACTTAATTTACAAAAACGGTTAAAAATATTTTGACTGGAAATATAATTTCTCGCTTTTTTATTTTTATATAATATTTATAATTTCATCAAACATCTTAAAAAGCAATATTGATCTATTTCGTTATACTTTTTCAAACAAATGTTTTAACACAAGAGCTACAAATATTTAAAAATAACATATAATTTATACATTTTACATTTATCATTAATGCTAATCCTATTTATTTATTTTTTTATACTTATTTCCAAAAATGGAATACCATTTCGAAACGAAATAAACATTTTCCATTATTTGTTATCGCGATAAAGTTAATATTTATGATACGTTGCAATTTATATAAATAATTCCAATGCACGTATACCGGCATTGTAATGAAAAATATGATTGATATCGCGTTGTTGTTTTATTAAAAAAAAAAAAAAAAAAAAAAAAATCATCGAAATACCTTGTTTGAAAATCACTGCAATCAATGTTCGAAAACGATCCAATCATTAAAAATTCGCCAGGAATTTCTATCAATGTTCGATATAAAACTAACTCTCATGAAAGGTAACAATGTATAATTTGCATAACATTATACCGAGATAATTTATCATGCTCTCGTTGCATTTGTTGCCAGAATGTCAAATTATAATATATATACATATATATTATATTAACATAATATTCATTAATTATTAAATTACATTTTCAATAAACAATATAATAATTATAGCGATTCAACGTTTAATATTAATTTCACACGAGAAGTATATTATATTAATTAAAAATTTTACTTACAGAAATACCGAAATATAGCATATGTATATATATATATATATATATATATATATATATATATAATTCTGAAAATTATTATTTTCAACATCATAAATATAAATTACCAATTTTCTAAATTCCAAAGTGCATAAATATAATCAAAATGTTACAAGAAAATGCATATATTATTGGAAAAAGTATATATGAAAAAAATTGAATGAAATTATTAAAATTCAACGAGAGAAATCGATAAATCACATATGCAAATCAACTCCTTCTCTCCATCAGAAACAAAAGTAAGATAAGACGATTAAGCGTTACGCATCGAATCGATATTCGTTCGTACAACGCTGTAAAATGCTCGTAAATTCGGTCGATACAATAGAATTCAATTAACGTCGGTGACGATGGAAGGATCACTTCCGCGCCTCGCCACAGACTACTAATAAATATCGTGAAGGGAGGATGGTTCGCGGTAATTGACATTCTCGACGAAAATCGACGAACTAAACGAGCCAAATCGATCGTTTCGGTACAAAATACCCGCGAATCTCGCGAATGAATGGGAGGAAGTTGATGAATCGACAGAATGAAATTTATTCGCGAGTAAACGTGATTAAAATTTGTTGGCGTATAATGTTCGAGAGCTTATGCATATCGCTTCGCTTTTGTAAGTAAATTTATTAGAAACTCGATTCGATTCCTTCGAACATTCAAACGTTGAATTATAAATATAAAGTTCGTACGTTAATTCTTCGTTGTTATTATAATTTTCATAATTTATTTAATATTACGTAAATGAGAATAATAAATTTTTGATATTTTCTTCGAAGTCAAAAATTGAAAAATCGTGGAAGGAAGCGAGATATTACGAAGAGATGAATGGAATTTAAAACGAAAAGGACGAAACAAGAATTTTCAACTTTTATTTATAATCGAGTTATCCAGAGATTTCATGTTTCGTGATAGCTTGAGCTCGCAACTTGTACGTCTTAGAAATGCTTCGAAATCCGCGCGACACGTTCCTCCGTAACGATTTTTCATTCCTTCTTCGAAACGATTTCAACAAGGCGATCCTCGTCCTACTCGTAACTCTTTCTGTGGTTTGGGGTATGTACACTACCGGTCAAAAGTTTCCCACTCTTAACTTGTTTTAAATGTTTCGATTTGATCGAAAGTTAGGTTGATATTTTCTGACCATAAAAAATTCTTCCATGAAAAATTTATTAATATAAATAAAAGGAGATATTACTATTATCTGTATTAATTTTTAATCAATAATAAAAGCTAAAGATTCGATGTATTTGTTAAATTGTTAAATTAATTTCAAATTTATTATAAATATTATTATTTGTAAAATATAATTTAGATTTTATTTATGATATTTAAATTCTATTGTATTCAAGAATTAATAAAATAAAATAAAAGTTTTATGAGTCATTGACTCTTTGAATTCTATAAATAGTATATATATAATATATTGTAAATTACTTTTATATTAAACTTCTATTTTAGACTACTCTTCTATATATGTTCTTTTCGAATGTTCTGTTCGAATATATAATAATGCAATTCAAAGGAAAATGTCATTTACAAATTGTTATTACATTCACAAATATTAAATTTAGTATAAATGAATGTCATTAATTGAAAATAACACTAACAATCTTCTATAAAACATTTTACTAATACAATTTTTAAATCACGATTCAACAATAGGAAAAGAGATTCAAAATTTTTGACCGGTATTGTACATACGTGTCGTGTTCACAAAGTTTTGCGAAACTTCTGGCATAAATTCGCGATCATTGTTCCATATTTTTCATAAGATTTGTTCGCATAAATTCGCACGATACTTTGGCGAATTCTTGTCACAGATGGATTAATTGTAGAAGAAATTATCGAAAAACAGGGGAATATTCGTTTTGCGGTTGATGACCGTTTGTTCGATGAACTAATTTACTCGTTCAACAAACGACAAGTGGCAAGTTTGCGATGTTATTAAAATGCAAACAGCCCTTTAGCATGCCTAATAATAAAGTAATTATCCATTCCTAGATGGCAACTTTATTTCCAACGTAATACGAATAAAAATTGGAATTCTTAATAGAGCCTTAAGTGGAAGTAACAGATTAAATAACTTAAGACGATTCATCCATGCAAATTTTAATTATGCTACGAAATATTATTCCTTTTTCCAATTTCCAAATTACATTTATATTCATTATTTCAAATACTGTTTCATTATACTTGGAAAAAAGAATAAATTACTATTATTTTTCTTTTCAAAATTCTTCGTTCAACCCTGTTCCAATAAAATTCCTCTCTTTTCCCTCGATAAGAAATACAATTTGATAATATTCATCGTTAAAAATATCTTTCCATCTTTCCAACATTCTTTCATTTTTAATGCCTGAAATCTCGAATGATTGACGTAACACAATTACGAAGAACGAGCGGGAATTCAATTATTCCAACAACCTCGATACACAAGCAGACGTTTTACAGTCGTCGAACGAGTTCGTTCGTTCATTTGAAACGAAAAACGGACTTATTCGATCGCGTGCATTTTCACTTTCTTAAGATTTCAATCGACGAACCTATCCTACGTATATATATATATATGCAACGATCTTGCCGGTGAGCAATCATGTGGAGAAATTGAGGAACGGGAAAAAGAGAAGGAAAAAAAAAGAAAGGAAAGAAAACGAACGAAACGAAAATGGAATCGCTGTTGCAAATAACACGAGAAATGTTTCGCAGTTTTGTTTTCGCAAATGGCAGACAACTTTGGCTGTTTACGTGAAATTGGATGAAAATTACGCCACTGTTGGAGAGATGTACGATCGAACTTAACAGGAGGGTAAGCATGGCAGGTGAAAAAGGGCAGAGAAGCATGGCAGATTTACAACGGCAAGGAATGAAAGAAAAATGTTGTCGGCGTTATGAGAATTTCTCTAGTTACGTGCACACTGTATCTGTATACACGTAAAATGTAAGAAAAAAAGAAAATGAGGAAAGGAATTGAAGAATGTGAATTTTAGTTTGACAGTGTATTGAAGTTTATCGAAATTGATTTTAACAATTCTATTGAAATGAACACGGAGGAATTGTATACTATGATAAAAGAGAGAGAGAATAAGAAGAAAAAGAGAATATTCTGTATTCTCTATTTATATATTTTCTAATATCTATTCTAATTATCTATCTTCTAAGTTATTAGAAAAATTTCATGCATGTAATAAAAAAAAGATATTCATTAATCAGAACATAATATTGCTTTAATTGACGTAACTGATTATAGATTATAATAATTAATTCAAAATATTGCAATAAATTATATTGATTACATGCAATTCCATTTAACTATTCATATGATATATGAACACGTATTCCCTAATCGCTGTATCATTGTAATCAATTCAGCAGCTCATATTCTCTCAATCATTATTCGTATTTATATACAATTGTACAAATTTAATAATATATTAAATTAATGGTTTAACATGCAAATGGATTAATAAAAGAGAATATAAGCTAATTAATTATGAAAATTATTGGTATTTCTTCGTGCAATATAATTTATTTATTTTTATCACAAGAGGAATTATTAGAAATTCCTCGAAACATTTATCGAAACTTAATAAAATAAGATTTAACGATAATTTAAAAATGATTGTTAAAGTTTTCATGATATTTACTCGTTTGTAATTAATTAATGTTACGGACTATCCCATCTTGTTGCTTTTGTTGCTATACGTACACTAAATCTAATCACCTTTATTTATCACAGTTACATAGCCATTACCCTAGTTTATACCACTCTCGCGTTGAATCTCACAGCACTGCAACACTGTATGGAGTTTCTAGATCGTCTTCTGTAAGTTAGTACTAATTGTAGGGAACGTAGTTATGTGAAGACAGAACAGTTGCAATATAAGTCAGTAATTTTAAATAAATTCTTCGTAGTAGATTAACTCGTTTATTTATTTTCAAATATAATAAATATGTTCACCTCAAAATTTTCAAACTATCTCAATTAAATTTTCTCATATTGATGACTTATTTATTAATCTTGTTAATTGTAAGTCTATATTATCTTTTTCAAATCGATTATATATTTATTCCAACGCTATATATATTTTTTTGAATAATTAAATTTGAATATCTCTTCTTTCAAAATATTTTCTCAGTTTCAAAAAAAAAAAAAACATAAAAATCCGATAAAATATTATATATGTTGTAAATCTAATTATATTAATATTTTTCGATATTTTTGTAGATATTGATAAAAATATTATTGGTGAAATAAATTGTCTGTGATTCAAAAGCAGATCCTTTATATTTATCTTTTTACATTTTTTTTTATTCTTGAAAAAAAAGTTATATCGTGATAATTGAATAAATTGATTAATTAAAGAATATATTGCTCTTGAAATAAAAAATACGATTCTCCACGCAATAATATTCAACGAGTATTTGCAATTCGTTTCGTATGTATATATGTTTCACCCTTTCATACAACTGTTTCGTATCCCAGTGGTAAATTGCTGCACAGGGGATGAGAGTTGTCTCTGGCAACGCATTAGAAATATCAAAATGTACGCCACTCCCAAGCATAAAATATATTCTCGTCAGCGACTGTTCACTGTCGACGTAAAATTAGTCTCAATTTTGCAACCCAAATACGAGACACGCGTAGCAAAAAAGGGTTAATCGATGGTGAGAATATTAAACATGGTTTTTTTGCCCAGGAATTCTTATTTCGATGTTCGAATTAAATGATGTTAAAAACTTTGAAAAGATGAAACCGTGTATTTAATAATTGAAAATACACGGTTATATTTTTCGGTACAAAATATTTTATTTCTCTTGCATTATCTATCGCAGAATTTGATACATGAAGTATATTAAATTGGAAAAATATTATGTACCATTTCGCTATATGGAATATCAAGCAGGCTTGTGTATTATTTAAATAAAATATTTAAAAAATGATCGCTCGAAAACTGAAATCGAAATATAACTTGCCTTTTGAAACCCAATTTTAAATTAGTGATTTAGCATTTGATATTTCACGTGCGATTTTCGAATTTTTATTATGTTTTATGGTAAAATTAGTTATTCTAATACTCATATTTATTCAAATGGTTGAAATAATTCTACAATTCGTATCGTTATTTTTAACCATTATTTCAAACTTAAATATAGATATCCTTATTTTTAATTATTTCTTCTATTAAATCTAAAACCACTTTTAATGTTCTGAGAAAAAAATGCAAGCATCACTTGACAAATGATACGATATGATTTATTTTGAAATATTGCAATTTTCACCTATGTATTATAAAATATTGATTTTAATTAATACAAATTTCTCTATTTCAAAAATAAAAAATCAAAAAGATAAAGATATCGAACTAAATTACTTTTAATTCCATATTACACATTTACTCTTTTTTTTTTCGTAATAATTAAAAACACAAAATGATTTGATTAAAAGATCCGTACAACTACAAATGAAAATTTTCATCAAAAAAAAAAAAACTTTTTCATCCTCGAAAATTTAATCTCGAAAATTCAAATTTACAAACGTTCGAAAATAAAAATTAATTTGTACAAATATTATATGCAAACTTCGTATCGAAATAAAACTTGGAATCAGGACGATATGTAGAAATTAGAGGGCGCAATGTGTCCCCAATTTATGGATGTATCTATCTTTCCACTATTTCGTACTTCGATCAGTGACCACCGTGATTATGGTAATCGTATCCGGTGGTTTTCAACGCGAAATCATTTCTACCGCAAAATTTGAACATCACGCTCTCCTCTCCATCCCCTACTTCAACCTTGGCGGCTATATCGTTGATTCCACTGCGAATACCGTTCAACCGTTCTACGAATACGGTTCGTTACTCGTGCCACGAACGTTATACCCACATAATTGTCGTAATGGGGAAGGAAGGGTGGAAATAAAAATAGCCATTATAGGATATATCCAAGAGCATTCCCCCCCTTAATGTAAATACAACAAATAAGCCGTCTTCTCATATCGGAATACTCATTAAACGAAAGAATATTATATTCGAGAAGGAATATCAAATTGAATTGAGAATAAAAGTACAACGAATACGAATGATCACTGGAGAGAAATATCGAGGATAAAAAAATTAATATTATTTTGTACGTTTGTTTGATTAATGGAAGTAATGTAATTGCCATTTCGAATTAATTCTATGTTACTATGAGAAATTTTATAATTAGAATATTTATAATCTGCTACAGCTGAATACATTATATGTGTACTGTGTAAAAAGTAAAATAATTTGATATTACTTGTTTGTGAGCAGATGTTTGTATCATTTAAATATGTGAGAATTATTTGTTTTCTCACAAAATTTGTGAAACTTTATTACATTTGTATGAAAAAACATTGAAATTATTCTATATCTTTTCAATTATCATTATAGAACTATATCATTTCTTTATACATTTCTTAATTTACTGTATACTTTTTATTACAGTTTATAAGAGAATTTTAATTCCTTTCCAATTATTAATAAAATTGCAACTATTAATAACCGAAAGGAAAGTGAAAATGATGTATAGTTCTAGAAAGACAAATTTCATTCCCAGCATATGAATATTGCTCCTTCCGGCAATTGCGTTCATTTATTACATCATGCGTTAATTAACGCCCGTTTGAGATATTGTGTAATCATATCCTCATCGCATGAGGTTGCACAATTTCATAAATAAACGCCAAGTCCTTATTTTACAACGTTATGCGAAGCTTTGGATGAACCTTATGGAACCTTATTTTCACCAAGTGCTTTCCTATATTGGACTTTCATGAAAGAACGAATAAAGCATTATTATCTGATTAAAATTTACAAAACAACATTGTTGCAGAGATCATAACTCTGACCATTCCTATTACAATAGTGTTTTCGTTTGTATTCGAATCCGAGGAAGGATATTTTCTACGAGTTCAACTGACAATGATCGAAAGAGAGGCGATTGTGAATCAGATAAAGGATCAGTGTCAAATTTCGTTTAGCAGTTTATCTTACTCAACTTCTATTTCCATGAATTGAGAATAACGACAGATGCTAAAACGGATAAAACTTCAGATACTAAAACTGATATTTCGTATTGTATCGTCATTTCTAATCTTTCTCCCAGAAACACACAATATTCTCTGACAGTATAATTTTTCCTTTGAATCCATAATTAGACTGGTCTGTCAACGTGTCACTTGTTGTTGATGCTTTAAAAGATTGTATTATATTTAATTATTTAATAATCAATTGATAGATTAGAAAATTCTTGATATCTGAATGTCGATGTTGCTACAAATAGCAGAATTCAATACATGAATATAATCGTTAAATAGGGCTTGTTGCAATAGTAATGAAATTCAGTGCACGAATGTATATACATAATAATCCATATTGCATAATGATGTACAATGCCAAAATGAGTCATTGTTGAAAAGGAAACAGCTTGTCATGACAACGAATATTCTTATTTTTATTATTGTTTGACTATTGACATGCATGTATGATATTTAATTATTTTATGCAAAATTTCACATCTAGAATAGATTCTGTTATTCGATTCATGATAAAAAATAATTTTCTCTCTTTTTCCACGACTCGTCTATTTAATATTCCACTATTTAAATACCAGATGTTCATATTCCAAATGCACAATATAAAACAATCAAGTGTTCATTGCAATCAATAACAATCAAACTTATCCCAACAATTATTATCTACTATATTACATCATCAAAAAAATAACATAATTGATCGGCTCTAACGGAGACAAAACACTCAACTTTCCCTTTGAAATGTCAGGAATGATGATTTATAGCCAAGAAACGTATCCACACCGCGATCTTAAAACTAATTCTTCTTTTGTAAATTCACGTGCATCGAACTAGTCTCTCCTTCTTCGCGCCTCGTTTCTTTCGCTCAAAATCACCTCGTAAATCATCCGACTTCCAACAGAAATCAAATTATAAACCTTCGCGTCGAACTGTTCCATTTGACGTGCCGTCTGCCAAGTGGAACAGATTAAAAATTGCAAATTGTCGAGGAAGGGAGGCGTAACGTCGCGCGAAAATTGGAATGAAACGCGGCCGATTATATTTACAGGGACGGGGGAGGAAAGATTTACGGGCAGACAAGGAAATCCGAATATGAAAATATAATCGATCACGTGCACGCTCGCGAATTGGGTTTTCTGTTCGACGGCGTAAATCCTTCGAATCGAACGTTGTTTAACGAACGTTATTTAACGACGTGCGAACGACTCCTGTTCGCGAATATTACGCCGTAATTATTCGATATCAGCTTTTCTTCCTTTCTTTTTTTTCTCTTTTTTTTTTTTTTGTGAAAATGAAAACGTCCATCGGCACGTGTGACAATTAAAATTAATGTATTCTCGAACGATATTCCTGAATTTATATATAAAAGTGTACAAGTATAATTCGATATTTTGGATTTTTCACGATGAAAAGTAGATGATAGAAGTATGAATCATTTTGATTAGATCAGCTACGTATTTCTCTAATAGAAAATGAGATTTTCTTTATATTTATATACAATTATACAATTTTATATTCTATATTATCCAAAAATCGATTAATCTATATATTTCCTAGTAATATTAAGATCAATTAAGAATTATTTTATTTGGAATTATTGAATTTGGAATGATAAATATTTTTCAAACTATTTTATAGTTAATGGAATTAATTATTATTAATGAAACTAATAGATCTTCACCATTGTTACGTATAAAGATGTTTCTATTAACCTCTCTATATCCCAATCTCCCCTTCGGTATATAGTTCAATATAGTTCGAAGGAGGAATCAATAGTAAATTTAAGCCAACGTTATTTTCACTCTAAATATTACTAGAATTTCACGGATGTCGGTTCTACAATATATTCATCACATACATATATTCAACGTTACACTTTTGTATTTATTTTCAATGATATTGCAACGGTAACGGTCAATGCATTTAATTGATTTAATTCGAATTGCAATTATCAGAAAATCGATAAATTTTCGAACGAAAAATTGTAAGGCTCACCTTTGTATAATAACGTTGCCCTCGATTGATTCGATTTTAATGAAAATGGCGAGAAGAATATCGATGGCGTATTTATCGAGGTGTGTGTATCTATATACGTGCCGCATATATACTTCTGCGACAGTTAATGCACTCTAATTGTACTGCAAATAACTCGTACGCAGTTTCAAGAGACGGATACGCGTCTATTGGTACAACGCCGTTAACAAATATTCACGGATTGAATATTCTCAGGGGAATTTCCATATATTTCGAAGCGCATTTTTCCCAGGACTTTTGCGTGTTACAAATTATGGTGGATCGCAACGATGATATACCTTTGTTTATTATGTTTAATTGTATCAACCGGATCGTTGTAATTTCAATATTCGTAAATTATTCAACGTATTTCAATAAATTTCGATCCTTATTAAGAATATTTTTTTAACAAGAGAGAAAGGTCTAAACGAATAATTGATTTATGGAACGATTTCTCGAATAAATGTTCTTGTTTGAGAAACAACAAGATGAATTTGATTTGTTCGAAGGGATGTGTATTTGTAAAACGTAACGATAGCAGTATATAAAACTGATAATTCTTTCACATTCGAGTAAATCTGCAATATCAACAAATTCATCAATATTGGGATCAAAAGCAAAGCCGCTGTTATTCGAAACATATGAATTTTTACGCCGAGGATGATCACGATTTGTTAGTTTTGTAAGTTATTGTGATAAATAGATCGTCAGCCATTTTTGGATTTGAAATACCAGTATTTCAATACTATTGATACCATATGATCACTTTCATTTATTTAAACAAATAAAGAAAATAAAATAGAAGAGCTTAGAATTTTTAATTAGATTTATATCGTTTTTAATTTGTCTATACATCTCTGAATAATTATGTAATTGGAAATTTTATTTTTTCTCACGTTAGAACAGATATTTCGAAAACAAAAAATATCGTGAAACTTTGAAATTTACCTATGCTTCTCCTCCATAGAATTTCATAGAATTTCAGAGATAAAAAAAATTCGTTAACATTAAAAAATAAAAAAGTGTTAAAATATTTTTAACACCACCGTACATCATTACAAAATAACTGAAGAGAAAGAATTCTATTCTAATCGACGAGAGGATAGTGCATCGACGAAAGAGATTAGAATTTGTGAGATTAGGATAATAAAATTTGTAAACGAAAAGCATTCGCGAAAGAGATGTACGATCGTAATAAAACAATGCTTATAGCTTATATCTTGCATATTTCCAAAATAGGTAAGATATAATTCAGTGTAACCATGTTTACACGAAATATTATTGTAGAGAAACCAGTACTGTTTGATGTTTATGCGAAAGAACTACCATGTATAAATATAATGCATTATATTATACATTATGGTACTGCGTTTGTTGGTAGAATATTCGTTTCACATGGTCGTAAAGCATGGATTCTTTTATTCCTCCTTATACATATTTCTCCTTTACCTGATATAATTTCAAGCAGATTCAAACCATATATTGTATCACATATGCATGAAATGACTCCATTTTCTGGGAACGTAAATCTTCACATTCTCGTCAAATTTTTTTTCACTTGTCCTGGTACAAGCGTTCTGTTAATATCAACTATGATGTTGACCTTAATTATGAAGCTGGTAATTTACTTAGAACCCTTGTTAACGAGGGCAACAAGTCTTTATTTGCTTATTCTGGTACGAATTAAAATAGGAAACACTTTGTTTTTTGAAACTTATAATTTATTTTATATTTGATGCAAAATTTCTTTTTTTTTCTTGTTTCTGGAAATTAGTTTATTTAATGAAATATATTTATCGAGTA
This sequence comes from Apis mellifera, assembly GCF_003254395.2. Taxonomy (NCBI): domain Eukaryota; kingdom Metazoa; phylum Arthropoda; class Insecta; order Hymenoptera; family Apidae; genus Apis; species Apis mellifera. Next base: position 9,959,239 of record NC_037638.1, read on the forward strand.
AAATTTTTATTATCTATCCATGACTTATTCTATCTGACCACGAATATTTTATTTCCCTTGTATATAATTATAAAGATCATGGATAAATATATAGTGGAAGATAAGATTAAATAAGTAGAATAAGATAATCATATTTATACTTGTAAGAAAAATTACAAATATATATGTTTTTCATTCCTATTTGAATTCCAACATTTTTGAGTAACCTAAATGACTTAATATCTCTTCATTTTGTAGGAAATAAATCTTTATAATTCGAGACAAATGAAAGCAATTGAACACGAAACATTACACATATGTTAGAAATTGTGATTTTTGCCTAAAATATATCCATTTCGTCTTTTTATTTGTGATATATGCATTACAAAGATAATATTTCTCGAAATATGTACTAAAATTCCAATTTCTACGAGAAGATGGTAGACAATAACATCTCGAGAAACGTTTCAACGTTTCGTCTCAGTTCTTTTGTCTTCTTAGATGTCTAGACATTTCTACTTTCGAAAAGCATTCATTTTTTACACCGTGATGCAACAATGTCGCTATAACACACATTTTTTAACATCTTCCCTATTTTCATTTTATAATATTCAAGTGTGATACAAATTTTCGATTCGAGAAACCGTTTGTTACTTCTCTTCGTTTTTCAGAATGAGAAAAGAACATGGAAATAAAAAAAAAAGAATCTCTTGATCAAGAAAAATATAAATTTCGCGGATAAATAACATAGTTTCATAATATTTTCTATTTTTCGTCTCATGGATATATTTTTAGGTTTTAAAATCGACCAGCTTGTTGTCACTGGAGTAAGAGAAATATTGAAATCGCGAGTGAATGCGCGGAAAAGCTAAACAATCGTGATATCTAAAATCTAGTTTAATAACAAACGGCTATTCCCTCGGTGAAAAGCGACGAAAATCTGTTGCTTTGTCAATTGCGGCTACCGTAATTTATGGACTTTCTAAATTCTGCAAATACACGTTCGTACACGAAAAATTCAATTGCCAGTTCTTTATCAATGAATCGATGTTTATTATTCTTTCAGATTTTGAATAATTTACACAATTATTAGAATTGGACCCGTTTATTTTTCGATTCAATTCTAAATACCCGACTAATCTGACAAATATATCGGCCATTCATTCGGATATTTCGATCCTAAATTGATTTCAAATTTTATTCCTCGACCAAAAGTTTGTTCGCGTTGCAGTTTGCCACGCCTTTAACTAGAAACAATAGAGAGCTGTAAAATACAAGCTATTGTTTCGAATCCAAATCGCGTGGCAATATCATAAAGTTTCGATCTTGTTGTTCCATCATTTTTTCCCTTTCATTGTGTATCCGCGCAATTTTCTCACTTTATCGTCAAATTGATCATTAATTTTCATACCCTATTATATTATACCCTATTATATCACGTTTCTTTCTTTTAATATTTTAACATTTGCAAAAGATCAAACATAGAAATTAACTTCTAATACAATATATAACAATCACCTATAATAGTAACAAAAATACAAATAATTTAATCTTTCGTTTTTATTATCCACAATAAAAAGCTTAACACGCGAACTTCAATGCCAATAAAATGAAAATTCTTCTCTTTGACCCAGCATTTCGATTACCATTCGATTACCTATCAAACTCCAAACCTCTCGATCGCCGGTTTAGTCCTTTAGGAATAGACACCTAGCCTATACGTACTTGCTCGATCTCGTTAATCCGTGTGTCGAAAAGCTCATAAGCCCGCACAGGCACAGAGGAGGGGGGGAAAGAGAGCGAGAAGATATAGTGTATTTCGGATCGCAAACTGTGTGTCCGATTCAGAGGATCGGTGCTTGCCAGAGGGTGGCGCAGGGCAAAGGGACGAGGCATCGGGGGGTGAGGAGCGAAGGTAGGGACGGGATATAGCGAATGGTTCTCCGCTTCCGTCGTATCGTCTAATCGTACGTAGCTATCTCGGATGGATTAAACGATCGAACGGGGTCAGAGGGTGGGGAGCACGTCTGTGTTCCCCAACTCATAAATTGCGTCGTCATTTCGAGTTGCGCGGTTATAATCGCGTCCACGAATTTTCTTTTTTTCCTTTTTTTTTTTCGTTTGAGATTCGATAGTCACCCATTTGAAATTTGAAAATTTTTTAGAGAGAATGATTATTATTGTCAATATCAAATGTAATCGAGGTTTTTGTCGAATTTGAATATAAGAACTTTTTAAAGAATGTATGATTATTGGTAATAATGTGTATATTCGATGTTTTTGGATCGAAGTTCATATTTGATTACAAATATTTTGAATATTATGATTGTTCTTTGTTGCAGGATTGATTGGTAGATATTAAAAGAAAGAATCGTGGGAAGAAAGAAATAATAATGTATGTTTTTTGTAAATGTATTACAACTTATTACAACTTTTTGAATGGATTCTCTTTGTGTAAAATTGTGTCAGAATGAAGTAATTGAAAAATGTGATTGTTTCCTCAAATATTTTAAAAAGAAAAGAAGAAAATTGAACAAAGAATACAATAATATTGAGATTTACTTTATATTGTAATTTTTGTAAAATTTTAATCGAAAAATACTCTATAAAAAAATGCATAAATACGTCTTTTTATTCCAAGTATTTACATTGTGTTTGTAAAGCATCTTATTTTACGTGTCTTCAGAAAAATTTGATTATACAAATAATAAATTGTTTTTTCTTTCAAATCAATCAAATGTATAGAAATTTTATTTTATCTTACGTTTATTTTTCTACATTTTATATACACACACAGATACACGTAAAAACGAGAACTGTAAGCAAAAACTCGATTAATCTCTACCAATCAATCCATCCTGACAAACGTTCGATTAATTGTCTGTCACTTTTCAACCTTTTTTCGATTGAAATAAATAGTATATTCAACGTTTGGAAATATTTTGTTATTGTTTTATAAAATTATTTGAGATTTTGATGCCCAATTTAATAATGAAGACGATATAAATTTCCTTTCTTAAACATTAATCCTTCTACAATCATGTATAAAAAATTTTATATGTATCTTAAACAAGGACAACTAACAAATTATATTATGAATTTATATAGAAACATCACAATACTTCAACTAAAGATTACTTAATATTAAAAAAAAAAAAAAGAAATGATTTCAAATGCTAAATTATTTAAAATACTAGACAAAATATAATTAAATAAAATATAACTGAATCAATTAGAGACACAGCTGGCAATTACTATGAAATTCTCTTCTTTATGTCATAAGACGATACTCATTTGAATACGATTTAATCCTCAACAAGTCAATGTAGTTTGCCAAAATATCGCTAGGTTGATGGAGTGTTATAATCTTTTGTACCGTTTTATTGGACCCACATCACTCTATTTTATGACGCGTTTTTGCTTCAATATTCTCTCATTTATCAGAAGCGCTACTATCTCTGGTGCAAAGTAGAATATAATACCGATCGTAGAGTTTTTGCGAGTAACAATATTCTCTGATAATCGAAAATATACGCGGATATATTTATTAATATACTAAATTTATTCTTTTTGAAACATCTTATATTATTTTGACAAGATATGGTAAGGTTTGAGGTGTTTTTTATTTTTTAAAATAAAAATTGAAAATTCGTAGACACTTAAACAAATGTATAAACAGTGAGAAAGACAGAATTATTAAATTATTTCAAATACTTTTTTTTATATTTTCTTAACGTCTCTATCATTATTATTAGAAAAATTTAGAATTTCTGAATGTAATTTGACTTGACTTCTTTTTAAGACATTTTGAAAATTTCAAATTATATCTTTCTCATTGTTGGAAAGATGACAATCGAAGGAATATACAAGTTTCAACGCGACAAATTCTTCTGAAATCTAGGATCATTTGAGAAAAGACAAGAATCAGCATATACAACGCTCTTACAATCAGAATCCCTGAACATATACCCGAAGAGATACCACGCAACATAAAACATTTCCTGCTTCTTCGAACCAGATTTACGTGAGCCACGAAATACATTCTACTCTACCTTGACAAATATATCTACAGCATACATACGTGATGGCAGTATCAAAAAGAAACTCGGATCTTTTCTCCATCCAACTTTAAGCTATCTTGAAAAACGATCTAACAGCATTATCATTGTTTTAAATACAATACTGACTACGTGCTTAATTTAATTTTATGAATACGTTGATATACCATATATTTTTTTATACTTATAATGCAGAAAAACCGTTTTTTCAGCATAGAATCGTAAATTTATAGTTTTCGCCTGTGGTTGACGGTCTTTAAAAATAGTCAGATATTTAAATAATAGCGCGAGTTCGACTCTGAATGACAATCCTGTGGGTATAGTAAAAGTACTATAAATCCGTTTGATTTATCGCCCTCTTTTTCGCGTCTATCATATTTGCTTTACGATTTTTTTCATCGCTATTTCGCAGCCAACTAACTGATCAAAATATCTGTAGGTTGATCTAATTTATTGAACCATTTATTTTATATTTATTTAATATTTTCCATTTAATAAAAAATTTATTCTAACGACCGTACAATAAGACGATAATTATTAAAAGCAAATTTATTAAAAATAATTTTATTATTTAATCAATAATTAAATCTTCTTACTTTTCCTCATTATTTTCAGAAATTGCACAAATTTCTTGGCAATTTTACATTTAAATTGAATAGATAGATAGAAATTCTCATTCCATTTTTTTAGATTTCAAGATAAAAGTTAAAGTATGCATTAAAGATGATATGAACTTTGTTCGCTGATATTACATGCTTGTTCAAACTTGTATTAATTCATCTGTATTGATCCTACATCATATAATTATCATTATATTTATTAAAACTCTTTCTTTCCATTCTCATATGCTTACATACTATACTTCAATCCTATATGCATCATAAGAGAAAAATTCATGTTAGAAGTTAGGAGATCTTTCTTATCATTCATTCACGAAATTCGAACAATTACAATAACAAATTTACACAATAATTTTTCCTTCAAAATGACGAAAACAAAATTTCAAAAGCTCGAACAACATTAATGTTCCATCCCTCTCACCCATCTTCTTCTTCACGAATGAAATCCACTCGCATCAATGTTAATAAACAACATCCCTAATTAAGAGTTTTCGAAAAGTTTAATGAGCAATTATCCCGAAAAGGCACGAGCTCTCATTTCCACGAACCGCCGCTTGCGTTTATTATCCGTGTGGAACCGGGCCAGAATGATAAATATGTCGATCGAGGGGTGATTATCGAAAGGAGGGTATGCTAATCACGGAAGTCGGAGCTGCCACGAACATCCATGGCTCGAGTTTGCATCCGACCGTCCGAGGAACATCCACCGAATTGCTAAGGGTGCCGTCCTATCGTCCACAGTTGAAGGGAAGTTTCGTGACGAATCTCGTTTTCGTCCCGTTCCCCGCATAATTTCGCCATTGAACATCGAATCCACCATGGCTCCTGGTATTCTGCCGCCCTTATTCGGCCACGTCGCGTGTAATTTCTTCCTCTGGTTCTAGGTCTCACCTAGAGTCCAACCCCCTTGCAGAGGTCTCGCCCTGCCGTTTTCGCTCGAAACCTCGCTTCCTCTCGTCGTTGTCCTTCCGCTCTATTGCTTCTTCTCGTGTTCTACTTCGCCTTCTTTCCACCCCTCCGCTTCCCTTTTGTCCACGCGTTTTCGCCATTGTCCGCCCTGGCCCATTGTTGACCGAGAAATTATATAGAGTTAGGTGTTTCGAACTGTCTTCAACATATTTCGTTCGAAGATAAGAAATAATAATCTAGGAGACAAGGGAAATGAATTGGTTTTAAATAGTTTTTTTCTTTTTTTTTTTTTTTCACTTAAGTCGATTTATTAAGTCGATATTTGAGGAAAGGTTAGGTAAGTTTTAACGTAAGGATGTTACGAGACGTATATTGCAGTAATAAATAATGGTGCAATATAACGTGATAGTTTTATAACGTGAACTGAAAATTACGTGATAGTGCTCTCGTATAATGTGGTCGAGGAAAATTTGGAAAATAAATATAGAAGTGAGGTTATTGTTGAGAAAATAATAAACAAAGAATTAACAAATGAAGAAAGTAAGTCTATTCTATGAAAGATCTTGGATAGAATCTTAATTAATAACAATGATTAGATTATACAATAATTTTATTATTCTGAATCGTTATTCTGTATATATAATGAAAAAATTTCTATTTATAAAAAAAATTCTTCCATCTGATTGTTTATATTTAAACTGCAATATTCAGATTGTCATTATAAAGTTACTGCATCCTCGATTCTGAATAATTTAATTAGTTTAATTTACTATTATTTTCAGTTGTTATTTTGCTTAGACGTCTAATTAATTAATTTATTACCTGTGTATTAGTAGAAATTAAAGAAGATTTCTTAAAATTGAATTAAATTATTCGACGCTAAAAATTCTTTCATTCCTTTCTTCAGAAAATTCATCTTATTCTCATTGACTAGCTTCTCTACGCTGCTTCTATCTTCCTTTATACGTTGCCCTTCGTAATCGATGTAATACCCAAGCCTCTTTTCACACCCATTCCTGTGTTCACGGTCCAGAATACAAATTGCCTGGTAGCGTGTCACCTCGCGAGCAAAGTAGATAACGGCAATTAGAACATCATCCAGAGTGGTGCGTTCAGAGTGCGCTCGATTAGTTTCTCCCCTTGACGTTTCTCCCCCATGGTAAATGAATGGGACAATAAGGTCTCGATAAATTCACTATTGTGATCAGGAAATGTTGCTTCTTTGATACAAACACGTGAAATCTGTCTTGTTTCATTTTTATTCCATTCTAATTGTAAAATTCAATTTTTAAAATTACTATAAATATTCAAAACTAATCGTTAGAACATTGAAGAAAATTATCGATAAAAGTTACACTCGAATACATTAAGTAAATTTTTAAAAGGAATCATTATTGGAATATTTAAAACAAAGTATTCGAAAATCGTCTCTTTTTAGAAAATTAAAATATTCTTCATTGTGATAATTTCAGAAAGAGCGAGTAGAGGTCTGCTAAATTTTTCATCGTGTACATATCTACACAGAGAATGTTATAACTCGGGATATATATATATATAGTCGTGTCATACGTAAAGCTTTTCTCGTTACGTTTGAAAGAGTTCGTTAAATGAAATTTTATTAACTCGTGTGCGAATAATATAACGCGTGTCTCGTGATGAAATTTTAATGGGATACTACCGCTTAAGCATAACTAATTTCAAATAAATAATTAACTAGTGAATACTATGCTAATCAAACAAAATACTGGGTACCACTATGGTTATGCGTAATACAATTCTCTCTGTGTCAATTTCCCTTGTATAAATATTCTCTTCCTTGCGTTATCGTGTTAATCTATAAAAATGTAACGTGACACGGTCTCATGAAACCAAGTTTTTTATATTCTATGAATTTTACTTGTTCGGAATTTATAACAGAGAGGCGAGAGTTTATTAAAATAAATTTTTTTTTTTAAATAATTATTCGAGTAAAATTTTAATTTCAAATTATACTATGTAAAATATAATGCGTGTAAAATAATTTTATTTGAATAATAATATATTTTAAAAAATATATTGTTTTCATATTCGCGAATTTCAAGAATTTTTATATTTATCTCGGTCAACAAACGATTTTAAACGTTTTAAAACTCGTGGTCAATCCTCTTATAATATTAGAATTTTATTAATATTTAGAGAAATATTTTAGAGTTACTTTTATCTGTATTTATATTATGATGAAGAAACATGGTGAAATGTTGTCAAACATGATTAGAATTACTTAGAATTTCCGAATGATAACATGGCATAGCTATTAAGTATCCTGTCGACCAAGTGAATAGGGCCAGCTGTTCAAATGTTAGCTTTCGTGGTAAATAGAACGTGGCGAGATTAATCTTGCCTCAAACAATAACATTAATAATATATTAAAAAACGATATCTTATTAAAAAAAAAAAATACAATCATGAATAAAAATACCGAGTAAATTTTGCTAACAAGATGAAAAATTCTTATGAATATAACATAAAATAAAAATAATTTCTCATTTTTATTTTATTCAGAAAAATTCTGTACAAATCTACGTTGTATTTATTCGAATATATATTCACGTTCTTTTCTTTTTTAAATGTTTTTACTTCTCATATAATCTGTTTCACCAACATTGCGCGAGACATTAACGTTCTATCGACAGTTTGTACAAACACGTATTAATATCCCAACCCATTTCAACCCTTATCAACGTTGTCTTTCAACCAACGTCAGATGCAACGAAAACTAAAGTGTTCGAGGCCAAAATATAGAGCAGATAATTCACTTGTCCGACAGATCTTGCTCAAAGGCACGAATACACGTAACCAATCAATTCTCTCTCTCTCGATAGTATCCAATCTAACATATTCAATCTAATAATAGGGGTAGTTTCGACGTACCAAGATCATCGAGTTTCGCGTCCTCGTGAACGAACTCGCTGCCTGTTTTCAAGTCTCGTCGATAGTTTTGATTCCTTCGTCATAGTTGCGCCAGAGTTGACAAACAGGCACATACACATACGAACGTGGGAAAGTTTCAGTACCAGATTTAGTTTCCCCACTGCACGATCTTTGATTCGGTAGCGACCCTTTTCCAATTGTTAAGTTGAAGAGTGTTCCCGGAAAGTCAAACAACGAGCACGTGTCCATCGATGAAATTGTGACATTCGATTCGATAATGGAGAACTTTTTACTTCGTGAATGCCTCTCTATCGAATGCGACTCTATATTTGGATGACAATTTGTGGAAGGAAGTGATATTCAGTCACTTAATTATTGAGAATTAATAATGAATGTTTAGAAAATTAGTGTGGATAGAATTAATTAATTTCGTGGTCAGATGGCGCCATTAGTTATAATTGGAATGAAGTTGACTTTAAAATAATTATAAGATATCGTGATTTTTTTTAAAATCACAATTTGATAATTCTTAAAAAAATGTATGAAATCATATCTTTTTCTTGATATTTGAATATCCAAAGATTTCTTAAATTATTATAGATTGAATTATTGTAGTTAATGTTTTAATCATATTTGAAAACAAACTATTTATTCAAACAGAAATTTAAATAAAGAAGTAATAGTAACAATTTTTCATGACAGCAAGTTTGTATTAAATAATGATACATAATATTTCTCGTTTTTTACACACACACAAGATTAATGTAAATTTGTACAAAAATCTTCAATTTACAAATTTTTAAAGGGTTGCATAAATCTTCAATTTGTATCGCATACGGAAAGAAAACAGTGGCGATAAAAATGAAGGGAATACCTTTCATTTAGTAAGGTAGTGGTTTTGTTAAATTTTCGATGGAACAATATTTCACGTGGAATACATTAATCACATAGTGTTACACGAGATGCATATTGGAAAAGCGTGGCTGTTTGCTTTTCCTTTCTTGTGTCACGCCACGTATAAAATGAAAACTACGCATTAACGAAGCGTCTCCATTGTATACCGTCTTTTTATTCGTTTTAACACAGACGAGAATACTTATAACGAAATATTGTTTCCGCGTTAAATCTGTCGGCCAAATGGACAATGCACGTCTGATATTTTCCGAAGGGGCGAATAAATGAAAATCGTGGGTCACTGTTCCGCGAGAACGCAAATACGTGAAACTCAAAAATTGAACCGCGTGAAACGTGTAAGTGGAATCTATTGTTTGCCACGTACATATGAGAGTATTGCTCGTCACGTTATACCATGTAAAAATGAATTTCCGTTTGGAAACCGTGGCAAATAAGAAAATGTAAATTATGATACATTATTACGATATCACAATTCATATAAGAATAGATGGATCATCGATTGTAATGATAAGATTTAATAATAATGAAAATGTTTTTCATGTCACATTTAATCCATTCCTGTTTTTTTTCTTTCTCTTTCTCTTTCTCTTCTGTCCATTTGTTTTTTATACTGTGTCATTCATTTTATCATATATTTAATATTATTGATTCAAAAATATTACATTATTAATCCAACTTAATCAATAATTAAATATTTCGCATGAAAATTTTTTATGATAAAATTTAATTTTTATTACATTGCTTTAATATTAAAATTAAATTTATGTCTTTAGACTCAGAATCAAAACAGTCAATATCACGCTATCGCTAATATCATTTTCACTCCGTGGAAATTTCAAGAATATACTTTAAATCTAAAATCAATCGGAAATGAAATTTCATCGTTGAGTCTATTCCAAAGAATAATACCAAGTCGATTCCATACACGTCGATAATGTTCTTCGCGAACATTGATGTACATTGGAACATTTCACTTCTAGGAAGAGCGAAATTTTTCTCTTTATCTATCAAATCTATCCAAGACGCAGGAAATAGACGGGGTGTAAAGTTAAAAATTCTCGTTTGAGGTGATAACTCGAGAGAGAGGAGAATGTGCATCGAGGTAGCAGATGTTCTTGTCGTTAACTTGATCCATGTATCGCGAATTCGAAAGAAAAACGCTATGTGGCGCGCTTAAGTAAAGAGTCAGCTGTGTGAACAATTCTATGGTTACATGTACTCGTTGTATGCACCGGTTTGCAGTTCGGTTTTGAGTGCCAACGTGGCTGCTCGTATGCAGTAAATCGCTGAGAAAAGCAATACTCGAACCGCTGAATTGCGAGTTCGGTGAGAATGCATCGATAATGTCAAATAGCAATAGATAAAGACACGATTTAATGTCGAAAAATTGGTACGTGTTTTTAAAGATGAACCGTAACTTCGTGTCAAAATTATGCGAATATTGATTCTACTTTGTATATATAGGATATTATAGTATATGTTATATGTGAAGTCTGGAAAATTTATATTGCTTTCTTCTTATATATCTATTTTATCGTGTATTTTATCTTTTAAACATATGGAAAAATTATTTTTATATTTGCTAATTTTTTTTAGTCAATTTAAAATTAATTTAATTTGTAATTTGTTTATTGAGTTCGCTCCAGTAGGATGTTAATTATTCGAATTTCAATTATTCAACGACCAATTATCCGACATATAAAATGAATATATTAATTAAATTAGCATATTTAAAAATGCTTATATTTTGAAAAATGCATTTCTCTTATAAGATATGTATTCTTTTATGTAATAATCGTCCATATGTAAAAGGATTGATTTTAATTGTTTCCATTAATTGTAAAAGCGAGAAATTATTTAAAAAAAATTTTTTACGAATACTTGATGAATATATATATCCATTCCTATTAGGAATACGCGTGGAATAAGCGGATGGGATAACGTTCGGCTATTGGAAGCGTCGGAGTGCTTTCGAGGATCGAAGTGAATCTCGTGCGAGCGAAAATAGTTGGAAGCTCGGTAAACGTTGCCTCGGCTCCTGTGTGTTAAGACTCCATTTCTAGCATGGTGGCTCGATGAATGTTTGATGCACGACTCTGGCTTGCTTGCTTGATTCGCGTCGTGTCTCGTGTCTACGAGCACGAGGCCATAAGGTGCGAATATCTCGAGTTCGAGGGCTTTCAGCAGGTTTCACTTTCCTAACATTTTCGTCCTGGAACATCTCTTATTGTCTCTCGTGTGATTCGGTTAAAAATTCAGCTCGCTTCCAATTCTTAGCACATTTCAGGTTTGGGTTCATACATACGAAGGAATAGTGATTCCAATGAAATTGGTTTGGTATTATTGTAACATAAGAAAATCTTCAGTATCTTATTCTTGTTACTTTGTTTCTTATATTTTATTTGTCTAACTCTATGGCTGTTGCATTTTACTGATATGGTTGTAATTGTCTTATTTTACTTGTCCTGATATGTGATTGATTTGTTCCATTGGTTTTTTATTTATATTACTTGCTATATATTACTGTTTACAACTATTATTTTTTTTATTTATACTGATTATATTTCATTTTATTATTTCTCTAACTATGACTTTATCATTTATTCAATCATAATTCTCTTATATTATTAATATAGATTGGTTGACTACACTGCCTGATATAGATCTTCTACTTGCTTGCCAATTATGGATTATGTGCCTAACTATCTTGACTATCTTGTTTCACTTATCTGGCTGTAAAAAGATCATACTACATATCTGATAACCATCTGACTATGATTTAAAATATATGCATGTAAAATTCAACTTCATTAAAGAGAAGATTTATTCTCTAATGCTTTCACAAATATATTTTTTACTATTGCTTCGTCTGCGTTAAAGTTATCATCATCGCCACCTCGTTCCCCTTTGTTCGTTTGTAAATAAGCCAGAGGATTTTCCCTATTCCAGTGTGCTATGTTTTTCTTCTTTCTTTTTTTTCCCCTCTCCCTTTGCCACGGCATTTTCATTCGAATTAAAACCGGTCCGGCACTGGATCGAGATAAGAGATGAAATACGCCAATGCGGCTGACCAGCTATCTTTTTCTGTCCCTCTTCTCCTTCGCGCGGCTCGAAATAAAAATTCTGCGCGAAAGTGGCACGAAAGAACCAACTGTTATCGGCGTGTCGCGTTACGGGGTGGCCGGATTTATCTATGAATTTTAAAAACTGTAGCTGTTTAGCGTGAACTGTTATTTCACAAATTCTGATTAGTGATAAGTTCAAACATTTCGATTTTATTTTCGAAACGATTAGATTAATATGATTAGAATTGGTTAGCAGAATTGAATATTTCAATTCAGGAAAGGAAACGAAAATTCAATAATGTGATTTTTCGAATATATAAAAATATTTTTCAGTTAAAATAAAATTCGAAGATAATTTTTTACTAGTTTTAGTTATTTAAGTAACAAAGAATTGTATATTTCATTTTGAATATCATTCTTTAGAAATAATAAATTTTTAGGATAGATTTATAATGTTTTATAAAAAACTGTAATCTTTATTTTTTATCACAAGTTTTATCATAATTTTTTTCATTTTTTCTCGCATAATTGACATAAATTACGTTAACGATGTCAGCGTTAATCTCCCTATTATATTTTAAAACTATTATTTGTTAAGAATTAATAAGTTTTTTAGGTTAGGTTCGCGATATCCGACAAAGATTAAACTTTCATTCCTTACCAAAAGCTTTATTAGAGAGATACCTTGCATAATTGACATAAATTACAATGTTAGGGTTAACTTTGGAATTTTATTTGTCAGAAATAATTAATTTCTTAGGTTAGGTTCACGACACAAGTTTAATCTAAGTAATTTATTATAAAAAATCAATCTTTACTCTTTATCCAAAAAAACTTTTCCCATTTCCACAATTGACAAAATTCTCCAACAATTCTCTTCACCCTTTGAAACTTCATGCATCGTTTAAGGGGCAAATAAACATGGAGGTTTGATCTTTGCGATACTCGACAAAGATCAAACCTTTGCCTTTATAAAAGATTCTTGATCAAACAAACCTTTGTCACGCAAAGACGCTGTTTCCACGCAATTCGCGTAAATTACAACTACATCAGCCATTAACTTTCCATCTCGTTAGTGTTGCACGCGTGAAAAGAAAGGGAATCACCGTGGCTGCGTACGCGATAATGAACACACAGAGGCTTTTGTGGTGGTTGAATTTTGAACACGGAACACGTCGGCAAACGTGCTTAATTTGATACCTGTACCATTCCGTTCGACGATGGCAAGGGTCCAGACAATAAAATTAAATACAGTCTTTGGGTGTGCGCCATATTGAAATGCCGACATTACCGTAAATTTTCCCTCGCCACTCTTTTGAATATCTAAAATACGAAGCTAGATAGCTTTGTTATATCCACAATATTACGTCGTTTATCAGAAACGGTTAAATATCAGAGCTCGACTATTTGGTAGAAGAAAAACTTAATATTAATTTCGAAATTGCTTTCTTACGTTCTCCACCATTATATCTCGGTTATATACTTGTTTGTTGTGCATCGAGTATCGGTTGATTGCGCAATTTGCGTGAGAGGTTCCAGCTCGCGATGAAGTTCGATCTTCAAGTTGTCGGTTGTTTACGTTGTCATTAGCATCTAGGCGTCTTCATTTCCGAGGCTTCGAGTTATAAGGAAACGTGACGTGCACGTAGTGTTCTCTCTGATGCACCGCAATCGGATAATTAAAAATTAATCGAAACGCTGATTCTCGGATGAAGTATCGAGATAGAGATTGCTCTTGTAATGGTGATAATGGATCATTCTGTACACGATAGCGTAGACAACAAAATATCTTAATATTATACAATTAAAAATTACTTTATATAAAAGATAAGTGATTTGTTATATCACTTCTTATTCTATCTCCATTTCACTTCATTTAATGCAAATTCATCAATTGCTTATAATTCAATAAATAAGTTTCAATTATTATGTACATTTTTATATATCTGTTAATTTTCAAGATTTTAAAAGCATTAATTCTACATATATTTTATTCAATAATTTTTCATTTATGAAGTGAGATGATATTCGAGTAATATTATCGAAGCAAATTTAAAAAAATTAATAAGCTGTAGTAAAATTAATTTTGATATATATATGTGAAACACAGTTTCGAAACAGTGAGAAAAGTATATAATAGAATATAGAATGTTATACTCTACATAAAGGATGTAAGTTTAATAGAAATGTAATACGTGTCAGAAATATACGATCGGACTTTGGTAGAAGTTCAAAACACCGTTTTATGGAGATTTATTAAGACGAACAGAAGAAATATTTCAGTTTTTATAATTTTACGATGCTCCTTTCCTTAAAACAAGGAAAAACACTTTCGTATTAAACGAGAAACTATTTGAAGCCTTGTGAGAACGGTGAAAGCGTTTTTTCTCTGCTTCCTATCTGACTATTTGAAACTTCGCGTGAACTTTAATATTTAAGAATATTGCGGAAAAAATTTTCTAAGCTTTGAAATTAATAAATGAATATTTATCGACATTTATTTCTTTTTTTATTTTTTTCTTACTTGAAGAAGAAACGAAAATAAGATTTCAATATCATATAGTGAATTAATATTGTAGAAATTATTCGATAGATTACAAAAAAATTTATTTATATTTAAAGCATGATAAAAAAATATATAAATATTAATAATTGTATTATATATGTATATTATTTTTTTATATAATTCTCTCTTTCAAATTTTCCGCACTTTATGCATTCTTTTTATATTTCTGCACTAAAATTCTCATGTTAAAATTTCCATTTGCTCTCAAAAACTCTAAAGTTAAACATATAGGTGTTTGCCATCGTCACGCACGCCACTTTGCCTTTGAAATATAAGTGCACACATTTCTAAGATCTCCACTTTTCAAACATTCCATTCATATCCTTTCAATCCTTGCGATATCGTTGAATATTTATATATTTCAAACAAATAAATATTTAGAATAACAAATTTTCTTTGAATGAAGATAAATTTGCCATTTTGAGTTAATTTTAATTTCAAATTTAGAATGAATCTTTAACAGATATATCTTTATCATTTTTTACTAAAAAAAAATGTTTCTATTTTGCTTGTTTCTATTTTTCTTTCTTTTTAACGGTAAAAAATCTATGTTCTAACTTTGAAGAGTTTCCATATTTTAAATTTTTAATATTTTTTTCAAAATTTTTTATTTTTTTATTCTTGAAACATTCAATACAATAGATACAGATTTTTCTCAATCAATTCAGTCATCACAAAGAAGATTTAAAAAGTTGCATTCTAAAATAAAACACCCCCTTCAAATTAGAAACGGAAATGGAAACAAATAATACGTTCCATTCGTTAAAAAAAAAAAAAAAAAAAATGTTTCCATTTTTCATCTTGCTGTACAAGATTGTTAATAATTTCCGCGAACGGATGTGGTTTGCAAAACTCTCGATTCTCCTCGCAAATATTAAAACTTTACGTATAGGGGATTCGACTAGTCTCTGTGCACGTATCACGCCAGGTGGAATATGCGGTTCACGAATACGTGCCTCGAACTCATTTTAGGATTATACCTGGTGAGAATGGAAATAGGAGGATGGGTGTGGCGTGGAGGGCATTGATACCTACTCGTGCATTAGGCCAATTCTAGTAAGACTAATATTTTTGTTTAACAAGACTATTTTTAAATTTTGGTTTTGTTAATTGAATGACAAAAGTCGTAAAGCATGAAATTTTCGATTATCTGGTGATTGCATGATAATTAGGTGATTTACATCTGTAAATGAAATCTGTCGATAATTATTTATTCATGATAGCTCTTTGTAATAATTGAGATAATCGAATAATTTTATCCCGTGAAATTTAGAAATAGGAAAGCCGAATTAAATTTTGCTAAAAGTTTTTCGTCATATCTTTTTGATGTATAGTTTGATATAATTTTTTTAATATTTTGAGATATATTCATGCCGATTTTTTGAATAATTTTTTAGAAATTATAAATAAATTTCATTAAATTTAAATTTAATAAAAGGAATTGTAGTTTAGAATTTTTGTGGAGTTAGAAATCTTTAAGTAAAAAAAAAATTTAGAGAAATAGAAAATTCTTTGAAGACTTTGGTGTGTTATTTATCCTTATATAGCTTTTAATATTTTATATTACATGTGGAAATTTCCCAAGAATTTCATCATATCCGGTGACACTAGTATATTTGAAAATTTGTTCGGAGAGACTCTCTGTTCGTAGAAAACTGAAACTCAAGATATATATATCTCTCTTTTTCAAATTGTTAAAACATCTAAAATATCGCAATTTCTGTCTTTATTTATTTTTCAAAATCATATTTCTACTTATTAAATTATATTTTTTTTTCTATTCCATCATTATTGATATTAAAACACAATAAAATATATATTATAACAATTTTGAAATGACTTTTCGTATCAAAACGTCAAATTTACTATTTAAATTTAAATCTTGTTTAAAAAATCATTCTTTTCCAATACTTCTTTGCATATAAATAAAAATTATTTTCACGACCATTCCTCCAAAAGAAAAGGCCAGAAAAACTCTCCACTTGATCAACTTTTCGATCGTAAACGCAACAAGACCAAACACCCTCCCCCAAACGAACTTGTACCACTACTTCAACCGAACGAATGATTATCAAGCATAGTGATAAAGTTGACGAGCCTAAAACTCGTCTCTTTGATTGGAGCCACGCGGCAAAGAAAGCAGCAGCAAAGAGCCTACTACAACAAGGAACAAAGTAAAATGTCCCGCTCATGCATTATTTATCCCCATTCGGTGCTTAGCGTCGAATCCACTCAGCCTGCCACTGGGCGAACATCCCTCGGAGGGTTGAATCGATTTTCTCACGAGAGCGAAAGAGGGAAAGGGGTAAGGCAGAAACGAAACCATAAGAATCAGACGGAGAATACCAAGCGTGGAAGAATCATGGCTCCCCTTTCGTCACCCCGATCTTACGTTTATTTCCATGACAATGAAATACCAGACCGTCCTTGGCTGGAATCTAGATGAAATATCTTCGCCGGAATTCACCTAGTCGGCGGTCCAATGACTGTGTTGGAGAAACGGGTCGAGGAAAGAAGAAGGAAACAGGGACACGAAATCATCAAGAGATTTTGGTGGATGGATCGATGAGGGGAGCTAGGAGCGAGATTTTTGGATTGCGTTTGTTTTGGGTTGGTGATGGATGAACGGTGCGAGGATAAGAGGGATTAATTCTGAGGGGGAAGGAAAGTGGGGGCGTTGGACTGGAGCCAAGTGGTTTATCGGCGATCTTTTTTATTCCGAGGATTAAGCAATATAACTTTCGGACGAGAGAGTTTTTTCTTTTTGGAGGGAGATTAACGAGATAATTATGAGTGGTGGGGGATGATGGTGGAAATATAGTATATCCCTTTTGTTTTTTTGATTTATAGAGTTTTTGGAATAAGTGAAAGAAGAAAATTTCGTGTGAATCATGATTTCCGTGATTTAAAATCTACGGAAAATGAACATTTTTTTTCTTTTTTAAATGAAAATTAATTTTGGATTATTATACGAGAATTTGTATCATGATACAAAGTATCTTTTCGATATTTTTTTGCTCAATTATAGAAATAGTTGAGAAATATATGAGAAACTTTTGTATCTAGGATTACGTATACGTTACAAGAAGTATTAAAAGACCAGATATTCGTGTTTCTCCATATCATCAAATAAAATCATACAAATTACCGTGTCGATAGTCATCGTGAAACGGATATATATACGATCGCGTGACACCTTCTATGTATCGTGAATATTGCGCACCCTATAATCCGAGGAATTCATTTCTCTAGAAATTTTATTCATAATCCTTGCCAATTTTAAATATTTCGCAAGAAAAATTAAAAATACCATTTCAATCTCAAATAAAACATTATTAAGTTTTTCTACACTTTACTTTCTAAAGTCTCTAGATTTCAAAATATAAAAAATAAATTAGATCAATAATTTTTTCATCAGATACTCTAATTAAATTAAACTTTCGAATAAATTTTCTATACAGGAATATTTTTGATGTTTTTTACGTTAACGATAAATCAATGCAATTTCTAATTGCAAAATAAAACGAGTTTATTCATTCTTTTTTTATAAATTTTAACCAATATTAAATATAATTGATAATTCTTCTTTTAATATCACGTCTAAAAGTATGATAAACATAACTTGATTTATAGGATATGCATAGATATCTTTTAATATTCATAGTATGTAGAGAATATGTGGCCGTATTCGAAATTGATGCAAAGTCGAATAATCGAAGTCTCTAACGGATGCGTCACTATCGTTTCAGGATCGCGGAAAGTGATCGGAAATTAACTTAGTTCCTCGTATAAGCGATATCCTCTATTATTTCTACGAGGAAATGCGGAACGTTTGAGCTACGTCATGTGAGTTACACGGCAATGCCAACATTCAATTTACATCACTTGTTATGGCTACTTAAGGGAATTAACAAACGCATAAATAATCGTGGTACAAATTATGAAGGTATATTGAAGGAGTATGTACGCACGAAATGTAAACATTTTAGTAATAAAAAAAAAAAAAAAAAAGAATCAATATTACATTATATATTATTCATCAAATGAAATACGTCAATAACAATCGCAAACAATAATAAAATAAACAAATATAAAATAGAATCGTATATTTCATATAACGTAAAAATTTTGAAACATGCATATAATTTTCATTTTGGAATCTTTTTTTTTCTAAAGACTCTTTTTTTTCAGAATATTCTCATCCATATTTCAGAATCTCTGTTGCGAAAAAAATATTATTACCCCCTTCAAATCGGTTTAGAGCCAGTATTTCGATGGAATATAAAAGAGAAGAGGCGCGAAAAGGGTAGAGAAGAATAGACTATGAATCATGTCGAAAAACAGAAGTGTCTTCTTCTCGCGTAAAAAAGACTACGATTTCGTGTTTCATTTAAAACGAATTAACTCCTTAGGCAAGCGCCACTTAGCCCCTCCCTTCTAATTAGAAACTGTATTTTCCGTGCTGTCGAGCAAACAGTCAGAGTAGCGGACACATTTTAAAAGCAGCCCTTGCCGCGACAATTTCCAACTGCGCTTGTTATGAAGCTGAAAATATGCGGCTTTGTATGCCGGTCTAGTGGAATCGCGCATTGGTTTGGAAACACGCGTCCTGTTTTTGCTATAACGCGAATTTATCCCTGTCTCGTAAAACGTACGCGTAATTTTATAACCAGCGATACGTGTCGTGGAAACTTTTACTCTTCGATATCCTGTTTTTATATATATATATAAATATATATAACTATATATATATAATATATATAAAATTATGCGATATAATTGAAACGTTTACACGTGTAAATAATACGAATATTTTTATCACTCCTGTTGGTGGAATCGAATCATATTTTTTTTTATTTTTAAAACGTGAAAACAGTTTTGATAGGTTACGGAATTGCTTTTCATCAATATAACGCGAATTTTAATTAAATTTTACGCGATGTGTTTTTGTTTAAAATTTTTCCCTTATCATATTATTCCATTGTGGATGGTCTGAAGCGAAAAAATAATTTTGCTATTGATTGAGAATCGAATGTCATGGGTATCGATGATAATTTTATTTTTATTAGTAGATTATCAAATTTTTTTTCAAATTTTCCTCTTTGATACTTCGATTCTTCGTTAAAGATTTCGGTATCTTCACGAATCGTATGCATTTTTTGATTTTTAATTTGTAATTTCACAAATATAGTGAATTAAATTTCTCTAAAAAAAAAACTATAGTATATTTTGATATATTTTGATAAACATACATTTTATATTGTTCTCAAGACCATTTAAATTGTGTATTCACGTAGAAATTTTTCACGAGTAGAAACAAACGATTAAATTTTCGAGTTGAAATATTTAAAGTATATACGAAGGAAGGTGGAACGAGAGGTTCCAATTTCTGCTTGTTCTAATTCTCGTCAAACGATGATTGTAATGTCAAGCAGCCCCAGATCGAGCCGACTTTTTGCCTTGGAAGCTTTCATCGAAATTGAATTCTTAATTGCGAACGGGTGGCTACGATAGTATCAATAGATGGAACACTAACGCCACCAATCGGGAAGCTTCTTTCAACGCGTTGGTGACATAACTTTGCATCAATTATTACACGGAAAATTACAATTTTCAGATAATATATATCGTTAAGTATTCCATTTTTGTGATAATTTGAATCTATTTTAATCGATGATTTTTTAAAGTTTATTTTAAGTTCCTATAATTTTATAATTTAGTAATTTTTCCCAATATTTAATATTTCATGTATTTAATTTTTATTTTAAAAACTTTATTTCATCTGGATAATCCAAACTTACATCCTTATTTTGATATATTCAAATTTAGTATAAGTTAGGATTAGAATTAGGTTCTTTTGTGGTAAGATTTGAAATCTTTAAAATCAAAATTTATATGAATATTTGATTGATCATTTTCTCATGATGTAGGATGATTAATAACAATGTCGAAAGTATTTTATTTTCAAAGTTACTGAAGTTTGATAGCTCTTTTTTATTATTTCTCTTATATATGTCAAAAAAAATTTAAGTCTATAAGAAGATGACAGAAAATATAGTATTAAATAAAAAGAAAGCCATCAATATTTTTTTAAGCTCCTTTCAATAATGAAATAACAGTTATATAAAAATACTAAAGGCTAAATAATCAAAATTAAAGAAAAATCAATAAATTGTAGAATCCCTAGTTTTCTGATAAAAAAATATAATTAACTAATTAAATTAGAAAAATAATATAATCTAGTTACTCAACCCTTTTCTTATTTTTTTAATTTTTCTCTACTTTTCTATAGGGTCGTAGACAAATATAGATTGTAGACAATTCCTCATACTGTTTACCTGATAAAATGATCACCACACCAGTTATTGGTTATCCTGCTCAGATCAAATGTTTGCTCAAACGAGATATGACGATTCTTCGATATATATATATATCTTTCATACGTATTTTATTATTTGAAATACTATCTGGAATTACTGTGACACCGGAAAACCACTGGTATGAAGCATTTAAGCATTTAAAGTGAAATTTCATATTTCATATCCAAAGGTAGAAAATCGTAATTGAAATTTCTGATTCTCGATGTAACCGTGGTCATCCTTCCTTGTTCGATGAATCGAACGGAAATTAATTCGTTCGAACCGAATAAACGTCACTGAAGACTAATCGAATATTTAGTATACATTTTGATTATGAAAAATTATTGGCAAACGTAGATGAAAGACATGAAAGTATAAGTCTCTATAAACGAATTTTTAAAATTTAAAAATTATTCAGAAATCGATTAATACTTAACTTTTAAATATAAGATTGGGAAGAATTAAATAGAATATTAATTATATAAAATAATTAATTAATTTTCTAGTTCCCAAATGATTAAATAATTTGAGAAAATGAACATGTAATATCGAAACAATAATTTAATCTCCGTTAATGATAGTTTCGTGAAATTAATTTCTATCAAATAATTGGGATATAAATACTTTCTAATTAATTTAATTACACGAACATTGTCAAAAATTGATACGCAAAATTCGTAATATTAATCTGATTATTCACCAAGTAATCGGCGATCTAAATGCAAGAACGGGCTAACAAGAACGATTTTGTGATTCGGAATCAAACTATGGAAAAGTTTCAGAAGGCGAGAAGTTTAGTGCTAACGCGACTCGAAAATGTCCAAGTAATTCGATCACGATCGTTCAAAAAGTTTCAACTCTCAAAGTTGATATCATGCCGAACATGAACTCCTAATTTCTCTTTCCAAGTCATCCTTGCGAGGATTTGAATGTAAGTGGGGTTTCGTGAAGCTTTCCAACGATTTCTTGAATTTTGCATATCTGCTTTTCCCCGTGGCACTCGTGCGGGCTATTGCAGGTACACGTTGCAACGATATTTCGAGGTACCGGTCCATAATCAGACGGTTCTTCCGCGATCTGCCATTTTCACGATTTCAAAATATTACTAATGGTATGTGTGTGCTAAAGTGGAGCTTGTACATGTTTGCACATGTTTGTCTGCTAACAAATCTCGTTTGTAAACAAAATTTATAGAGAATCTTGAACGTGTATCTCGATGATTTGCGATTATTTATGAATCGTACGTCTTCTGGTTTATCAATGGTTTAACCATTGTTATATTTTAAATTTAAAATTAATATGAATATAAAAAGCTCGTTTTTAAATTAGGAAAAAGATTCATTTGAATATTTTTTTAGAATTTATTTAGAATTTCAATGTGTCAGACTTAGAATTTTTCATCAAGTTTATCATTTATCGAAGATCTAGATTACAATTACAATAGTGTATCCCTATCAGTTTTGAAAATAGAATCTAAATAAGATAAAAAAATAAAATTTCGATCTTTTGAGAGTTTAACATTCAATAGAAATCTCAGAATTGTGTAGAAATAGATCTTTTGCCTCTTTTTCTCTCGAATCTAGACACATATCTTTCACATTCCATTTGACACTGAAATAACTCGACTAGGTTTTGCTACACAAATCTTCCACACCATCAAAGTAATTACCTTAAAGAGAAATGGAACGTCACATTTGTTTTCAATCCAAATTTATTCCATCTCGTCAATCGATATCACAGTCTTTTAATCTCAACCCTTTACCTTCAGTAATTACCGTGTTTCAGCGCAAAAAGAAAAAAGAAAAAATAAAAGTCTTAACATCTGCATCACAAAGTCAGGATAAAATTGCTAAAATTCTATATTCCCAGCTGTGATCGGGCGCGGAACGAACAGAAAATTACCTCGTCTCGCGCTGCACTCGCGAAAATTACCGTTCACTCTGGTGACAGTGGGGAGAAAAAATTACCACACGGCCCACGCGATGCATACATATTTCATTCCGTGGAAAAGACCGCGAGGCTTGTTTTACATCAACGATACAATTCATCTTGAGGCGAGGGTGGTACTCGAGCGACTCGGTGTATCGTGGAAAATGCAACGGCGTGAAGCCTCGGAATAATTTACAATTTCGAGAGGCGAGGACAACGCGAAAACGTAAAGGTGGAAGGCTTGTTCAATAACGCTGGCCTTTATTTAACAAATCCTTGCAGTGCGTACATTTTTCTGAATACACGCATATATATCCTCGTACATTGCACGAATCAAATTTATAATTTCAAAGATTTAAAATTTCGCATATTGGGAATATACATATGATATAGTTTCGTGCTTTCATCAACGTGGCAGCTGGGATAAAAAAGAAGAAAACGCAGAGACGGGAATCAATCTGAAAATGTTTCAACGCGTAACGTCTCGTGATGGTGCACGAGTAACGTTCACTTTGAAGGGCTGTGGATGGTGAGTACAGGGTGCTGCAAGGTTTGCAGTTGACGGAACGGGTCAACACCGTCCTCGATGTCCACTTACCGTGGTCCAACGTTGGGGTCGTTCCTCCAAAAACACGGGGATGCGTATATCTAATCGATGGTTGGAAGGGTTGGGATGGAGGGGGCGGTGGAAAAGCGACAGCACTTTTCCGGAAACGAGGCGTGCCAGGCGTCCATCTCGAGAGAGGGCAAAATAGAGACTAGCAATAAAAGCACGGGCAATCCGTTTAAAATGGAAGTTGACGGTCCTCGAACTCTTCATGTGTGTGTGTGTGTGCGTGTGTGTGAGTGCATTCCACTTGATTGATGGATGGTTAGTGTGATTTTCGGATGAAGTCTTTATCGGTGATTTTATTTTTGACTCTTGAATTCGATTCCAATGTTTGAATAAGTTTTATCGGGAAATTTATATTCGGTTTAAATTAATGGGTCCTCTATCTTCGATTTGGTATATTTTATTTGGTATCGTTATTGGTTATTTATTTTGGGATGACGATCGAGATTAATTTGAGATTATTGAGTTTAGTTTTTTTTTTTTTTAAACGTTGGATAGATCGAAGACACGTAAGAAGTTTTGCACGATCAAAATGAAGAAATTTAAATCGTGAAAATTCCGACAATTTTCGGTTTTACAAGTTAAATTGCGAGATGAACATACGAGTTTTGATAAAAGTTTTTACGTTTGAAGTAACGAGAGCAACGATAAAGGTAGTTTAGATTCAAGTATCCTTTTGATACTTTGAATTTAATTTTTAAAATTTTATTCAACATCGTTTCTGACATTCAAAAAAAGGCCAGCAGATGTAAACTGCATAAACTATATTTCTAAAAGTGGAAGCGTAACATCCTTCGAACGACTTCTCACTGAGATTTCAGGAGAAAATAAATTATTCATGAATGTTAAAATATGTAAAATAAACGTTTATCCGTTTTCGAATATAGTTCTTAGAAATTTTGAGTATAATTAAAAAAAAATTGGATTGAATATTTTTATAAATTTATATTTTTACGAAAGAAGAAAAATATAAGCTAAACAAAAGTTTGGAAAAAAATCTCTATGTAAAAGTAAATTTTGAGAAAATTATTTCGAATATTCTAAAGTTTATGTCGCATTAAAATTTTCTTTACAAATCATTAGATGTTAGAATTGCGAATCTTTATATCTCTTTTCATCGATTATATCATCCCCAAAATATTAAGATCAATAATATTTGTAATTATTTATTCAATGTGTATAATATTTAAAATGATGCAAAAGAAAAATAATTTTATTCGAATTATTTAAGAGTCATACATAGAACGAAATATGAAATTTATTTATGAATCGAAGTTCGTCTAACTGTTTTATTGTATCTACTTAATTGGATCGGATAAACTCTTACATCGTTCCATATTTCACGTTCTTCCAAATTCACTATCTACAATTCTAATTTATTTGCTTGGCTAATAAGAAACTTGCATTACTCATCCAAACGAATCACCGAGTCGCCTGATCAGATATGATCCAGTTCCATTCGTCCAACCGTATCGGTCCTATTCTAATTATCTGATCAAACACGATAGCGTACAAATACCCTTAGTTTCGTAACGAACAAGCCTTGAATTTTCGCGGAATACTGGTGGTAAATTCACCAAGTCCCGATATAGTTTCCAACGCAAGTTTAGAATCATAACAACAAGAGGAGCGAGCTCCTAACTATTTCACTTCTGAATATAAGGAACGAAATTAAAGCAATCTCATACTTTTCACAATTCCCTTAACTCTCTTTTCCTTTCTTCGTGAAAATTTCCCGAGTAAACAGAATTAAAGAATATAATGAATCGTCAATTTTGAAAGCAATTTTATACATTGTGATAATATAAATAATTTCATTTCAATTCTCAATGTATATTTTTACAATTAGATTAAAGTTTATTCAGTTTATTTATTTTCTTTATTCGAAACTCAAATTGTAGAAAAAAATATTAATGTTAGAATCACATTTTCAAACTAAATAAATGACTCTTCTCTTATGAAATATTCTTTTACACGATTAACTTTTACATGATTTCATAACGCGTTTTACTCACTTTTACATAGTCTCTTTTAAACACGTTTTAATTACGTTTACATAATTAGGAGAACGACGCTAATTATTTCGCAGAAAGTGTCATAAAAATCAGCATGTCCTGTATGAATATTTCCACTCTTTTTTTTTTCTTTTTGCAATATTATGTAACAGTGTTCATTTCATATATATATATATATATATATATATATATATATTCTTTTTTTTTATTTGCGCGTACAAGAAAAACTCAAGTATACTACATGATGAAAATAAATGTACAAAAGACATTAATGTATGCATGAATAATTTTTAAAGCACGGATTTTAGAAACCAAAACGAACAAAGAAAACCTAATCGATGTGTACAAAATACATACTCTTGCGTTCGTTTCAGCGTTTAAAATCCACCCTCCAAACGTATTATCTCCTGTACACATTATCGTAAGATCAGAATTACGCGCGATATATCAAGGCCATTGCGATCACTGATCCGTGTCCACTCCCCATTGCGATTCCAACTTCCTTTGGAAAAAGTAATCGGACCAATCCGATAGGCCGAGCAAATTTCATCCCCCCGTTGCTTCTTCCTTGCTTCCTCCCGCCCGGACTTTTAATTCCAATTCCAACAAGGCCGTTTCGTTTGTCCCGTCCGTTGTTTCCCGAGCGTATCAGGTCGTTACTGCAACGACAAGTTACCGGCCCGTGAAACTAGATTCCCCTAGAAAGAGCGGGGGAGCGGGGAAGCAGCGGGTTTCGAAGCCGTGGCTATCACGAAACGCGTGCGGCACCGTTACCTACCCCAGAATCCTCGGAATGGCTATTGCACGGCCATAAGTGTTATCCTCGCTAACGTGGCGCCGATTTACATGCCACTCGAGATCCCCCCCTTCCCCTTCTTCCTTCCGGAAGTCGTGAAAGAGGAACAAGGTTGGGGGAGGGATGTTTGGTGACCTGAAAATGTCACTGGCGTGCATCGTTTCGACGTTCGGATCACGGAGGGGGGAGGGGAAATTAAGCGTGCAATATTCATTGAGGAAACAAGTGGAGATGGCGCTTGGGATCCTTGACGATGTTTTTCCTACCTCGTGTAAAGAGTAGCTTTTGATGTTAATCCGGATTATTTCTCCTCTTTCCTTTTCTTCCTTTTTTTTTCAGCCATTAAATTTTTCCTGTTTCGAGTTCTTTTGTTAGGAGAGAAATAAATTTGCAAAATACAGCAAGGATAGAATAGGATTGCTGTCGTTGTATGTGTAGATTATAGATGTATAGATTTTGAATCGAATCTTATTCTTTTCTTCTGTTTGATCTTTTTTAATCGTTTTTAGACTTTTGAATATTCTTTTTTATGTGTAATTGAATATTTTGGTTACAATATTTTAATAATTCAATCCGTAATAAATAATTTGTTTCCAATCGTTAAAAATTGTAGTATATCTGAACATCATCAAAGTTTTTTCGTGTAATTTTTAATATATAATAGTGAAGGAAAATAGAATGATAATTAATAACAATCTTCAGAGTATCGAGTGAATTATTTAGATTCTCGAATCGCGAGCAAAAGTGTGTAATGCGGTTCTATCATGCATAGTTTGCCGATATTCTCGTAAATCCTCGTATTTGCATAATAACTGTGACCTCCTCTCCTTTCCTCCACTTAGGCCAACTTAGGGGGCGAAACTCATAACGATTCTTATCGGTGGCCAGTTTCTCCGCGAGATTGGCTAGCTGCAATTTTTGCGGCTGGACTCTTGGCTTGGTTTTTACTGTGTGTCCTTTATTGCAGCTTACAGAGTGACACGTTTCACGACGAAATATTGCTCGATACGGGTCTTCTTACCCGCCTTATTTTCTTTCTTGGCCATCAAACATCCGCGATATTGAAACTCGTACAATCTTTTTAGTACTATCGTCTTTGCACCGATATCTTCTCTTCTTGAGTTTGCATTTCTTCCTTTTTTTCTTCCTTTTTTCTTCCTGTGTTCATTTATGAGAGGAAAAGAATTTCAATATTTTACAATGGTTTAATATAAAATATCGGAATTTTTACAAGGAAAAAGAAGTGGAGAAATCTTAAAATTTTGAAGTTTTCGAAGACGCATAGAATAAAATAGATTCTATTTAATTAATTGATGAGATTACTTATATATAATTTAAGAAAAATTAAATGTTAAGTTTCAACATCAATTATTTATATAAATACTTTTATATTTGTCTAAACATAATTGTATTATTTCATTATCGATGAAAATGATCAATTTTATTTCGACGTAACATTATAAGACACTCATCAATACATTGCGAATTAATTCTCAAATATAAAATCGTCCAAATTCTTTTCTAATAATAATTCGTTTCGAGAAGAGGTATTTGTTAAATACATTAACTTCGGTATTAAATTTATCCGGTGAATATAAAAAACGTGTATAATTAAAATCATAAAGCTTAAATAAAATAATCTTTTTGCGCGCGACACGAGGAAATAATGTTGAAATACTCGGAGTGGAATTTTTTTCCTTGTGCCAACCTGTGAAACGAGTGAAACGAGGTTACTCGATACAACCGTGGAAATCACATGATAATTCCCACGCTCGAACGGCATTAATTATTTTCATCGATAATCGATGTCGACGTGTAATTACTAAACGCGGTTTCAAGATCGACGATTACGATTTCAGATTTATTGAACACACATGTTTATTACATATCTGCTTCTCTCAACGTAGCAACGATGCTAAGAGAAATAGAGGAGATTACACGTGTTAAGTAGTTATTAAACGGAAAGTTTATAATGTTTTTACATTCATCACGTATTATTTGCGAATCAATTATGAAATATATTTTATCAATATCAAATTCAAATGAACCGTTATCTACAAACAAAATATCATAAAAATCAAACGAATATTATAACTTCGTAACATCGTACTTTATTGTAGTAAAGTATTTATTCTGATAATATATATATATACTTTAAAAAATATAAATATTCCATACATTTAGTAATTGCTCGATGATTTTTGTACTACTTCTTTGTCTCGAATATCAAATTTCCAGAACGACGATCAAAAGATTGCTTTGAAAAAAATTAATTCAACACATAATATGCTTTAACTAAAATTATACTACACGATTCGAAGCGGAAACGAAAACAGAAACACGGTTCACAAATTAATCGAAACGGGGTGGGATCCTCGTCGTCCACCACCACAATTGTAAACGAGGCATTAAAGGTCGATCGGGTCCGATCGTTTTCGTATTAATTAAAAATAGGCTGCGGCCGTGGGGGTAACCGAACACAGAGGATGCAGGAAACACGATAAAAGAGCTCTTTACCGCGGCTTCTCCATTATCATGCAAATCATAGGAACGTGTGTGCCCTGAATACGTAAAGGCTCATAATCCGGCTGCTCGAAGAATCCGGTATTCTATGTTCATCCAATGTTAAAACCGCGGCCTTTAATTAAAAGAGCAAGGAATGCGAGGGTGTTTGAGCGGTGGTCAACTACGTTGACTGGAAAATTAAACAATGGCGAAAAAACTACTCTTGAATGAGCAATAAGGGAGAGATGTTTGATATCTATCTGGAAATTGGTTTCCTTTGTTTCAGGAGTAATTGTTTTCGAGTTTTTCTTTTTTTTTTTTTAATTATAAGATTCATTTATAGAGAAACGTAAAAAATTTACCGATGTGTATCTTTTTTAATTAAAATTTAATATTATATTGGACTTTTAGTGGATTTTTATACAGTTGAAACGTGTTCAGATTTTCAACCAATGTGTAGAAAATATTATATTAACACATAAAACACGTATGTTAAATAAAATGAGAAAAAACTTTTATCATAGCGAGAAGAAAAGTTTTTATCAAAATTTTATCAAAATCAACCGAGGAAATAAGGAAAAGCATGTAGTTCAAGTCACTTTTTATTTCATTCCAATAAATGAAATAGTATTAAACGTAATTAATTAAATATTTTTATATAAATTGTATAAAACAAACGCAAATAATTTTGATGAAACAGTATATCCTCAGAAACTCGTATCTCAAAAATTGTACGGGAAAGACAACGAGAGAATGAATAACGAATCATGAACTCTCACCATTTATGATTCACTCGTAATCTCAGTTTAAAATTTCTCTGAACAACCAGCCAATTATTCTGTCCAAAACAATTTCGTTTATGTACATATTTAATATTTCAATGATTGCATACAGGCACACTATTGCTGCATAAATGATGTTACACGTGGTAAACAATACGTATTAATTGTTCATCGAACGCAACGCAGTTGATTTTTTCCCCCATTTTTACGACGTATTTTACGATATTTTACAAATATCCGAATTTTGTTTGAATCCGAATTCTGAATCGTTGATCATTTCGACAACGGCCTCTTTATCCGTGTAATACGAAATTCGCCGGGTTGAATAGCGACCAATTTTGCCGTTTTACAAATTAAGCGGGCGAAACAGGGCCGACCTATTGGCCTAGCTGGCCGAAAGGGTCATCAGGAAGGATGCGGTAATATCACAGTCGCTGCCCTTGCCGCTGCAGATTAATGCGATTTAAACGCGAGGATAATCAGGGAGTTTCATGCAATCAACACATATATCTATGCATGTGTGTATGCGCGAGAACATGATTGTGCTTGGAATTGAGTTAACCCGCAATTGAAATTGTAAAGATGTGGAATTATCGTCTTGAAGCAAACTGCTTTTGAGTTTTCTTTAAAAATTCAATGATTTTTAATTTCTTAATATCATCAGATAAATATGAATTTGTGAAAAAAAATTTGAATATTCGCGAGAGAGTGAATTATGAGTTAGGGAGACATCTGGTGGCGAAGAAAAAAATTATTGCTAGGGAAGGAAGAATAATTTTATCAAATACTTTTTTTTCATGAATTATATTAATTGCATCGATGAATTTTTGATAATATATGTTACGTTTACAAAATCATCAGGTCGAAATTGTGCGTCAATTAATCGAATATTAATTAATCGACAGTTAGTTGCGTAACATGTGTCATGGAATTTTAAGCTGATTTAAATGTCTCGCGTGTCGAGGATCGTCAATAATCTTCATCGATGTTCTGCCATGGCCATTTAAAGCGAATACAGCGCTAAGTGTTATCAAGATAACGTCACAGATATTCGATATCGGTTGTGAATCATTTGCGAATGATCTAACTTGCGTTCGAAATTGTTCAAAATTATTCAAACCATGTTGATGCATATGAATATAATCACATTTACGCGTGTAGAGTAAAGGTACTCTTATATTCCGTTTGCAAGAGCGTATTAAGCGTAATGACGATTATTTCAAAAGGAGGAATATTAAACTTCAGAGATATTATGGTTCTATTAAGGCGAATCGTTTAGTGTATAACGTAACAGCCATTCCCTTCCATTAGGAATTGTAAATTTAACATTACATTGAAGGTAAATATAAAACGTTTCTCGTTACGAGAAATTTCTTGATTACCTTGGATTCTTTCATATTTTATTTACTTTTGTCGAAACAAAAGATTGTATCGAGGTAAAGATGGATAATTGAGAATGCGATGATGAATATTGAATATTTTTTCATACGCCTCTAAAATCTATAATTATAAGATAATTACTTAAAGAGGAAGAAGAGAAAGAAAAAGAAAATCGACAATTCTGAAAATATAAAAAAAAGATTCAGCCATTTTAGTCTTCTCCACACTCTATAAAATATCAATATATTCTGATAAGATATTTTCAGAAAATTAATTCTGGAGATCAAAAGAAATATAAAAATATCATTTGAGAATTTATTTATTAAGTTATAAATAATTTAAATTTGCGTTAAATGAAGCGAGATCGCGCCATCGTTTCATTTTATCATTTCAAGACAATTATTATTTAATTATTTCTAATTTGACAAAAAGAATTATTTCTACCAACTTTTAGCTCTTTATTTTAGCTTTTACAACGATCCTCCAACTTCATGAATATATTAATATCTTGCGTATAATTTATATAAAAGTTTTTCCAACCTATTAACCAAGCCACTTCACCAGAGGGCACCACTGCTATTTATCTATCTCGTATCTCCGTATAGTGTATCAATCTACCCGTTTACACGAAGCACACGAATACATCTGGCCGATGTCTGTGATGCTTTCGAGACACCTGGTCACCTGGTGGACTCGTAAATGCAATGGTATGTCAAGGGCCCGGGTCAATAATTATCTGTCATGGTGGAATGGTGTTGATCATTCTCCGGTGTTATCGCGACTGACGTTGAAACTGTTCCATCGGAAATGATGAACATTCCGATGAGATAATTAACGACACGACCCAGACACTTGTAAACGTTGGGTTACACAGGGGTTAGGTGAGATATACGGGGTGATCCATCAAGGTGTACTAGAACTAGAATGAAGGTGACTTGTTTACAACATGATTTATGCGTTATATGGTTCATAAAAAAATAAAAAATAAAAAAAAATAGTTAGTTTTATCAAATTGTGAGAGAACTTTTATTCGATATTGTTTTCGTGAAAATCATTTTGTTGTCGTCATACACGTGTATATAATATCTTTTTTTTTTTTGGAATAAAGTATTCAATTACATTCGACTAATATTCACGGTAATAATAATATTAAATAATTAAATGATATTAAATGGGTCTAAAGTGAAACTCCACAAATGGGATATATCAATAATTCAATATTCATTGATTTTAATGAATTTGGAAATTAATTGATCTATATGTAAACAAAAAGTTGGGTATTATTAATTGTATGTGGGACAACATTGTTGTAGATTTTCGTTAGTTGTAGATCGTAGTGAACCGTATAATAATAAAAAGCGTGTAAAAAAACCTTTAAAAAAACTGAGTGGTCAAAGTATAAATTGATAAATCGATATGCGTTTTTAACGAAAAAGAGAGACTAAAGCTTTAAATATCATTCATTCTACAATTATTATTTTTTTCCTGTTTCCTGTAGTTTGTAACGAATATTTATTTTTTCTGCCTTTTATTGCGTTTAACATGAATATGCAGCTATCCCTTTTTGTCGTACTATCGGCAGAGATGAAAATTAAAATTCCTATATTTTTACAATTTATAGAATTGATAAAATTTGGAGAAAAAAATACACGTTGGAAAGGTAAAAATAATAAAATACGAATGCAGTACAAAAAAGGAGAGAGAGAGAGAGAGAGAGAGAATCGATAGTAAAAGAATAATTATCCGGAACTGCGCATGCAAAATTGCACAGCATTCTTGTAGCAGAAATTCAAAAGAATTATCGTTTTCTATACAAATATTCCAGCTGTCGAAACATTTTATTTATTCAAAAACAAACCTCACGAAAATTAAATTGTTTTAAAATTTATTATAAACTCGAGATTCGATTCGATGATAATCTAAAAGATTCTTAAATCTCGAAATGTCGAGGATCGGATATAATTTTGTTTCGTTAGAGTTAATTTTATTCAAAAATTTCATTCGAAAGAACGTCCCGCGTGAGATATGTCATTAAAAAAATTCTTTCGCGCGCTCTATTCGCATTTTTTCAACATCGATAGCGATCAAAATCAAACCAAAACTTGGAAAGTTGTCCAACTTATAATTGGATTCCTCTGGCGAGGAGGGAAGGGAAGGGGTTAGCTACTTGAAAAATCGGATGGTGCGCGGTTCGACAATGAAAATACAGATTCGTTTTGGTACAAAGAACTATTTACGGGGTAAAAAGCGATTCGACCGGTCTTTCCTGCAGTTTCACCGCTTATAATCGGTCGGAACTTTCCTCCCGAAACTTTCTTCGCCCCGATTCGTCGACATCTCGATGCCGATGTCCCACTTCCTGCCTCTCTTGAATTCTCGTCGCGGGATTGCGAGCATAAAATCGAAGTTACTGCGGGAAAATTTGCCGGTCACGACTCGGTAAACGCGCCCTTCCTCGAACCCTCGGCTTGACACCCCTTTATCGCGACTTTCCGCCCTCCTTGAACAAGGTCAGACCGTTCGAAAGATTCGAAACTTTGGCCCAAGTGCACTCGAGGAAAGCCGTCTCGTTGGAAATCTTTGTCTTTGGCCGGAAGTGAAATATCTCAATGACACGATCCCACCGCTGTGAAA
Source organism: Apis mellifera (assembly GCF_003254395.2). Lineage (NCBI taxonomy): Eukaryota > Metazoa > Arthropoda > Insecta > Hymenoptera > Apidae > Apis > Apis mellifera. Next base: position 9,993,274 of record NC_037638.1, read on the forward strand.
GTATAAAGGCGTCGCAGCTTGCCATTCAGATTTCTCTGTGATCTTCTTCTATCAAGTGTTATTCGTTAATTTTTCGTTCGTGTTGCTTGCGAAGATACGCATACTTTCATTGTAATTATCCAAGAAAACATTACAAGATTATTGATTGTAACACTTTTTTCATTAACCCTCGCAGAGCGAATCAAAAATCAATCGAGTTGGCTACTTTTCGATTCAAGTAACTTCTTCCACTGGTTAACTGCCATCGTTACACTCGTTTATAGAATTTTCCTTTCTCGCCAGAAGAGCAGTAAAAAATGGATACGAAGGGAATAATTCTCTTATGGTTCTTCATAATATGCAAATAGGACTTGCACAGGACTTTATCGCGTCTCAGTTAAAGGATACTAAAAATAAAACGTTAAAAGAAAAATCTCTTTCATCTATCTTACCTCTCTCAAATTTACTCGAGATTCCAATCTCTCCTTCTATCTAAAAGTCACCCTCCTACGCAATCAAATAAACCTAAATCTTTTAAACGTGGCGATAAAAACCACCTCGCGGGCAAAGTTCGCATCCATTGTTCCTGAAAAATTCAAGAACAACCTAACCAAACCTGTAAACCTCCAGTATACAATATTCACGTGACAACGTTCGTATTCGCCCATAAAACACCGAGATTACGCGATTCGTTTCTGAAAGGAAGCACCAGCCAAGAACACGATGGCAACGACGATTTCCACGTTTCTCCTCACGTTCCCTCTCTTCCCCCTCCCCCTTTTTTCGATCGGGTACAGAGGCCAACCCCTCGTTGTGTCGAGCGTTGTATCGACCAGCATCGATCCGGGGACGTCCGGTCGGCCGTGATGTGGCGGTGGATTTGGCTTCTGGCCAAAGCCGTTTTCGTAGACAAATGTCCATTCAACCGCGAGCAAGTAAGCCTGTTTACGCTTTGCTTTCTTTGCTTTTCCCTTTACATCACGGTACTCAGTTGCGCGCGGTCTCGCACTGGAAATCGGTCACGAATACACGTATAGGGGGAAGAGGAGGGCGGAAGGGGTTGCGTGACAGGTTGATCGATACGCGTAGTGAGTAAGGTCAGACTCTCGCCGCGAATAAAAGCATCGAGAAGGATGTATCCCCTGTTTGAAATTTGTATCTCACCGCTGTCTGCCCCAATTCGAGGGAGGAAATATCTTGGATCGGACGTTCGATTCTAATGGAGACTAATGGGTATTCTTGTTTCTTGGTTGATCTCGAACTAAGGATGTGGAAGCGAAGAATTACACGGTGATTTAATCTGATCTTGGTTAGCGTCTTAGGGTTTGGAAAATAGGTTTGTGTCGCGGGGATGATTTATAGGGTTGATTTTATATAGATTCGGAATCTGTCCTCGGTTCGGGTGAATTGATTTCTCACGTGAGGGGAATTTCGGGGGTGATAAGTTGTTGTATGGTGAATTATTCATATCCCGTGTAATTGGGTTTGGTGGGGTTAAGGGGAATTTATAGCGTGGTAGTTATTTCGATTTGGATCGATGAACTGGAATTTCTTTCTTTCGAAGCTATTGGCTTCTTTATGGCTTTGTTAAAAATAATCCAAGTGTGATTGACAATTAATTTTGTCTGTTTAAAGAGAAGGGTTTAGGATTATTGCAATTAAAATTTGTGAATCATTTGGTCGTCAGTTAATAATAGGAATTGAATCATTCTTAAATATTCTGTTTTAATTCTGTTGAATTTATAAAAGGAAAGCATTCTATGAGGCAAGGCATCGAGATTTTAATTAATTATTTATTTTATGAAAGATACACAGAGATATATTCTTGGAAAGTTGTTAATTTTGGCAATTTTTGTGTTTTTTTCGGCCTTTATCGATCCTCCAAAGATGCCTCACGAATATATTAGCCCCGGTGTCAATCATCGGTCGTTGTCATTCGACAGCTGTCGATAATAATTCACGATTACATGGTTAATTACATCATGATTATGTCATGATATTATGAGCTAACGGCAAGAATAATTTTTTCATCAGCCTGTTTTTACTTCATAATATAATATATCACTCGTGAAGAAGAAAAAGAATCGTTTAATTGACATGGAGGATCTTTCGAAAAAGATTGGATAATTTCGAATATTATAATATCCTATCAAGATCTATAAATAAACCTGCATCGAAACTTTTTGAACAATTGATATTTCGCTTTATAACACGTTTCATGAAGTATTAATGGTTTTCAATGGGGGAAGCGGAAGAGGAATTTCTATCAGACGACTAAATATATTTTTAGTATCCGCTGGGAAGGCACTTTTTACACGTGACTTCGTTCCTTGAGAACTCGAATGCGAAGATCCTCTTACGGAAAATTGTCATTCCGCATTTGCACAATGCACTATCCTCTTTTCAATTCACTCCAATAGATTCTATATATTTTTAATCTTATTGTAGTTTCGATTTTACATGTGAGGATATGATTTATTACAAGATATAAGTTTCTTTTATGCGAATATCTTCAATTTCTTCAATAATAATTTAGACATACAAATTGTCTCAACTCGTCTATATCGATTAATTGCTTGGAATTAATATCAGATCCCGTAATTGGTGTTTAGACACGCAAACACGATACGTGTACACATCTAACTTCTCGCTAGTAATACACAGTTTAGTCAAACTACCATCTCGCCTACCAGAGATCAGAATTAATTCGATTGTCAATTTTTCATCGTGTTGTATATTTAAGAGGATCTGATTCAAGATTTATCTCCTAAAAAAGGAAACAGAAATTTTACTTTCGAATCTTTTTATCGTTCGATTAAATATATTTATATAATTTGAAGAATGAATAAATTCGAATCGATAACAAGAAAAGAAAATAGACTGTAATCAGATTTGTACAGATCTAAATTCGAAACTTATTATTAAATAACTTTAAGATCCTTCTTCAATTATCATTCAATCGTATCTCAAAGGATTCCATCATATGAAGTCTAGATGACTGGATTTTGAACGAATTATTGATTTCTACCTCGCTGAATTTTTATATCGCACTGGAAGAAGTAATGGAACATTGGTTCCATACAGAATTTTGATATATCTAGTAGAATATCCACATACAGAATGTTTATACATATGTCCGCATTCTATAAATCAAAGCAGATAAACAAAAATATCCATTTCTGACTCAATTATCAAAACAGAGTTTCTATCTCCTTACTTCATTTATTGTAAGGAATTAAATTAAATTGCTCGTAACTTAATATAAACAGATCCCAGTCGACATCTTTGAGTCGATCAATTTCTACTTTGGGCAGTTACTATCCCACATCCTTTTAAACTATACTTCTACGAAAAATCCATAAACCATAAGCCATCGCGATGGAAAAGAAAGTTGTTCAAGATGGGGGAAATTAATCGCAAATCTCTTCACGCGTTTGCAGATAAAATCGGATGGGTGAGCGCCGCGTTTCCGATAATGAGAATGATCGATTCGTAGATAACGCGATTGAATCTGTGCGGCGGAAAAAGGGGAGCTGCAGTGGAAAAATCACGACATGGAACAGCCGGTTGACGCTGAAATATCGGGCCGTGCGGAAGGAGGAGGATCGAGAAAGGAGGTAATTTAGCTGATGGAGGGAAACGGAATGGTCAAACAATGAAAAAGCGGAAAAGGGAGGGGAGAGGGGAGGAGAAATACAAATGCAAGCCGGGTGGAATTGATCGGGTGGAAGGAAAGGATCGATGGGTAAGGAAATTACGAAACATTCGACGAAGAAGTGGGGAAGATATAAGGTGGAATTTTTGAGTGATTTTTGGAACGATTGTGTACACTGTATGGATGTGGATTTTGTCTATTCGAGGATAATACAAGTCTCTCTCAAAAATTCTTTCTAAGAGAAAGAGACTTTATCGAACTAGTTCAATTTCGAATAATCGAATAGTCTCAAACAGATAATTATGAAATTGATAATTACAAAGAGATTTATGCTTTTGTCTTTATGAAGTGGAATAATTAATAATTGAAAACTGACGATGAGATTGTCGATACGAAATTTTTTAGTATCTTGAAACTTAGTCTTCGAGAAGTTTGGCGTATTGAAAATTCAGAAAATTTTGAAACTTTGGAAGGTTCGTGCTTGTTACGATGAAAGTTTTTGTGCATTCTTAAAAGAAAAAAAAAATGGCGAATGATTTCTTTGAGATACAAATATATTGCAACTGGTGTTAACTCGAGAAACCAAGCCGCAATCCCACAGTTTGTATTTGAACTTCTCGAGGGTTTATGACACGACAATCGCCGTCGAGAGACAACGCGAAACTGCCGCCTGCTGGAACTTCTAATTAGAATCTGAAGTTTTCCTGTCCATAAACAACTAAATTGAAGAGCGGCGTGGATGTGAAGATTTCCACGGAAACTCTAATTGTCAAAAACAATGTGTTACGCTTGTAAAAGTGAGTTCATACGCGTGTCGATAAACGAGAAGAAATAAACGTCGGTGATAAAAATAGTATCATTTCATTTCGAAGCATTTACAGATTTAAGATTTGTGTAAATTTGAGATCCAAAAATAATGTATAATCATAAAACTGACGAAATATCGAAGATAATCATAATATGAATAAAAATTAACAATTAAAATAATAATTCATATTACTTTCACGTGTATGTTGCATACGTCAAACAACAATACGATTCTTTTTCCTTCATTCCTTTGTTTATCAATAAAATTGCTAGTCACCTGTCAAAAGCGTGGAACTTTTGCCAGAACCAATATTATTCTCCTATCGTTTCAACCATCAAAAACAATCGAGAAACTACGCATAAATTGTTACTTCGATCTTCGAAACAAATTGTTCTTTTTAACAGTTAATAGAAAATATTCCATCGATTCCTTTATCCCTTTAAGGAAAAAGAAAAAAAAAACAAAAGCAAATAAAGGAGAAAATTGAAAAAGCCGCGCGACAAAGAAACAAAACGAGAAGGAAAAAAAATTCAAAGGAACGAAACTCTCTGCTTGTAAAAGAGGATTAGTCGAGCGAATAACTCGAGAGAAATCATACATACCACTTCTAAAACGTGATAACGTTCTAACGTAACAGATATAATAAATGAAGACAAGTGTGAAAATGGGGAATGGAGAATAAATTGGAATATTTTTATAGAGGGGGAAGAAAATACGTGACGAAACGAGGTGACCAAGTAGAACGAGGATTTGAACGAGAGGGGGCAAACGAAAGTAAAAGGGACACGGATAGAATTGAGAAGAAAAAGGACAAAGGGAAACAGGGTTAAAACAGTGGCGAGGCAAAGGAGGAAGCCGCAGAAAGATCGTAGCGTGGTTGCCCACGGGCACACGGAAGGTATTGGAAGATGGGGATGGGGATAGATTTTATCGAGAGAGCCTGGATTTATAGTTTCGTGCGAGCGAGCGAGACGGATGTACACACGTAGTCCTCGTTGGAGAAAGGAAGACAAAGAGACGTGTCTTTCTTTTGCTTCACGCGACGTGATATGACGTGCCACGATACACCTTGTTCGTTTTTGCTCAATACAATGGATGGGGTGTATACATGGTACGTAAAAATCGTATGTGATCCAACCACAAATATAGAGCATCGGATTTCGTGTAATCGAATATTAATGGATGATGGTCTTACTTTCTTTTTTTGTGATGGAAGGATTGAGAGAATTTAAGGGATTAGAGTTTAGATTGGATTACAAATAGAAAAGGATTGGAGTATTGTTTTTATGGAGTATCTAATATTTATTTATATGAAATTTTACACGATGATTGAATTGAAAGATTGTCATTCAAAATATCATTATTGATTGACAAGTGATTGATACGTGATTGGCAACTTTCCATCTATATATGAGCAAGATTTTATATATATAAAGAAGAATTAAAATTGAAATAAATATCTCCATTGTTTTGATAAAAGTTTATTGATAAAAATTATTCAACACAAAGAAAGCTGTAGCAATATAATAGCTCTTTTGCAACCGAGAGAATTTCAAGGATTTCAAGACTTTTTAGTTGATGCAACCCTCTTCTCATTCTTGTGAAACTCGTTATGTTGAGTTGAAAGACAAGGAAAGCATGAACCAAAGAATATTGCTTCGCGTGTTTCATGATGCCAATCAATTTTCAATCAATTATGCTGTCAAATGGGCGACGATCTGGAACGAATGATTTTTCTTCGATATTTCATCACTTGAAATACCAATAATTAAAGTAATTATTCATTTTAAATTTAAATAAATATTTCTTTATATTTCTTATGTAATATATCTCTCTAAGAATGGGATACGTGTATTTGAAACTTGGAATTTCCATCATGATGATATAAATGAATAGAAATATGAATAGAAATTTATATTTTACTACTTGATTTGATAAATATGATTCATGGTCCGCAATTTCACGTCCGACCAACGCGAAAACTGAAACTGAAAACGAGATGTAGAAAAATCGATGGAGCAGAAAAAGGGAGAATGATATAATTAATCACAAAGTAAAGGTTCTTTTAATACCGTTTGATCGAGTTTTTTCCCTGAAATAATTGCTGTGATTGTCATTCAAAATCATTTTTAAAAAATGATTAATAAAAACTTCAATTTTGACTGACAAAGAAACTTTGTATTTGTGGATTACAAATTATTTGACAAAAAAATTCTAAGTATAGATCATTCCTTTTTTAAAATATTCAATTCTACTTTCATTCTGAAAAGAGAAAGAAAGGAAAGAGAAGGAGAGTTTTCATGCTGAGCATATTGGTCACCAATAAAATTGATTTTGTTAGAAGAGAGGATATAGGAAAGGACATTTGTATAAGTACTTATGAGGACCACATTCCATGTCCATTCCAAATCCTTTTGATGATGACTGTAACAAGTTCTCCACACGATCATATTGTAATTCTCGTAAATCTGACTTGCAGAATACGTTTGTCAAGCTTTATTAATCTTATAAGCCTTTCAAATACTGAAACATTAATTATTAGAATAACCATTTCATTATTAAAATATCATACTATTTTCAATTACTATCAAAACAACAATAATAATGCACATATTTTACACTTCTATATGATATAAATTTTATAACTTCTTAATCTCACATTTCTCTATATTACAATCCTTCGCAATCAACAAAAAACATTCGCATTTCCATACCACATAAATCAACTCTTTTCGCTCTATTGATCCAAATAATCGCATCTCCCATCATTTACCCCGTTCATCGAACAAAGAAATCCGATCCATTCGTTCGACAAACCTAAGAATCGGTGGCCTAGATGTAACCTCGTTAAGGATAAGCGACACCATCCATCGTTATTAGCAAATAGCCGAGGAGCCGATGGAAAATTCATTATCCAGAATTACCTGGTCACGGTAAACCAATGAAAAAAGATCTTAGATTAAGGAAAAACGATCGCTTCGTTTCCTTCGTTCTTTCTATCTGCATGGCATTTATCCAACGTGTCTCGACTAAATCCTAACGTTATCCCTAACGTAACTGGCGAGTTACACGGTCAACTGCACGACCAAGTGTAACCAAAGATGTAATTCCTCGAGAAGGAAGTGACAATCGCACACCAACTCTAACAGCTAGTATATCGTGGGATAAGTTTCAGTTGGTTCGTTTTCGACGAAAGCATTCTAAGCTCCTTTGTTTCAAGAGGATGGAGCACGATTTATACGTGACTTCTTCGAGGGATGTACAAACGACGTCATTTATTTATTTAAGCGATCTGGTACGATTACATGGCTTGAATCCTGTCCACGTTTCGGATATCACTCTTTACCTTACTTCTCAAACATGTTGTATTCACGTATTGTATGTATTTACATCGTGAATGAACAAGAATATAATCGTGGATGTTTAGGTGTGGAGATTGTGATTGATAGGGATGTTGATTTAGATATTGGATTACGATGATCTTTATTTCGAAGAGAGGATGATTGGACTGGAAAGGATGATTTTATGGATGGCCAAATGATAGAATAGATAAATGTTAAAACGATTCTTCTTTGGAGTAGAAAAAGTGATAGAAAGAAAGATTGAACATTTTTTTAGAACAAAATGATAAAATAAATAGATATTTAATTAGAAAGATTTTCATTTTGAATGGAAAAAGATGAATGAATATCTTGGATGAAATAGCAGAATATTTAATTGGATATTCTTCACTATGAGTTACAAAAAGTATTTGAAGAAATGATTAGATATCAGATATTCAATTAAGATGACCTTTCTCCTCTTTTGGGGGAGGAAGGAAAGGAATAATTATCTCAAAAGATAAATAGATGTTTTGATGGAATAATAGAATAAGGTGGACATTTAATTATATGTTCTTTATTATTTTGTACTACAAAAAGTGCTTGAAAATAAGAGATTAGACAGATAAATAAAATAATGCAATAAGTATAAGATATTGAAATAATCATTTTGGATGGAAAAAATATTAAAAAAGATGATTGGATATTTGAGAAAGAAAACTATGATACATTAAAAATTTTTATTTATTTAAAAATTTGCACGTTTTTAGAATATTAAAAGGAAAATATTGAGCCATTTTTATTTTTTATATGCAATCAATTCTCTTATAACACGATACTTTGAAAACACAATACAAAAATTTCGATGGTTCTTCCATATAACATGGCTTAATAAATGTAAACACGTAGCATAAATGCAATTCCATCATGCCGTTTTATTGACATTTCTCTGATTTTTACCAATTTTCGCTTACATTACACACAACATGATTTTGATACGAAACAAAAAAATATAGTTATAGAAGAGTATTGAATTTGTATTGAATCACATTAAATATCTCTTGAAGCATAATTGATTGATATTTCTCTAACTTGTAATTAAATATCTTTGTAAAAAAAAATATGTAATAGATATTATTTTAAATTTTTCGTTTAAATAAGAGAATCTTTCATCACAGTATAATTTTAAAATGAAACTATTATAAATCTTCTATCACAGACATAAAGAATCCTTCATTAAAATCAATATAGATAGAATTTGCATTATTTTAGAATTATTCTCACAATGCCACTTACATTCATATGCAAGATCGAATTTTTTTCAATTGGAAAAAGCTTATTTCGAATATTACATTTTCCATAAAACTGAGACACATCTCCACAGGTATGCACGAGTGTTTCTCAAAGTGTGGGAGATACGCAATTTCCCTCTATATTAAATTGTATAACCGTGAAAAATTTGCTCTTTTCGGCACTGCATCAAATTTCATAGAGGGTCCGTGTAGCTCGAAAAAATTCGATTCGTGGTTGTACAGTCTTTGTTGTAAAGAATAAAGGAAGGCTTTCAATATTGAGCTACGATGGGGGGAAGTCGGAAGAAAAATAACAGTGGAACACGTAAATCGCTTTACGCTCGTGTTGAAATCGGTAGAAATCAGTCATGTATCGTTTCTTTTTTAGCGGTGACATGTTGGTCGTGCTTTTTGCTTCGTGATGCTTTTTAAATGTTCTGTTTTGAGATATTCTATCAATGGGTATCAATGGAAAGCGAATAAAATACACAAATCTAATTTTCGATCATCGAATATTTCAAAGAAACAAAATAGATATATTTTTGCCAGTAAATATACTATTAAATTTTACTAAATTTACTATTAAATTAATATACTATTAATAAATTTAAAATTTAATATTTAGAATGTAAATATGTAATATAAATTTATAATCATTTTTTTTTTATTTTTGATTTCTGATTCGATGTCTATATTTATAATCGATCTAATGATATTCCTTTTCAAAAAAATTTGGAACACTTAATTATAAATAAAATCAATAATTTGGTATTTTTCTTCAATTACTTTTCCATTTGTTGCAACCTCTTTCAAGAAAATTTTATTCGGATATTAATAAGAAATATCTGAAACTTTTGGTGGCTTATTAATTAGCTTATTAAATAGAATCACCTCCTTATCGAAGCTTTCAAATATCAGAAATTCGATCTTGTTATCAGTTTTATTATAACTCTTCAACTCTTGTAAGTAGATGTTTCCAATTTCTCATTCAAAAATTCTACTATTCTTCAATTAGTTTAACAAATATGATACTCAACTTGTATAACTTATATTTATTTGTTTTCCATCTTCTGAAATAATCTTTCGAAATTTCTTATAATATAATAAAATAAAGTAATCAAAACTTTTTAATTGAATATCAATAATATTTTTTTCTATTTTTGTTAAAACTTTTGTTCTTTCGTTGCTGAAATTCATTTTTCTTTTATTTAAAATTCTTACGAATTATTTTCTATAAAAGATACTTTTTATAAATGGATACTGCATTTATAAAAAATAATTGAAAGTAGCTTCTCTTTAATTTTTACATAATTTAATGTGAATTTTCAAAATAATATATACTAGAGTCAATTCTCAATTTATTAATAACTCTCAAATATATTCTTAAATTATCCTACTGACGAGATATGACAAACGAATCTATCATCTGTTTTTGATTAAAAATTGTACAATCTATATGCCACAAATTTTTTCATCTAATCGATATATTATTCATAGAATCAAGTCAATGTAACACTTGCTTCAAACGAGCAATATGAAGAAATCTTTTTCTATCTCATTTAAAAACACAATTGATAAATATACTATTGATAAATAAATAAAGAACCAGTTAATTCCATTTGACACATGGCCAATATTTGATCGAAATCGAATAATTCCGTTTAAATGGAGATGCGCATCGCAACGATTGGCCCAGCTTGGTTAGAAACTTTCTTACTCAATTAAAAGTTATAAATGAGCGTGTTTCACCGTAAGCCCGCTTCTTCGCTCCGAGGACCAAACAGATTGCGATCACCAGTCCGTGAAAGAGGCTAAAACTAGGCTAATTTAGAACGTTTAGATATATTATTTCTATTCGGTCAGTGTGTGAAATGCTAATTTATTCTGTAATTATTCATAATTGAAAGATAAATACACGAATTCACGAAATTAATTTAGCAATTCAAGGTTTTACAAATTGCAAGATGAAGTTTAGAATTAACAAAATTTATAAAATTCAGAGCATACATGTATCATTATAAAATGATACAATTTGAAATCAAAATCATAATCTTAATTTGATAATTAAAGAATTACAAATATCAATGAATATTACCAAAGAATGATACATAAAAATGAGTAAGTTTAAATCTTTCTATTCTACTCCATTGTAAAGTTTTCATTTTGAGGAACAATAGATTCTTATCAAAATCTGTCACAACTTTTATCGGCCAATTCAATCTCGGTTTAGATAGCCCCAAATTCTGAATTTTTCACACCGGACAAACTCAATTCAAACCACGCCAGATTTGAGAAATACGTTCCAAGCTATCTCAAATATGGCTTAGATCAGATTGGGAAACTCAGCCTGTCCCGAGAAAGCAAAACAGAGACACTCGAAAGGTAATACGATTCCCATATCAGCCAGATATAATCAAAAGTCATCTCAGATTCGAGATATTCGAACAGAAGTTTCCCAGAGAAACTTATCCTGAGACAACTAGGCTCAGAGAATTTGATTCAAACGAGAATAAATCTATGATCTGATACACATTTAATGATTCTATGAGCAGATTCGAGAATCAAGATCTTTTTGAATTTATTGGATTCAATTTAAAGTCTTCTAGATTTTATCTTCTAAAATTAAATTAATCATTAGTGTTTGAACTTTTGACTCAGACACTTTTAATTTTATTATTATTGCAATAATCGTCATTGGATGTCATCTTAAACCTAAATCAAATTGTCTCTAAAGTCTTTAAATATGTTCATTCTCAGAATTGTTCTTCAATCAATATATATTATCATCCTCAAGAATTTCATATATAAGATGTTAATATATTCATGGAACATTTTTACAGAGTCAATTCTAAAGGCCAAAACAAAACAACAAAAAATTTATAAAAGATTAACATTATCAATTACTGCAGGCAAAGATTATAAGATTCTTACATCTGTGTAAGTTCCTTTGTTCCTTTATCATCCCAGCTGTATCATCTGTATAGAGTCCACGTAATATGCATTATGCAATATCACACATTGCTTCATATCTCAAGAAGAAAAGGAAGAAAAACAATCACACCTTAATATCCACTCATATTTACATAACACCATAACTCAAAGTGTCCAATATTGCGATATCATTGCGATATTCATATTCTTTGGATACACAGTTGCACACCTGGCCTATACAAAATGCATAGAAAAATCAGATAACATTATAGTAATCGTGTTATCTCTTCGATTCGAGCGCGTTGTATTTAGGGAGAGATAACTTTAATTCCAAGCGTACCAGAACTGGAACTCCCGAGGCTCATTAATAAGATAAGCATTCACGCGGGAGAATACATAGTACTAAAGGGTTGCTCGTGCGTTATTTAGCCGTATCTGCGTCGATGTACGCCGTGACAAGAAGCAAATAGTTTACAATTTGAACATGTACCTCGAAAGTAACGCAACTCGGCTCAAAACGCAAAGTACGTGTATTTTCAGAAAAAGTAAGAAATTGTAAAAAAGTAATTTATTAATCAAACAATATTGGTGAAATAGATATATCTCGAACTCAGCATTTCAATTTCAATTTAAACTCATGGATCAGCATATTCGTTTTTAATAGCAATCCAAATATTTGTAATATAAAACACGATAGTAAAAAATAACTTTTGCATTGAGAGGATAATTATTATTTCGCAAACTAATATTTGATTATAAGAAATTATGAGAAAGTGAATTTTAAGTTTGGATATTTTGTAAAAATATTTGATATACATGTTGCAAGTACTTACACGAATCGAAAAGTAGGTTACACGTGCAACTGAAGATGACATTAACATGACATGCTTTCAAGCAAAGAAGATTTGTATAGTCGCTGAACTATCATTATCAAGAAGATTTTATGTAATAACGCCATTTAGTTACTTTACTTATTTCTTTCTCTCCTTTTTTAATATTTTTTATGTTACTCGATTTAATAAAATATGGAAAATGGGCATATGCGTTTGACATGATTGAGCTTTATAAATTTTTATCGAAATATTACTTTAAACATGTTGATTAAAGACATATTATTATCCAAAGTTATATTATTATAATAGTCCATTACCTGTATCACTGCCTTGAAATATATATGTGAGAATTTTATTCTCCGATGATCTTATAATCCAAGGAAGCGTGACACGACTGTACGAGGAAGAACGAAGGAATTAAAATGCAATTAACGAGGTAAAAGTGTAAAGTTTCCTCGTGCTTCGAAATCGCTTGGCCATAATTATCCCCTTGCATTACCATGGCAAAGAGATGATGTTGCGTGAGGGGGTAGGAAAGTTTCTTAGCCGGATTTTTTTAAACCTGTCTCGTGAAAGAGGGACGAGCACCGTTCATTAGATCGACCTAGAAGGTGCCTGCGTCTTAAGCTCAGAGCCATACCTGCTCAGACAGAATTTTAAACGATCGATTTACCATTTAATATTCTTATGCACCTCTGAGATTATACTTTTTATCTGGCTTGAATATTGTTCAATTAACATGGATGAAATGTTATTTTAAAGCAATTTAAATTGATCTTAGTCACATTTTCTATAAATAATAATAAAATAGTTGAAATAATTTAATAGAAATAATCTTTGCCATGGGGTGGATAAAATTGGATAATTTTTATATAATAAAATAAAATGTTCATCGCTGTTGTCAAATGATTTTATCTGTTTATAGAACGATTTCTATTCTTCTATGTTGTTACAACTCTGAACTCTAGTTTAACCATAACACGATATAGAGTTAATTTGAATATTTCTTCTGTAAACTAACGGTGTGTTTCCAAAGATGTATAAACATGTTCTTAGTACTCATTATTATACGTTATACAGATGTATTTAATTCTAATTCATGCTTCTTTTAATTCTATTGTATTAATATTTGATGTGTTAACATAATATTTAAAATATGTACGATTAATTAATTTATCTCGACAATATTTCCAGGATAAGGATTATCATTATATATACAGAGTTTTACATTTCCAATATAATTGGAAGAGTATAACACATATAAAAATAACAATAATAAAGAAAAATAATAATAAAATATAAAATTTATTTGCAAATATTTTACTATAAATATTAAATACAGCCTGAATACGTAAAGATTAATTTATATGATTTAAAATGTTTAAATTCGAAATGAGATAAATTATTTTTTAATACGCAATTTATTGTTCCGCGAATTATATTCAATATTTGCTCACAATTTTGTAACAAAGCATTTACATGCACACGTACATATAGGCGAAATTAAATGACATACATTATTAAAAGTTGAAGATATATAAAAAAAAAATTAAAATATTAACATTGATAAAATATTTGATCACACCAAGAATGATCGAAGTTGCAAAGAATCAATTGTTATAAGTTTCTAATACAAAATCAAACGTTCATTGGAAAATTAAGGAATTAATATTTATTTTTTTTAAATAACAAAATCTTTAAAGAATAACATCGAATAAATTTATCAATCGAAGAAATTGAAAATAATCCTCGACATTGATTATGAATTGATTATTTCAATCTTATAGAAGAATAGATGCGATCAAAAGAATTCTGACAAAAATATTCTCTTTATATCTGGTTCCACATTCAATCAGTTTTCTGTAGTAATCCATCGTTTCACAAACATCGTTTGCAAACATCGTTTCGCTAATTACTTCATTGCACGGTGTTCGCAAAAGTGTCCACACTGTGGACAAACATAATTCACGAACAGTTACGAATTGGTTCACAACAGTGTAGACCTGGTCCGACATAATGCGGATCACTCAGACGCACAAAGATATTACTGCCATATCCCTAACACATTTCGAACGTGTTGCTTGGACCAGTTGAGAGATAGGGAAGAGAAAGGTATAATCGTTGCCAAGTCCATTTCATCGTGGATCGATCCGGAGAAGTATGCCAGGTTTCGCATTTCGTATAGCTTGGACTGATTAACCAACAATGCCGGCTGAATATAGCAATCGGAACGATATCGTTACTGGAATTGATTTTCTGGCCCATCGAGTTTATTGACTTCGATTATTGATTCCCGTGAAAAATAGAAATATACAAGCATTAGCATAAACAAGAAAATTACATATACTTTGGATGAATAGATCAGATTCGGGATTATTTTAATCTTAAAATGAATTTTAAATTCATTAAATTTGAGTTTAAAAGTAAGATATTCTCAAAAATTCTGGAATGCTTATTGGATTCTATCATAGTATAATCGTTCAATAAAATATTTAATAGATGTAAAGCATAAAATGGAATATAAATCAAGAATGTCGCCAGATGTCGCCACAGAATATAAATCTAGGATATTATATATAGTGTGTCGAGTGTAAAATAATTGCACAAATAATTCGTTAAGTGAATTTTCGTTTTTGTCATTATGAAAATGGAGCAAAGTCTCGAGAAAATTTATCCATCAACAACGACATAACATTGGTATAGAATTGAACGTAAACAAATGAGAAAATCTCGCTCCATAGCCCTCGTTACGACAGATAAAAAGAAGAAGAAGAGAAGTTTGTGCTCCTTCTCTCTGTTTTCCATTCCATTATATCTTTTGATTGCTGAGACCATGCAACTAGGAATCCTCATTTCCTTTCATGAGAATTGATTATACGTAGTTTGTACATCATTCATTTATTATCTCGAAAATTAATGATATCTGTCATGAAAAATGTTAAAAATGTATCTTTATGAATATGAATTTATATTTAAATTTTAATAATTAATACAAAATATGATTTTTTGTTTAGAAATATCGAGAGGATCTTTTTTTTTCATTTATAAGTTATTCTTTTTCTTCTTTTTTTATTCACTGGAAAATCGAACTTAATATTTTTGATCTTTTCGTTAAAAGATTTTTAAATCCAGCTGCACTATTGTCATTTTAACTCAAAAAAATTAGACAAATTATGGTGAACATTAAAAAACTTCTCATTATTTTATCTACAAAAATTAAAATTATAAAACTACATACATTAATTCTTGCTTAAACTTCATCTTCGGACATATCGTAAATTTCTACAACCACCAACATTTAATCAACGTTGATCGCGATGAAGCCAACAAAATGGCGGATAAAAACATTGTCATAGTTAGAACTTAGCGTGACCAAGGATCGTAAAAAGTTCGTTTCACACTTCGATCGAGTTTAAGATATCCATTTCAACGTGTTTCAAAAAAAAAAAAATCACTGAAGATGGCGTGTCTGTACGTGTTCACCATTTTAAGTTCGGGTTAATTGCGAAGGAACGAGGAAAGATAAGAAAGATCGCGCGTTTAAGTATTTCACGGGAGAAAGAGAGTCAATAAACGATTGCTTGGACAATTGTAAACATGCCAGAATATCGTATCGCTAGATCAAAAGGGAATGGCAGATCTACGACCACGAGTGCACACTAATCCTACGCCCACAGTGGAACGACCTGTTGGGTCCCTTTAGAATGAGCCATTTCGTTCGCGTGACCGCAAGTGGTACTAATTTTACCTGCGACCGCAAACAGTATAACCAGGATTGATGCTGTTCCTTTTGAAGTGCGTACCAACAACCTAACAAATATCAGCCACGTGTCTTATTCAATCATCGTGCTTGTCCCGATCGTGGTGTTCCAAATCAAAGAGAAACTAGGTTGTGACGATGGAGTAATAACGTTCCATAGATTGATTCTTTTACTTGATCATGAGTCGAGAACTTCGTACGTGATTCACGTAGATAAATTGATGAAAGTTTTGTGAATCTCTTTCATTTTAATTGTGTTTAATTTTCTCGTTGTTGCTTGTGTTGGAAAATATTGAACGAATGCCTTGGGATCTCAAGCAGATTAATTTGATGATATTTTATATCAAATATAATATTTAATTATTTTATATAATTAAATACAATTATATTTTATATAACTTTTAAAAAACCTATAATTAGGGTTCATTTATGTTATATATCATTATGTTATGTTTATAATGTTTCGATTGAAATAAAGATTTATACAATATTGAGAATATTTCAAATAATTAAAAAGCAAAAATAATTCTCTTCAAAAATAAAAATATATTTTTTGTCAACTTAAGATCGCATCCAAGAATCCAAATTCAAATTTTGATTCCACAAAGGCTCCAATCAATCTCTTTCCAACTTAACAGAATTTCTATCGTCGAAATCTCAGGGAGCAATAGTAGATCGAGCTAAGACGCGCTATACGTCTGTTTCGAGGGATCGAACGAGAGACCCGTTTATCGGCGGTTTATTAGCCGCGAAGGAAGCACGTTTTCGGAACGTCGGCATAATTTACGGTCAGAATTATCGAAATATAGGGTTATGGTAGCCGGTTGTAGGTGCACGGGGCCACCTGCGAAAATATATAGCCCTGGCCGGTTGGAGTGGCGCATGTGTGGCGACGAGGCTCGTTATTAACTTGAGAGGGGGTTGGAAAAAGGCGAGCTTCCCTAATGAAATATTAACGACTTGGACGATGCAGGAGTTTAAAGCCGTGTAATAAATGCCGCCACACGACCAACCAAAACTATCCATCTCTTTTTTTTCTTTATTCCTTTCCTCGTGTGAATCGCTACAAATATTTTCCGTCCAAATGTTTTGTGATTTCATCTTGATCAAGAGAACACCTGTTTCTGTTTTGGAATTGTTAACAAGTAGTCTGATTTTTTTTTAATTATTTTAAAAGGTTTATTATAAAAGATTGATGGATCTTATTAATTATTTTATATTGCAATTTATTGTTCTCACAGATTGTTATAATTATTGTATGAATATATATATAATATAATCCAATAATAAATAATCGAACGATGAAACGTGGACTATTTCGTGTAAGTTTCGTCGTTTTACATTTTGAAACGTTATTCTCGAAAGGATAAAGAACAAAAAGAGAATGGCATCGATTGTCTGTACTTCTAAGATTTAACCTATCACCCTTGAGGGGAACGTTTTCTCTCCCTTCGTACGCGTGATAGCTAGGAGATGTAATTCAAGTTCCAAAGATAATACAAGGGGTGGAGAGGTTTAAAGGGAACACGTTGTCTCAGCGGCGTTTTCGTCGACTTATTGTTTCACACGAGGTCGCACGCTGGTGAGAAAGAGGGTCAGGAAGTCGATTATACCCGTGACCCCTTATAAAAAGTTTCGCTCCCTTGATCCTCGTAGGTTTTACGACAGCAAATGAAAACTTTAGAAGGGAGATAAAGAAATGTTGCGAGGAGAAATTGATCGTTCGTGACTGATCCGTGTAAATCGTTGTGTTTATTTCGTGAGTAAAAATGTGACGGATCATGGTACACGATATAATAATTTATCATTCGATGGAAAATCGTGAAAATTTTGAAATTGGCTGATTTCCAAAAATATTTTTGCTCGAATTTGTATGTCGGCCACGATTACGAGCACGTCGATTCCGTGGCTATTTTATGCCAACGTTTATTCTTCTCTTGTTCGACAAAAAAGAGATGGAAAATTTCGTTCGTTGTAAATTTTTCTTTCATATAGCGAAAAAATGTTGGCATGTGTTGTTTCTTTAATAAATATAATTTTTCATTTCTTTTCAAAGAGCAAAATATTGGAAATCTTTTGGCATTGGATGACAAAAATAAAAGATAATTAAAAGCGAAGAGAAAAAAAGATTAAATAGAACGTAATAAATTATCGAAGATTATAGGAATGATTGGTTGGAATGTATTAAAAAACGAGATTAAATCGTGGCCAATAACTGAATGTAATAAATATTATAATCAAAAGTAATAAATTCAAACAACGACTATCCAACGATTGCTAAATGGGTTTGGATATAAATCTCTTAAGATTTATCCTTAATTCTTCTTCGTTAAAATGTATGTTGACGTTGTTCGATATTTATGTTTGTTCCCACGTTGATAATATTTTAACACACCAATTAATGATCGTCACTGACAATGAGTTTTTAATTGCATTGACCAAAATTATCTTTTTTGTCCTCTGCAATTATTTAAACTACTTTCTTTACAATGATTTTAATTTTTAATAGTATTTTTATATAATAAATATTAAATGATTAAATATAAACTTATAAAATATCCTTTTTAATAAATCTAATATATTTATATTCTCTAAGCTCTTCTTTAGAAATTTTATAGCAATTTTCAGGATATTAATTTTCCTTTCATATTCTAATAAAATTAAAAATAATTGGGCACGAGTACTTTAGAATTTTTTTATATAAAATTTAATACACACATCGTTCTATTCTTACAAATTTTATCAATATATTTATTATTCTATTTTTTCTAAATTTTATAATAATAACAACAGTGTGTGGATATTTCATTCTTATTGGATGTAATATTTTCCTAACAAATTACTCCCAGTTCCCATTAAATCATAAACTGTTCTACATAGTGTTAAGGTGTTGTAATTCCATTTATTTCATAAGATAATCTTGCTTAAGATAATCCAATAATTATGAGACGACGCAATATGGTTTAAACATTTTCACATTATCTCTTGTCACTACGAAATTCACGCACTTGCTTTGCATAGAAAATTACATTACCTTCAAAGCATGAATATTACAATAAGTACATGTTACCTATGTAACAATAACGCTTATCTGTCAACGTAATCTTCTAACTGAGATGAGAAACATAGGAACCTTTAATTGACGACGTTGCATCTTAGTGCAATAACAGTGCAATTTCAGTTTGCCTTGTCACTTATACGAATCTTTCTGAATCGATTTCAATGTTTCTCGAATAACAAAAATTATTTTTCCTCAGATTTAAACCAGTACTTTTTATAATTCTCAAGAAAAAATGAAACGTTCGATCGTCGAATTAAGATTTCATAAAATTTCTTAATTTTTTGGAAAAGTTGAAAAGACATGAAACGTAATTCAACGAAGCTTTTACATTTTTGCCACACCAAAAATATCAATGATTATATTTATTTGCTCTTCGACTAGAAAATATGAAAAATTTAAGTGAATTCAGTTCGGTGTATGTACACATCTTCGTACAACGAACAGCCGCAGGCAAAGTTCGAACAAGTACGGACATCGGCCATCAAGATCGACATCGGTCAACGTATAACGTAATAGAGCCCGGTAAGGCGTGAAATCTCAAACTGCCGCTGCTGTAGTTTCACTACTACAGCATTTATCTTCGGCATTGTATACAAAATGGCCATCGAGGTCCGTAAAATGGTCTCGCAATTATGATATAACGGGTCGAAGCATCATTTCCCTAATTTTAATAATAATGCACTCATGCGATATACTTATATATCAATAAAAAGTGAACAAATTAATGAATAAAAATTGGCTGGAGAACGTTTCACGCGGACATGACGGGATCGAATAACATTTGCATGATTTGCAAAAATAATTTGGACGCATCACGTCATTACCGGTTGGCATTAATCCCTGTCACGGTGAACACAATGGTGTGTATACGTCTGTGAAAAATGTTGGATGGAACAGATTCATAACAGCGTCAGAATTTCGAGGCGGGCTTTCACATCGTTCACGCCGACACGTATTTCCGAGATGGAAATCGCGGTTGGGGAAAAAAAAAAAAAAAAAAAAGGAAAAAGGACTATTAAACGGTAATATTTCCGCGATGGAAATATTTAAACCGAAACGAAACGATTCAATTATATCGTATCTCCCCTATGCTCGAGACCGATCCGATGGAAATTGCGCAGGGAAGAAGAAATTTTTTTAAAATACTATCGTATCGAAATTTTGTTCGTGAAATTTTCCGGCTCCATCGTAAAATTGCAATTAAGTTTTTATCCAATGCAATTGTTGCATTATAATAGTCTGCTAGGTGGAAATTGTTCGCGTTGATACGTGTTGATACGTGTATGGGAATTTTTTTTTTTTTTTTTTACTATAGACTTTTTAGCAAGTATTAAAACAGCGTTTAATTATTGCAAACACGTTCTGTCTGTGGAATTATTCTAAAATTGCTCCACGCGTTGTAATTCAATGGACAACTCGCACTCCAATGGTAATTCGTTGTTTTTCATCGTTGTTTGCAAATTTACACATCTTTTTTTTTTTTTTTTTGTTATACGTAACTGTACCGACCATTTTTGATGAGTGAAAATTGAGAAAACTACTTATTGTTATGTTCTTCGTAGGAATAAAATTTAAATGGCACGAAAGAAAAATTTTATAAGTAATAATTTTAAAAATTTATATAAAATTGATTTTTTATAGAAATTAAATATTTTGAAATCTTTTACTAAAATTATTAATATAAGTTATTAATAGATTTTTATAAATAAAAGTACAGATCTTGAGAAGATTTGTCTCTATAAAACAAAATAAAATGATCAATGATCCTCGTTTCGAATTTCTATGGAATTTTAAAATTAAATTGTATATTGCATAGGAGAATATTTTAACGATAAAAGTTATAACTAGAATAATTGTAGCTGGTTTTAATTATGGATTTGTATTACGTTTAATTAATTGATAATAACTTCATGTTACGATATTCAGCATTCAACAATATTCAACAAATATTATATATGGTGAAAGTTTTAGTGAATTAAGTATTATTGTATACTATATTATTGCGTAGACATTTTAGAAACGAGTAATATAAAGTTTTAATACCGTATTAATATTGTAAAGAGATCCTTTACAATCTATTAATGTATTATTATTGTAGTAAGTAATATTTATAACCTTGATAAAGTATCCAAATTTTAAATTACAATTTCAAAATTTTCCTATATTTTTAGAAAAATCGATTGAAACATAAAACTTTCATTGCGTGGAATAAAATTTTATTGAATTTATTATAAAGCAACGATTCTCAATAGGTGAAATTTTAGTATAAAAATGGATTGCTATTGCTGGATCGAACTATTTTCGAATAGAAAATGAAATTTTTACCGTATAATATTTAATCACGTTTAATCAAACATTCGTTGTCTTCCCGAAGTCTGCTGAAAATTCAATACACGTGGAATCGATTTTAAAATTTGCCCTTTTCAAACTTTGAACCATTTTCAATAGAGAACGGCCGGAAACCATTTCCTTTGACAAACTTTTCAATTTTGCTTAGAAATCCATTTTCAGTACGTGTTTCGAAAAGTTCAATATCCAATCCATTTTTAGATTTTATTTCTTGAACATTATCAAAATTTTGAAAAATACATGAATGAATTTTACTTTGAGTAACTAATATAGATGAACTTTTGTAATTTATTTCATGATAATGGATCAAAAATTGTAGTGTATTGTTAGATCCAATATAATTTTACATTATTTCATTTTATTTTTATATTTTTTATTTCGAAAGAATTTATATTTTAAATATAATAAATAAACAATTTAATAATTAAATCCAATCTTAAATGCAACTATATACCATTTGAAAATTTTGCTTAGGTTTGCTCAAGTTTGCTTATTATTATTAGATAAAAACGCATATATATATACATATATTTCCTATTTTCTATCCTACTTCTTCCATTACTTTTATCTCTCTCATTTTCAACCAACAATGTTCCTAAATTATCGTTAGAGAGACGAGTCTCGCGAATTAATTAATTAAAACATCAAACAAGACGGATTGAAAACAGGAGAAATTTTAAAACGATGATTAAAAAAGAGAGATCCTCGCGATAAATGGTAAATCTGATAATTAAAACAGTATACGCAACGCGTGTCGACGCAAAAGAGAGAGAGAGAGAGAGAGAGAGAGAGAAAAAGAACGTTTCTAAAACGAATCCATTGAACGAGAAGCTTTTTCTTCCCGTTTTCTGCTCGTTCCATTTCATCGAGCGTATAATAAATTGGCGGCACATCCGAAATCGAGAAAAAAACGAACGACGAAATCACGGTCAAGCCGTAATTCACGCACCGTCGTGGCCGATGCGATGGAGGGCGCGCTTCACAATTACGATATCCTCGCCCCGTAACCCCTGCGACCGATATCGACCGATATCGATCCCACTCGAAACGATTCGAATTAATGGAAATGACGCGACCTACATGTTTGCCAGTGGAAAAATAATCGCGTGCCTACGTACAGATGGATATATTCCTGGGGGAAGATTTATGGAATCGTGCAACTTTCGTGCGTCCGATTGAGAAAGCCTCGAGCGATCGGGGGACAGTATGACGAATTGAGGTACACACGATTCATGGCTGATTTTCGAACAGTCGTTTCGATTGACGTTATTAAATCTGAAATTCGAATCTGGTGTAAAATTACGTATGGGACGTATGGATATTACAAATCGAAATGAATATTTTATGCGGCACGTATGTAGGCTATGCCCATGGAGATTTTCTAGGATATCTGGAAGATCCTAGTTTCCTAGCGGATCATAGATCGTCAGGGATGTAATAATACGTTGGATGTTCCGAGGTATATTTTTGGAAGAAGAGATTTAAATAGCGTTTCGTGGATCTTAAAATAATCTCTTTGTGGTTCCAACAGATTCTTAGAGATTCTTTTATTCTTATTAATTACTTTAGGAATTTAATAAGATTCTAAGATACCTTCTTAATTTTTGCAAATTTTTGAAAATTATTTATATTTATCTTCATTACTTTGCATGGGCACATTAATCGTTATGAAAATTAACTAAAATTATGAGGTATTATGTTTCTATATTGACTCTATTATATTGACTCTTTCAACTTTTGCATTCATTTGCCAAATATATCCTCGTGATCAACGACTTTAATCTAGAAGAGTACTCGAGGGACATAAACGATTCCACAGAGAGGAGCCACGAGACGAAGAGGACTGTACCCCATCAATAAAATCAAGTGACATTTCTTCATCTATGTACGAGCGGACAAGTGCAATCCGTGCATAGATGTGAAGTTGGATTTATCACGATCTTCTTCATCTCCCTATTGTCGTCCAAGAGCAAAAAAAAAAAAATAAAAAAGAACCTGATGGCATCGCTTCGATTCATGTCGTCCAAGCGTGACAGTATAAAAGTTATGAAAATGAAATCGAATGGAGCGAGGGAAACTCCAAGATTTTTATTCCAAGCGTTTTTACTGAAAAGAAGGAGAAGGAGGGGAGAGAAAAATCAAAGAAATCAGAATGACAGCGAAAGCAAGAAAGAAGGAATGAAATTGAATATTGGCGTGGAGTGTGGAGATTCGAGGATCAAGTTGAATAGCGAGTGATCACCGATCCCAAAGATCGTGTTCCGAACTTTCCAACCCCGGATTTCTTACGCATACGTGCAACATTCATCGCGATATTTTCGCATTTCGCCATCGAAGAAGAGATGCGATACGCTGCTTGCCGAGATATTACGTTGCAGGGATAGCTCGATTTCTCGTTCACTTTTTTTTTTCTTCTTTTTTTTTTTTTATACTTTTAGAAATAGATCCTGCAGGATCGAGTTTCAGCGGTGAAATATTTTTATCCCCCGGCGTGAATCGAGGAATCTTATTCTGAATCGAGAACAAGCGGCGTGAAAGAAGACGTAGCGTGAAGTATTTTAAGGTATCGATGTGAGATTTTTTGAATTGTTCTCCAAGCGGAATCGGGATGAATACCGAAGTCGAAGAATTTTGATGGATATTGTGCGCGCAATGTTCAATGATTTGAAGATAATTGAAGGATGTGGAGATGCGCGTACCAGGATTGAAAAAACGATGAGAGATACTCGTTTTTTATAGTCTTGTTTTATTTATCCGTTGGGAAAAATGATGATAGATGTAAATATTCTATCGATTATTATATAGTTAATTGTGACACATTATAAAATAAAGTTGGTTTAAATTTTTCTCTGGATTGATCGATTAATCGAAGCTGTAAATTTAATTGATCGTATCATATCATTTTGAAAGTACATTTATGCAATTAATTTGGAAATAAAAAAATGAAAGTTTATAACTACGAAAAGAGAGAGCTTCGCGATAAAATCTAAAAAATCTGAAAAAAAAAGAAACATGATATTTTTTTATAACCGTTTATTACGGATTTTGATGTCACTTTTCCGACCAATATCAAATTTTCCAAGCGAATGGTAGCTCGTTCCAGGAGATATAGTGCAATAACTTCCGATCGTTATTTTTTGAAAACTAATTTAACATCTGAGTAACTTCTCTCATAAATATAGAAAAGTATTAAAAGTTTTTTAAATGGATTCGATTACAATCGCTTCTTTAATGCTAATAAGTCATCCATTATGATATAATTGGAAGCAAATATATAAATTTCGAGCAGCGAAGTAGAAGAAATCTTTGAATTAGAGAACGGAATATAACTACGATTTCGAGCTTGCAAGTTTTGAGGCTTTAAAGTGTCCTCGGTTTTAACTTTAATTTAAAATAGAAACTCCGTTTGATCAAACACTAGAATGCATGTACATGTGATGAACATAAGCGACATTAAGTGGAGGAGCACGGTTAGCTGTAAACAGCAAGAGAAGCAAGTTCAAGAAACTTGCTTACGGTATGTAATCGCGAAACTTGTTGTCAGAGATTTAGAGAAACGTCTCTTGGGGATTACGCTTTACATTTTTTAAACATTATCACAAGATTTACAATCACAACAATAAACAAAAGAAGAAAATTTAATCGTTCTTTTTATTTTAAAATAATTTAAGACAAATCTCAAGTAAATTCTTTCAATTGTAAAAATTGTATCATTGGTAATACAATAATCAATCATAAATAATTAATTAAGTTCTCGTACACGATGAATAATTATCATCTACAAAGCTCGAATTCGTAATTTTCACATAAAAATAATTATATCGTATGTATATAATGCATAATTCCTTTTCTCATTCTATATTACCATGACAATTCTCGTCTCAAAGGAAAAATCCGATCGTCGGATTAATCACGTTTCGCGATATTCAATAATTTTAATTAATCGCATCGAACTGTTTCAAAACGATTCCATCGCGATTTAACTAACCCTGTTCGTCCATAGATTTCAACTTTAAATAAGATGGTAGATTCTAAATGAATGGGAAAATAAAATTAAAATTATAATAAGAAGGAAAAGTAACTTGAACGAAATTTTATTCTAAAAGTAAAATTTTCGGTCTTGAGAGATCTTTTTTTTTTTCTTTTTTCACCAAGTTTATTTTAAATTTGGTTCTGCATGCGAATAGTACTTTTTAAAATGAAATTACCGAAAGAAAAGATAATGGTAGCTTTATAACGGTTACAGAAAAAGCATATTCTGTAGGCGAAGGGAATTGCGGGTATAAAGGAAATTCCAAGATCGAGCGTGCGCGATATTATATAGAAAATACACGGATGTAAGCAAGCTGTTGGTAGAAGAAATGGACGAAATTCTTCGAAAAGAACAATACGCCAGGATTTATCAGAACACGTTTCATCGTCCGGAAATAGAATTACGGTATGCCGGCTTACCTTTTACACAGGGTTTATGGGGATATATTTTCAAAAACATTTTTCAAAAACATTCCCGCGTAATTTAGTCGAACGTGAAATCGTAACAATATGAAATTCATCGGTATAATTATTCGAAAACGATTTAAATAAATTTGGAGGAAATTTTTTAAAAAATTGTCAAATAAATTTCTCATAGAGTTATGAACATTTTATACGAATTTTTTCATCAATGAAAGAATCACGTAAAGGAATATTCGATTTCGAGGAAGTTAAATTTTGTAGAAAGAAAAAAAAAATTCGCTTCATCAAATAATCGAAGGATTTGAATAATGATAAGAGTGTTAACAGTGTTAAAGATGTATGAATTTGAAGATATTTTTATTTTAAAAGCAAGCTTTTAGATATGACATGACTTATAACTCTTTTATGATGTAAGGAAGCGATAAATATTACGTTGCAACCCGCCAGCCTAGAAAATCTGCTTTTTTTCCACACCGCAGCGTCAAGAGCTCCGGTTTATTGCGTTGCAAGATAGTGGATCCCAAGAGTGTATATGGCAAACTGCAAGCTTGTTTTCCTATTATGCACTCTTTCAAGATCGTGTCTAAAGTTTGCAAAATTTTAGAACAAAGTTTCTTTAACCTAGGTAGATAAATCGCATTTCAAAATAATAAAGAGAGTAACCTAATTGCAAATTAATACTTTAACGGTATAATCTATTTCGTCTTATTATTTTTTAATACAATCAAATAGAAAATAATAGAGTAGTAAAATTTTTTGATTTATCGAAAATCAAGTTTAATATTTCGTAACATATACATGAATTTTTTCACAAAGATAAATTCTATAAGTTTTATTTCACTTTATCTCTTCTTTCTAAGGGATGAAACTTCGAGGGACAAAATTTTCTTTGTTATTTTCTACTTTGTATGTAGATTAATCCCTTTCTTCTTTTTGCAAAGGATACGTGTTTAATAGCAAAAGTTAATCGATTGATCACGTGAAATATTCGCTTGACCATATAAATTTTACGAGTATCTCAAATAATTAACAATGAATCGCACGAGCCGGTATTAGGCTTAATTGATTCGAAGTGAAAGGATGGGCCATGTTGCGCAACGAAATTTGCATGAATATGTTTGTATAAAGGTTCAACACAGTTACAACTAGTGCAATAATGTGAATTCACCCCCGAAATCCTGTTATGTATAGGCTCCACGAGTAAATTCCAAGCACATTACGCGCATTCTATTATGTTTAATTATGTATAACTATATCATTGTTTGTTGCAATCTCTATCACACTGTATTTACTTTGAAAACAGTAGGTTGACGTAACAAATTGATGTTTTATTCCAAGGATTATTTATTGGGATCGAAATTCTAAAATTATTGTTAACGATAGGTAAATATTTAAAGAAAAGATGAAAATTCGTAAGCGAAAGTGCAATTCGTTACATCGTTACGTTCATTACTAGGGATGTTCGTTCGATTATACGTGACTATAATTATCCTGAATTTCTGATCTCTACGTTCAGATTATCGGGAGTCAGGAAATCAATGTCCATATAACTGGTAATTTGGGCAATCGATAATCGAATTATCATTCCTAGAGTATTATTATGTAATATATATATATTATAGATTCAATTCTGCAGGGAAGAAGTTTTTATTCGTTGTCGATAAACGTGTATGCAGTACAATTTTGCTTAAATTTATAGAAAGTCGATTTACAAAATTGATGATTACGAATCTTTCATTTACCATTATTATTATAGTTTCGTTCCATCCCCCTTAGTAATTATTTCGTAAAATTATTATTATTACTAATTAACACGTCATAATTATGTCCCGAGATATATATATAATTTTCCCAATTGCATACTCAAATTGTGAAACTTTTCTAAACAACCAGTGATATTACAAAATTAATTGATATTGCACAGATATAAACTTTCGATACCTGGACGAATTTTCTAGTGGGAAAATAAATTACTAGCGATGAAAAATAAACTAAAAAAGTAATTTATTTTAGAATCGAATTTCTAAAAGCATTCCAAGCATTTCACGACATCTTTTATATATTTTCTATATTCCTTTTTCATTTATCATATTTTTATGTTTTAACGAATATTTTTATCTTTTAACCCTCATCACATCAACGGTTTTACATCGTTTACATTCGTTTTCGATAAACGTTATCTCTTAATATTAAAATTCAATATCGTGGAATATTATGAAATCGAAGAGAATAATCGAAATGTCACACGCAAGGAATATTTCCACCCCTATCTGCGAAATCCGTTTCGCCCAATAAATAATTCTTTGGGCTGGTTGCATTCACGCGAACCCGGTTTGCTAATCAGTTGTTCATTGAATGACGATACTTGATCGATCCTCTCCGGCGGATAACAATGCCTCTTTGAAGGGATTCTGCATATACGTGATAGATGCTCTTCCGAAGCTCGTGTGCACGCAACGTTTGCACAATGTTTCCAGATACATAGAACACCGATTCATTGATGCTTTCGCATCAAACGGAGGCGTTTTGCCTACATACGTTCCCGATTGAAGATTAGGTTAGGATTAGCTGGTTTAAGTGCAGATTATACTGAAGTTTATGCTGTGGAAAGCTTGTGTGAGACACTCGAATCGTCACAAGCGTGTAGGCTCTAACTCTTTTCAGTAGCTTATCATGAAACGAAATCAAAAAAAGTTAAAGGTTTTATGCGGCTAATGGAATCTTGTTTGTTTCCTTTTCGAAAATATTTTCTGATATTCTAGATTTTAAAATATCTGATGAAATAATGTTTAGAATATTTTGAAATAATTAAAATAGCTCATCTACGATTCTAAAATTATTTCTAGCTTTTTAATTAATTGTTAAGAGATTCTTTCTAATTCTTATATCAATAACAGTATATCAATATCAATCATTTTTTTTCTGTCGTTTTTTCTTCTGTCGTTAGTTCTAATTTTCTTCGATCAATTGCAGACATTTCGGTAGATTTCCTTCTCTCTTTTCTTTTACTCTGATTACCGATACCCCATTAAACTTTCGAGAGCGTTTCTCAGAAAGATTTGCGCGCCATTGACTTCTCTTATATTAACGTGCGTGTAAAGAATGATTGTTTTCTGTTTCTGATTAAGAAGCTGATGGATTTCAATGTGAATATTATAATTGATGTATAATTGCAAGAGAAATTCAATTATATTTTTCTTATTTAAGAATAACAAAAGCTGAAAAATTTCGTATTTATTTCGTTAATAATAAATGAATACTTATTCATATCATTGATATCATAGATTAATTCTTCGAAAATCAAAAAGTTTCGTATATCAAAAAATAGTTTTACATTTAAGTCTTAGTTTTAATAAATATAATCTTCCATGGATCTTATAATATCCAGCCTTCAATTAAATTGATTAAAGATAAAATAAGTAAATAGCAAAATAAATACAGCATTGAATAAAATTTTATATTATATTGAATGATATTTTATAAAAAATATAAAAATAGAGAATTCTGTATGCAAAAATGAATCAAAAACATTTTTGGTCTGAATTTCTTTTTGATATATCATACAAGTCCTAAAAATTCCAGAAGTCATACGATATAGTTTTTTATACTAGAAATTTCTGAAGTAACTTCAACTGAAGTAACTTTTGCAAAACGGGAAAGTTTTTTTCTAAGAATATCCAGTCACAAAACAACCTTATCTCAAAAATCTCCAGTTAAGCTGTATTAACTCGACATTTCCAAAGACATCGATTCCAAATATACATGTGTCGAACTTTATAACGAAACAAATTTGTAAATCGAAAATCAATTTCTATTAATAAAACTACGTACCAACAATAGAATTCATACGTTGAAGACGATTTCTCGATGAGTCAAGAATATAAAGTTCGATCAGGTTAAACTGAATCTATTTGAACCGCTTTGCCGCTAAACTGGATGAAGCACCGCCCTTCCCCGATATCCTATAAGACGAAACAAGATGATCCTAACGCAAACACCGTTATCGTCAAAAAACATCAAATAAAACGACGTGAATGGAGACGACAGCGTTTAAGTGACGTGATGAGAACGCAAGGAAGCCAGGGAGTGGCCGCTAAGGGTGAAAAATCGGAGAGGAAAGGTTAAAATAAAGAGACGTAGAGAGAGAGAGAGAGAGAGAGAGAGAGAGAGAGAGTTACTTGATAAGAGAAAATGAGTGACATTCAATTACGGAAGTTACGGAACAATGAGAGGTACGTTTCACGTTACCGATAGTTCGATTATTCTATCTCGAGCTTGCCGCGAAAATCGAAGAATTCGAGAAGTTGAGATCGGTTGATTTAATGGATTAAATTTCTTGAAAGTGGAAAATGGCGAAGATATTAGGGAGGAACAATCATACATCGTACATTAGGAATTATTATTTAGAATTATTATTATTTTCGTTTAATTCTGTTGTTATTTAAATATCAATGGTAACTTTACATGGTATTTGAGTAAAATTCTTTTTTAAGGATTACAAAATTCTAATTTAATTCCTGATCAAACTTTTAAATAGTGAAACGAACCAAATCTTTATTCGATAAAGAATAAAATGTCGATTAAATTCTTCTATGATATCCAAGTGATAACTTATTACTTTTCAAACGAAGAAAAATTCATAGATAGATTCGAAGTTGGATGGATTTATATTTATTTCGTGACAGAAATCTTCCAGCCGATAAAAATCTTTCCGAGAATCGTATTTCCCTGATTGACAGATCTGACAGTCGGAGGAGAAGCAAATTGAAAAATAATGAGAAAGATATGACGTGTTATGCGTACATAGAATTTATATCTATAACTAACGATAAGTACCCCATTCAAATATGAATTTTTTAAAAATTTTCAATTCATTCATAATAATAACTTTGATTTGAAGGAATGAAAATTAAATTAAAATAAATTACAAGTTAAAAATAAAACATAACTAACAATAAGTATTCCATTCAAATATGAATTTTTTAAAACTTCTCAATTCATTCATAATAATAACTTTGACTTTGAAAGAATGAAAAATTAAATTAAAATAAATTACAAGTTAAAGATAAAACATAACTAACAATAATAAATTACAAGTTAAAAATGAAACATAATCTCGTAGATATCTGTTTGAATTCTGGCGTGGACGTGGATAAATATTGACGGATGCAAAGATATCCTCTCGTTCAAATGGACGAATAGACCGATAGTCGACGATACGATAATCACGGTAATGGCATTGCCAGTGGCGTTACCATAGCCAAAAGGTCGTCGCAACACGAGGAAATTTATTATGCACACGAGAGGACCGGAACTCGTGCGTATACGTCTCTCGTTGGCGACACCCGACTCAATTAATACTACGCTAATTGGTGGCACGGTTTCTACGTGGTAATTTCATTTTCTCCACTGCTACGTATCATTTTTCTGAGAAGGCACGATTAGGTTATGGAACAGGACCTCATTTACGTCGGTGTGAAACAATATTTAATATTAAAACAAATTCTTTAAGGATATGATACTGATATGAAAGGAAAAGATTTAAGGGTATTAAATAAATAATATATTTATATTATAATATGAGAAGAAAAGAATAAAATAATTATTTAAGCTTTGTTTTTGAAAAAGCTTTGTTTTGATTGGCAATTTTTTACAAAATCCATTAGGAGGTTATTCTAGAGTGTAAAAATAAGTGTAGATTAAATTAATAAACATCAATTTTAATGATGCAATTGAATTTATTACAATTTGTTTTTAGTAGATAAGTTCTATAAAATGGAAAATATAATTAATTATTTATATAATAATTAATTTATTAAAAATTTTCAAATGGTAAGAGTTTCATGAAAGCATCTTTCAATTTTATATATTTATTTGATATCTGATAACGCATCATCGGCTTCAAATTGCAACGATCGACGATTTAAAGCATGTCTCTCAAAGCGAAGCATCTAGAACATGAAATCAGCTGATGAAATATATATCCTTCGGCATAAGAACTTCAAAGAAGTTACTATATTACATTTTCAGTCAGGTGTAAAAGACGATAAGACACTTTTTTTTATTTTCTGTAAAAAAGCAATTTTCGAAAGTGAAAGCTTTTTTCTTCAGAAAGCTGTTTAGAAAGAAAAATTCTTCGGAAAATTTTATTGTTATATCATTTCGTTGATTGAAAAATTAAATTATTAGATATTAATATCAAAATAATTTTGAATTTGAAAGAATTTTTTATCTTGATGATGGAGTATAAAGATTTTTCCTAAATTCTCTGATCATAGAATAAAATTCACGTAAACTTATTATATGCTAATTTATAACTGTACAATTTATAATATGATCCCTACATCAATACAAGTCAACACAAAGTTGCCAATGTTTCCCCGGCATATATACGTAACAATAGTTCCAATAACGATCCCTCGCTCTAATAGAGACAGCCATATTTTCGTGAATTAATACCAGTCCACGAACCGGATACGGCCTGTTTGTATTGTGGACGAAACAGGCCACAAACGTTGTCGAGATAACCGCACGATGGGAAACAAGTCTAACCCACAAATCATCGTATTATCCGGCTTAGAAGCAAACGAAAAGCTAGGATCCTAGAATGGGAAAGATGGAACGGTGTGCAAGGGAATCTCTGTGGCTTTGGAAAAAGATAAGTCCTAGCTTTTCGCGTAATCTGGGAAACGATAGTTCGTAATATCTGAGACGATATCTGGCCAAGGCCAGATATGTGAAATTAGCTAATTGTATTGGTCCCTAGGATTCCTAACAATAGAATTAATGAATAAAAATATACGATAATCTTGTTTTGGAGGATAGTTTCTTTTGAGTTTGAATAGTGTTCTCCAAGTAACAAATTTATCTTATTATATAATGAAAATTTAAGTCAATATAATCTCTGAATTGGAAAAAGTTATCTATCTCTTAAAGTTGTCCAGAGGATCAATGGATGTTAAAATAGTAACATTTATCTCAGAGTTATTTGAGAATTATGCCAACTAGTTCTGATAATTCAAAATAATATTTTTGATAATATTTCAGAAATATCTGCAATTCTGATGGACCAAACAATATTACCAAAGTGTAATTTGTATTATGTCACAGTGGTCATTTCCGTTTGATAACTTTCGAAATTAATTTCGTTAAATTTGAAACAAAAAGAGTCTATTTATTATCGAAATACTGTTAATACTTCAAATATCCATTTCTTACTTCAATTTCAAATATTTCAATTTTTCCATTCATTAAAAAAAAAAAATGAAGCAACATCTAATTGCACACAGTGGATCGCAAAAGAAAAGAATTCATATTTTATAGGAATGGATATTTCTTTCAGGGAAACTCATAGCCCGACCTCTTTTCACGAGTGCGTAAATTCTTCCAGAACGTTACGCATACTTTCTCGGAAACTTAAACCTCGAAGCTTGCTCCAGTTGTCCATAACCACGCAGTGTTACGTACGCTTGGACGTGAGTTTGGCAGATGGCCAAATCGTTTCGACGTTGCTTTCCACTATCGTGGCGATATTTCAATCCCCGGCATACTTAGTCCATGGAATCGAGGCAACTATATAGGGGAAGATAGACGAAGATGGAGGCCGGAAGAGCGTGGAAGATGGCCTTGTATCCTCCTCCGAAAAGTAGTGAGGGAAAAGGATGGAGATTTTTCTTATAAAAAGAAACCAGCGGAGTAAGGATTTTGGCAAATGATGGAAAATCACAATTTTAAGGAAATATACCATTGCTTTTTCTTTACAGGATTTCGTTTATTATTTGTTATCGACAAAATATTTTATTTATACGGAATTTAATAAAAATTCGTGGAATAAATATTATCAGAATTAAAATAACGTACAAGTAAAAGTATACTTGTTATTGTTAAATAAATAGTTTAGATAATTATTGATTTAATCTCGAAGATAATATTTCTGTTTTGATATCAAAAGGTAGCTGAACATGTTGCTTCAATGGATGATAGACTGGGAAAGATTAAACATTGTTTCGAAGGGATTTGCCAGTAATTCTACATATAATGTATTATTGTGTTTTCTATTCAGTGGATAGTATAACATTATGTTTCCTGTAGATTATTACGTTGTGCAAGGATATTGCAGTAATAAAAGATATATTAGTTCGTAAGTTAAGTACATTTTGATATTTAAATGTTGAATAAATTGGAAGCAACGTAACGCAATATGACGGAAGAAATATAAATAAAGAGTTTTTCTCTCAGAAAAATAATAAGAAAGAGAAATATCTTTGAATACATGTTGTCTCTACAGAAGAGGTAATTTCATCAAATATTTGTATTTCAACGTTGGATACAAAAATTACCTGAAGAAGGGAAAGATAAATTTCTCTTAAGTAAAAACGGAATGTAATAGTTACATTGCAGATTTTCGTGGAAATACATATTTTATTACATTTGTAGAGATCGTGAAGATTCGTGGAGTTGTTAAAAAATGCCTGCTAAGTTTTTAAAATCAAATTTGAAGTCCTCTTTTGAACTCTTAAAAGCTCTCGTACATAAGAACACTGTTCACAAAAGGAATACTCGTCCTTTTAACTTGACTGGAATTAAATTAAGCGTGTCATATGTAACGTTTGTATCTTGCATGGAAGGAAGATTTCTGGGGAAAAATTTTTTAAAATTTTATATCTAATTAAACAGATGTCGAGGACCGAAATAATATCTTATACAATAAAAAAAAAGAAAAATAAGAAATACAAAGTAAATAAATCTTTTAGATATTTTCCTCTACGGTATTTTTCGTACAAGAGCTCTTCATTTTTCAATAATTTCATTTCGTTTAAATTAAGTTACATGATCGGTTGAAATTTATATTAAGCATTATTTCCATTAATTGGTGCTTTAAAATCTTTATTGATAATATTAAATTCTCAACTGATATTTGTGTCACATATGGCACAGAATTGATTAATATATATTTAATAATAATAAATATACAACGGTGAATCTATTACAATTAATAAATATTAACAGTGAATAATATTAATAGAGAATTTATTACGATTAATAAATACACAATAGTGAGTTTATTATGATGAAATACATGCCACATTATTAATGTCAAGTCAATTCGACCTTGCTTCAAACACAAATCTGCTACATCGAGAAATTAATATTACTAATGAAGATTATAAATTACCATTAATATCAAATATTATCTCCACACAAATGGAATTACAAATATCAAACACGATATAACATAAATCTGGAATAAATAAATTAATAGCCAAATTAATTTAAAAAAAAGAAATTTTGAACAGAATTACACTCTTTAGAATAATTACTTCCCAAATTAAAAGCCACGAATTTAATCAATCCAAATCTTATTTAATCCCGTGCAAACAAAATGACAAAAAAAAAAAAAAAAAGAAAAGAAGAAAAAAAACGAAAGAGGCTCACTTCAATTTTATTCCACCGTTTAAAGAACCGTGGATCCGAGTTAAATTACTACTACCTCTGCCCAATTCACCAAAATCCCAGGAACATCGAAAATTTTCAACAACAGACGAGACAATTCCAAGCTTACACCCCCCTCTCCCACTCGAAGCCCGGCAACTGTACTGGAAACCAGCCGAAACCGAGAATAATTTCGTTTCCATAAGTTCATCCCTTCAAAAACGTATCCACGAAGCGGCCGTCAAAGAGCAGGCATGGCTTCAGGCTCTGACGCCTCACGTCTAAATTCTCGTGCAAATTGTGCTCGCAATTTGCGTAGAGTCTCCTTGCGCGATACGTAATTTCAAGTTGCACCCCGTTCGAGCGCAAATGCGTTGCGGTTAGCGTAGGCGGGAGAGAGGGGGTGTAATTTGCGTTTTACCTAAATACATCAGGAAAAGGTGAATTCGACAGCGTCCACCGTTTGGAATATTCTTGGTCGGTCACGCGACTCAGATAGGCCATTAATGGTAAACTGGCCCTCGAGGCAAATTGCTGGCCAAATGATTACAGACCAGAGCCACAGCCTTGAATTGCCTCTGTGGAGGCTGGAGAGGTCGAAGACGCTCTCCTCCTGTGCCTTCCTTCGTGTGACAGATTGCGTGGTGAATCGATGATAATTAGCACCTTTCCGGGCATCGATGCGAACATATGGTGGGAATGGGGTTCGACAATCTGGTGATGGAATGGTCGATATGGAATTTGGGATTAGGGATTGGTATTCGAGGGTCGAGTGTGGAGTTATTTTGGAGAGGGTGAGGGGAAAATTGGGATCGTGGAAAGATGAGAGAGGGTGAAGGTTGTGTTGAACTTTGAAAGGGGAAGAAATTGGGGGAGTCGTGAGAAAGATAATCCTTGTAGAATTTCAATCTGTGAGATCTGGGAATGATTTTTAAATTGTAATGATGCGAATAGAAATTAATTAGGTCAGGGATGATTGGTTTCGTCAGATTTATTATTATATTATCGAGTAATTATTTTTTTTTAATATACATGGAAAATAGAGGCTTTTTTTTGATTGTTATAACGAAAAAAAAAAATTTAAGAAACGTAAAAAGGTATTTATAAAATTTTACTTTTATTCGTATAACAATAGCTACCCATCAACAAGATTTCACGTTGCCGCGCGGGATTTAAAAAAGAAATAATAAATAAATAAAAAAAAATAGAAAAATAAAAAGAGGTCGGGATAAAAATTTCCAAATCAACAATTTCGAGTTTAGAACTATTCGCTGTCAACGTGATGTGAAAACTAGACGTCAAAAACGACTATGATTCGATCATTTTTGATATATAGGTCGTCGTGGATTTTTGAAAACTCAGAAGAGGAGGGAATATATTCAAACCATAGTTTGTCAACAATTCATTTTATATGATATTATTTTTTAGGTTTATTCGCTTTTGATAAAAATTTTATTTTCCGGTATGTAAACGTCACTTACGTTGTAAAATATTTATGTAACAAATTGTTTCCGATAAATGAAAACTGAAAATTGTTTTCCACGATTCCTCCTTTCATCAATATCTGTCTAATTTTAAATGTTAAATATAAAACGTATCATAATAAAATAATAATAAAATATCGAACAAGAGATATCGAACAAGATAATATGACAGTTTAAAAATATATTCAGAAATATAATTATGCAATTTATGAAAAAGAAAAACATACACACAGAGATTATTCATTTGATTAAATTAACAATTAGATTATATTGAAATTTATATTACGATTATACAATACACATAATTACATTCCTATTCTATCTTCTAGCCCCCATAATTATCCTGCTTGAGCGTAATGCAAATCATGTTATGATGCACGTAGGTTTATTTGGATTAATATGAAATAGAGATCATAAATTCAATATTCTGTATCCATTATTATTATCATTATTAGAATGATTGATGAATACTGGAAAATAGAATCGGATCCTCAAATCGTCGAATTGAAATTATTTAAAAAAAAAAAAAAATTATTTCACGATATAACATCGCATTTCAATATACGGAAAATGGATATGGTAAATTAAATCTTCGATTTTCCAATATCGTAAAAGACGATCGTAACGCAATTTTATAGTAAATAGAAACGAAATGGGATGAAAAGGTAGAAAGAAACGCGGATCCAAGAATTTCGCATCAACCGCGAAACGGTAACTGCGCTTGGACCACGGCCAATGTTGTGTCAGAGGCAGGGGATGAAAATTGCAAAATTCGCGTTATTTTTCCATATAGATGTTCAATAATCAAAAAAATCTTATCTGAATAATTCCAAACAGCGTTTTAACTTCCATTTTTCATTTCGCAGTTATTCATTTTTCTCTTTTTCCGGATACACATGGCACAAAATTGCAATAAAATTTTAATCTAGAACTTATTATATTTATTATAGTAATTATTCAAAAATTAAAATTGTTGATCAATTTTACGCAATTTAATTCTCACGTCAAGTAATAAACAGTAAAGCTCCATTTATAACTAAAATTCCAATTTTTAAAGTCATGCATATGCCTTTAAATGAATATGTATAATATTCAATCAACGAGCAGATTTGATACAGTTTCGCGCGTTTAACGATTCGAATTTCTGTCGTAAACAACGATGACCGACCAACGAACAAGTTTCCTGTGAAATCATTCGACGTAAATTATGAAAGTTATTCCGAGAAGTGGCGTTTACACAAACATTTCGCGAGAAGTCGGTGTCGCGTCACGTATCCTTGGTTGAAAGTGATCTTTCCACCATTGTTCAAAGCTAGGCGGAAAGGAATTGTACAGCTTGGTTCCAGGTGCGCGGGTTCTTACTCTTGTTATCAACAGAAATTAGTTATACGTGTAATTATTTGATAGTATTTTGGCAAACAATGCGCGTATCCGCTCGTAAATTTGCCTCGAGTTGTGGGCTCGACTTGTTTGTTTGAACGATGTGTTTAATTATTATAAATTTATACGTGTAGATTGTTCTTTGCGCGTAATAAAATTTGTATAGTGTTTCGTTGCGAATATTTCTGACGATGAAAAAAATGTATAAATCATATCTCTTAAAATAATATCTTATTTCAATTTGACATCAATAAATGATATGTTATGATTGAAAAATTCTATTTCAATTTCGATATTTAAAAGACACATTGGATGATTAAAATATTTCACATCCATGTGATAAAATATTAAAATAGGAAAAAAATAGTTCACATTCATTGATGAATGAACGACGAAGGCAAAAATAAAATACTTTTCCATCGTTATATAAATATCACTGCACCGTTTCCTAAAAATAATCCAATAGCTGTACGTTGTTTTCACACTTAGGTCGCCGCAAGGAAGGAAAAGACAAAGGAAGAAAGAATTCCGATATGGACGATCTGAAATCCCTCAACAATTCGAGCCAACCCCTGTGAAGGGCGGGGAATAAATGGATACGGGTGAAGGGAAGATGAAGCGTGAAGAAGCAAGCAAGAAAGAAAGCCAATAGAATCAGGTTCGTCAAACTCAGAATCCCGTTCGAAACTTCGTTCCTTCCGTTCACGATGACACTTCCGTAAAGGCGTTTCCTCCCCCTTGCCACAACCAACTCTCCTTCCTGTTTCAATAGGATCCTTTCTTCGAAATGGACTCCTCTATCTTTCTCACTTATCCACCGTTTTATCTCTTAAGCTTTATTCGATCGTTGGACGAAGGGAGAAAGATCGAAGGAAAGCGCGAAGAGGGAGAAGAATGCAAAAAAAGAAAGAGAAAAAAAAAATAAAACTGCTATCACTTTTCGTGGAAAAATGAAAAAAGTTGGAGGAAATAGATGCGGTCCAATTTGTGCCCGCCAATTTCTATTGGTCGATCGAGTTCGATTATATTCGTCCAAGAAATCCTTCTTTAACATTTCGATTCTTGCTTCCTCCACGTCCAATTTTCTTTCGCCTCTTTGCTCTTTTGCTTGAACTTCTCAAAACATTCTTCTGTATATTCGGATTTATAATTTTGAAAATTAGACTTGATGAAAAGGTTATGAATATATCAATGGAGACATAGATAGCAGAAGAAATAGTAGTTTGAAGAGATTATTTTTAGCTTCGAAATCGTGGATACGTTCTTCTTCCCTGCCGGATGTTACATTATCGACGGCGGATTTGAATTTGAGATGCGCGATTTAAAGACACGCGACCGTGTTGCGTATACTCTGACCCAGTTTCCAATGATGATAGGTTGAAAAGAGCAAATGTGTATTAATTTGACTGTACTACGCTCTTTTGATGAGTCAGAGATAAAATCAGAAATGAAATATAAATGGGGGAGGAGTGTGTGTATGTGCGCGCGTTTTCGGGAATATACTCGTTTAATATCAGGGATAGAATTTTGTTTGGACAGAAATCCAAATTTTTAGTTAAATGGATCGTTAATTTCGCGGAAAGAAACGTATACTCGTGTATATTTCAAAAATTATGTATAATTATGAAGAGAAATAACGAATTCAAAACTTCTTTATCTTCTGACGAATAACTTTTTTGAAACCGTATTCATCAAAATATTCTTCCTGTATTCATCAAAATAACACATAACCGATATACTTGTTAATGATTTAAAGAATTGATAATTTTAATTGTTTCCCGAATCCGAAATTTTCTAATTGTTTAAAATATTAAGAGGATTGTGACGATTTTTTAAGAAAAGGAGCAAGGAAATAGAGTTGTAATGTACCGATGAAGGTGTTGTACAATTAAATAAAGAGTTCGAGCCATATCGCCATTGTTCGAGAAGCACAATGGCGATGTTTATTCAACAACTTACAATGCAAGAACATTCTGGCCTATGGAAAGTTGTGCGAGAGAAACACATTTTCATTAAAGATAAGAAAACAAAGGTAAAAGGAGCGATACATTACGTTTTCACGTTGTCCAAAATAACACAGTTATTTCGCGCGCGAAACGTA
Source organism: Apis mellifera (assembly GCF_003254395.2). Taxonomy (NCBI): domain Eukaryota; kingdom Metazoa; phylum Arthropoda; class Insecta; order Hymenoptera; family Apidae; genus Apis; species Apis mellifera. The sequence goes on from NC_037638.1 coordinate 10,034,114, forward strand.
TGAACCCGTGTTATTCCGTGATAAATAATGCTTACAATAGGAGCGTGGTATTCATGTCTGATTACGAGTGACACTGTTCGTCCAAACAATTTCATGCTCGTTTAAAATATTACAAATATTTAACCGTGGTGCATTATGCGGAATGGAATTGCTTTACGAGGTGACAAATTAAATTTTCGAGCAATTTTAATAATCTTGTGTAAATTAATGATGGAATTATATAAAAAAAAAATAATAATAATAATAATTCAATTTAAAATTTTATTTTTGAAAAGTGATATTCGAGCAGAGGATATATTTAATATCAATTTTATAAATTTTAGAGATATTTGGAGATTATTTTTAGAGATTGTTTAATTTAATTATCCAGTGCATTTGCACGAATCCGAAAATTCTAATCAATAATCTGCTGGATAATGAATCAATTATATATAACGAATATCGTAATATTTATTAACAAGAATATGTGTTTAATATTCGTGATGTGCCAATATTTCTTAGTATTATTGTAATTAATATTAATATTAACTAATAATTACTTTATTATTATTATTAATATTGGTATTTTATTATAATAATATTCGAACGTAATCTCAAAAATTAATAATTGATAGATGACATTATTTAATCAGATTATATAAGTTACATTAATTATTAATATCGTAGAGATAATTTTGTTGTAAATCTGTATGAATTGGAGATTAAAAAAAAACAATGATTAATTTATTCTCTGGTTGATTGCTCGCTTTTCAAATTTCATTTTTCTTATCAAAGATTCTCTAAATATCCATTTATGATATAAATGATATAAAATACTTTCAAGATTTTTAATATTATTTGTAATAATTAATTAAAATAGAGACAAGATGAAGAAACCAAATAAAAAAAAAATTGCAATTAACGGAATTGAACGAAAAACTTATATTTCTGACGGAATTAAAAGAGCGATGGATCCTTCAGAATTCATCGTCAGAAACTATTCCAGAAATAAATTGAAGATTCTACGACGACACGCAAAGCTCTCATCCAAACGCAGCCAATATCCCGGTTGAACGAAGTTCATTAAAGCTCCTTAAAGCATCATCAAGGCGGTGTTCATCGCCATTGGAATCGATTAACAGACTTCGTGTCTTAAATTTTTCTACGAGCATTTTTTTTTTATATGAAAGTATGAAGGTTGCTAAAAAAAATAAGAGGAAATACCTGACCTGGAAGGTTACTCGATTTTTTTCGTGTATATAGGGGATGCCGTATTTCTCCCGGTTCGTGTAAAATAAAAAAAGGAAAAAAGAAAAAAAAAAAAGAAAGAAACCAGAGCCAGTTGTCGTGTAGTCATTGTTGTCCCGGTTTCGTTCTCTATTACGAGAGTGGAGCGAAATTCTGACGTGTATTCGTGGCCGGAACTTCGAGAAAGCGAAGTTGGTCTCGCGCTTTTCGCGTTTTGAAAAAAAGTTTCGAGAAAACCTTTCGAGGAAATATGTGCTACAACCGGTCGTATTTCTAATGAGGTATTTACGAAACAGGGCTTTCGAAACATATGAGTATGTTTCGAATTTTTATTCAGTTAGGATTCGCTAATCATTCCCAGAAACTTCTCTTTTCAAGTTGTCTGTAAGGACTCTTTAACAGAAAAACGATAGGAATAGATTTGAACAATTACTATATTCTCGTACAAAATAATTATTATTTGTTATACAGGTTTTTTTATCTATTATAAATTCTATTATAAATTATTATTAACATATCTATTTTACTAGTTTTTTAATCTACGTTAATCGTATACTTCTTTCGAGAATAATTTTAACTTACATTAATAATAAAACTTTATAATTATTTTTCTTTTTATTAATCTTTGAAAAATATCAAATAATCATCTTTCTACGATTTGAACGCGAAAAATTTCAGAATTCGGTCATAACCTAGAAATAATCCAGCGCCCCAAGCGGAAGCGTCTGGAAGCTCGTGCGCATTGTAGCCAGTATGGCGGCCAGTTCAATTACAAAAAGCGTTTACGTCGTCGCGTGGTCAAGCCAAACGTTGATCACGGTGACGAGCGTTGATTTAGATTTCGGGCCACGATATTGCACCAAGTTGCGGAACAACTGGCACCGCACCGGCAGGAAGCAACGTTCGGACTAGGTTCACCGCACGCCACGCTATCCGTGCTACATTCTGACGTAACGTATTGCTCTCGAGATACAATCAGTGGCGGCATTTGACACACTCCCGTGTTCCAAACGCGCAGATTGCCGTGCGAATCGAAAGCGATCGAGGCTCATCGCGACTCGGCTAAGATATTTCGATTTCGGTTCTTCGATACGAGGGAGCCTTGCTATGGATCGTTTGTTTCGAGATTCCATTCTCTCTGAATTTGTTTCGATCTGATTCATCGGTTCATCGAGTTGAAGGTAATACTTTGCTTGCATTTGCTGATCTATGTATATACACTCTAATAAATCCTCTATTTGTGAGCATTAGTTTGTTTATAGAATATTTTATATACTTGTATATCTATAAATAAACTATGATCACAATTGATGGTCACAAATGATAGGAAAAATGTGAAGAGTGATACATGTACATTATTTGATCAGAATTCTTTGAGTTCTTCAAACTTATAATTTTGATGTAACTAATTAATAATTTATTTTCATGATGCATGTATTATATGTTCTTCAAGCTTGAAGCTTCGCATTTTTCTTTCCATTGCACTCTTACTGCATGACTATATAAATACTAATCCCAAAATTTATGATAAGATAGATATTGTTGAAAGATGATTATAAATGTTTTAAGGAATGCAAATTAAATTATTACTAATTCCTTATATATATATTTTTAATATCACATTCCATTTACGAAGAGTATCTTGAACATGGAGTGCAGAAAGTTGGAATTTAAAAAAAAAGAAGGAATGAAAATCTATACGATATTAAGATAGAATTTCCTAAAGCGGATTCGAGAGAGAGAGAGAAGAGCTATAGAAAAGTATTAAGGCTCGAATGTTAATCACCGGTGTCGCTTCCTTCGTCACTTATTCAAGGCCTTAATATCGCGCCGTTGAACGTTTCGCGTGATTTACGCCGGCAGTTTCAAGCGGTGAGAATCTTACTCCGATTACAGTTCTCATTCCGTTCGGATTACATTTCTGAATATTTCATACAATTTACGCGGTGGCGGGAAAATTGTGGTTGAAGAATCGTAGTAATAACTGTGTGAACAGTTGTTTCAACTTGCCTCGCCGTTTAATATTTAATTCGTCTTGTCACATTTTGTGAGGGGGGGATGGAATATTACGTCGCGTGCACGCTCCACACGTACGTACGAATATTGTTTCATCTTCTGAATGGAAGGAGTTTCTTAAAAATCATGCGTGACAAATTCTACTCTATTAAGGAAATTATTCTGGATAATTTTTCAGTAGTTACCTTTTTTCCTCTTTCTTATATTTGATGAAGTTGTTTTTGAATAAATAATGAAATCTCGAACAAGAATTATTATAAAGCAATTTTAACGAGATGAAAAGTGAATCATCGAAGATTTATTTTATCGAAAAATAAGAAGGAGAAATAAAAATAATGAAATCGATAGTTTCATTAAATAGATAAAAATAGTGTAGACTAATCAAATAAGTGGAATAGGTCAATCTTGATGAGGCAAATAAAACAAGCCAATTGTTTCTTGAGTAGTATCGATTACAGATTACAGTCGTGAGCAGAGAAGTGGAATATGTCAGTCTCTGTCAGGCAAGTGGTATAGGCAAGCTTCAAAGACGTAGTGATACATTTGAACAATTTTTAAAAGACGGTAAGAATATTTTTGATTAAATTTTTTACGAATAATGAAATTTCTATTCATAGAAACCATTGGAACATGGATTGATTTTCTGATATAATTCTAAAAGAATATAAAATAAGCAAATTTAAAATTTTATGCACTTTATGATACAATCCAAATTCAAATATTTAGTATATTAATATTTATGGTATATTTCGAGAATATATATCATTAAAATATAATTTTTCATAATGTGTTAAATATTATTTTTTAACACGCAAGCGATTATCGTAAAAGCAATTTTTTCTCTGTTCAATGAGTTGAATTATTTATAGATTGAACGTGATATATAATAAATCTCAATCACGATTAGCAACATATAGCTTTGACGATTATTAAAATTAACGAGTAAATTAAATTACAGATTGAACGAAAATTTTTCGATAATAATTTCGAACGATTAATTGAATCTTAAAAAATAATGAATAAACAAGCTTCGAAAAATATCGTTTTACAAATTGATTATTTCAAATTAATATAAAAATCGAAATTGCCTCTTGCTACTGAATTAAAATTATTAAATTCAAAAGATACGATTAAATAATTCGAATACTATAAGAGTTTAATTAATTAGATTAATTGATATTGATTCTGGGAGGAAAATTATTGAAAATATATTTTATAAGAATCGTAAATTACAATTATGAATAGAAATAATTTAACATATCCAGAAATACATGTCTAGTTGACATTTGTTAACTATACATAGCATAAAATTGATCTGCATGATATGCTAATCAAAAATCTATTTTAATGTTTCATAAAATTGATAAATATCTAATGAATAATGACAACATCCACCACTAATAATGGAATAAGTGATAGCTAATAGACGTTGAATGTTTCAGAGATAGTAATAAATTCATTGCTCTCCACATAGATTTCTCTACCTATTTAATAATAATTCGTACAATCAAGAACCATTTACCACTTATAAAATAACGTTATATCACGTACAGAATTATCTACTTAATTTGAGCATCTTAAATCCCTCATCTATTATTTTTTAACATACCAAGAAATAATACGAATATTGATAAACTACAATTTAATTATCACTCAGATTAAATTTCCCTTGATCATTTTTAGATGCCACTCCAATTTTCCTCAACTACAGAATTTTTTTCCCTTCTTTGTTGCTAATATATCTCTTCTTATTATTTAAAAAAAGAATTTCACTTCTGTTCAAATTTCCCTTTAATCGACGAGCATTATATTTGTGATCAAATCTATCTAAAACCTCTAACTTCTCCACTAACTCCAAATATCCAAATAATTTTTAATCCCATTCTCGTTCGATATCGGTATCGATCGTATCAGAAAAATTTCCAAAAAAAAAGAAATCCCATGGAATCTCCACTAATTCCAAATACCCAAATTTTTTCATCCCATTCTCGGTCAATATCTGTATCTGATCGGGTCGGAAAAATTTCGAAAAAAAGATCCCGTGAAATCCTCATCACGGGGAGGGGGTAGGAAGGGGAGGGAGGGCGTTCGCAACCGCGCGAAACGCCGCGAAATCCGTGCAACGATTAAGCTGAAAGCACGCGCATTCCCAGATAAATTTTCCGGCATTAAAGGGTAAATTAAGTTAAACGCTGCAGAATTAATTGCTCGCGCGAGGTCTTCTCGTCACCCTTTTCCCCTAAAATATTTCTGCGCCGTTTTAAGCGGCCGATAATTCGACCGACACGTGTATGCACTTTGGCGGAAAACTACGTGGGCCGCATGCGATGCCGCCATCGCGAGAAAAAAAAAAAAAAAAAAGAACGTCGATTGCGATAGCGCGACCCCCTTTTTTTTTTTTTTTTTTTTTTCGTTGGCCTTTAAGCGAAGGCCAGATCTGGGTTACTCGCGCCTCGGCCTCCGTGTCGCGGCTCATGAACATTATAGAATTCAATGGAAACTATTTTAGGAGCTTTCGTTTTTTCCTCTCTCTCTCTCTCTCATACTAAGTGAAAAATGGCTGTGTGACGCTGTGTTCATTAATCTCGGTATTCATTTTCTATTTGATTTTCATTGGTTTTGTGAATTTACGTGTTTTTCGTGAATTTATATCGTTCGGTATATTATAATTAAGAATATTATTATACGTTGATTCGTTAGGAAAATTTCTATTTTTAATTAGTTTCGATCCTTTCCTGCTTAACCTGATTAACCAATGAAAATATATTATTGTACATCTTAAATCGTTTGGAATTGTTACAACGCGAATTATTATTATAATAATTTTCAACGAATAATTTAGAATTCGAATAACGATTTTTGTAATCAACTTTTTTATTTTTAGGGTGGTTTTAACGAGGATTGTGATATTAATACGACGCGCAAAAGTCAGAAATATCGTCAAGTACAATAAAATGAATTCCGTTTGAATTATGACCAGGTGCTTTTTGCACACACGAAAAGACGAAGTTATCTTTTTACGCGAATTTACTTTGCACCCTCTCCCTTCATATTCCTCCTCCTATCTTCCATTTCGAACATTTTCTTTCGGTTAAAAAATTAGGAGGAAGAAAAAAGGAACCATTCCATTTATTTCCACCTATTCCATCTTCGATCTTTACTTTCCATAACGTTCATCTCCAATCAATATATCCCATCCTTCATTTTCAATCCATCTGAAACAAGTTAAACCTTTATTTTCTTTTCAAAAGGTCGCAGAAACCATCGTCGTATCCTATCGTTTCTCGTCACTCTCGTATAATATTATAAAAACATTTCTTATACTCTCGCAAAAAAAAAGAAATAATAAATTCTATTTAAAAAATGCGAAATATTTATATATAATAATTCGATAATGATCTCATATTTTACTGATTCAAAAGCGAGGAAAAATAATACCGTGCGAAATTTCCAAGTCGGAGCACGAAGATCTAATTTCGCGACATTTTCACGAGTTGAACAAAGTCGAAGCACGTAGCACGCTGTTCCACGCGAATTTAAAAAAATATTCTCGTTTATAACATCCCCGACAAAAATTCATAGCTGCGCGAAACACATTAATTCGAAGGTTACGTAATGGCGGAATCTACCGAGGCGCCGACTAGCGGCGAAGCCGAGAATTATACAGGATTCAAAGGCAGCCGGAATTCTAGTCACGAGATTATTAATTAGACAGCTCGAGGTGGCGAATTTTCCCTATTCTAATGACCTAATTCTTCCCTCGTGGAAGCCCTGGGAAACGTATTCTAATTTTTCAGGTGAGAATGGCGTTAAACGCGTTACCCCAAGGCTCTCAAGGGAAATGATTAATCCTTGCAACCTTCTGTCAGCAGAGCCGGAAACGGACACAAAGAATCCGCTCACCCAACAGATCTTTCGAGCACTTACTCATCCATTCCGAATTCCTTTTGGTCCTCTTTGATCCATCCATCCGAAAATCACTTCCTCCAACGCAACCCTTCCCATCCAAAGTGCTTCTATATTACTTTCCCCTTTTCTTATTCCATCCGGTTTGATTCCTCGCAAGTACACAGTTTCTTTTTTTTTATTTCTTTAAAATCATAGTCAAGATAATTTAGTGATAGATAAGATCCTTGTATCTTCGATTTTTTATGGGATACCTCGTTCCAGGAGAAATTATTTTAATCTTATTCCAGTCTTATTTATCGTAATCAATCAGAAATTTAAATTAGGGAAGAGAGATAGTGAATGATAGGGAATATCTTGGATATGTTTTTATTTGATTCCAATCATAGTTTTTCATAATATACTATATTCATATGTGAATTAAAATTAAAAAACTTTTTATTCAAATAATATTGAGAAATAATCTGACGTCGATATCAATGCAAAACCCAATCGCAAACAAGTTGATATCAGTAAATTTATGTTTCATTGTCAGCTCGATTAGAAGATGCAATTACTGAAACAATCAACATCCGTGAACTTATTTATAAAGTAACCAAAGTACTTACATTGTTCAAGTTACAACGTAAATGCTCAAGCGTTTCCTTTAGTGTTAGATCGTCAAGTAATTGTATCTAAATTCTACGACACCAACGACGAAGTCTGTATAGATAAATAAACGTGACCGAGGAAAGACGAGAGACTGCTCTCAGGTGGGAACTAGGCTCACCTAGCGTGAATGTAAAATACGTCGAGGGGAAACAATAGATAGATTAACCCAAGACGTAGGTATGGGTGAACTAGTGAAGCTAAACACGGCTAGCTACTTTGAATGAAATTTGTTACAGTTGTTTTCGAGGAATTGGGAAACGTGTGAAGATGGAAAACGTGTAAGATGACAGTACGAATAGATTTACTTGATATAATATTTAGAACTATCAGCAATGTGTTTAGACAGAGTTCTTGGGTTGTAATGATAATCTTTGGATGCATTGTTTTGGATAGAAATATATTTTTGTCTTTTGTTTTTGTTATTTCTAGTGGGAATAAATGTTAATTAGAAGGAGAATTAAATCAAATATAAAAGTTTTCAACTTTTTCAAACGAGCTTTAAATGGTATTATTGGCTCTATGATCTCATTATATTTCTTAAACGTTTGGATCAAAATTTTATCCTCGTTCTAAGGATTGCCTTTGTGAATTTTAAATTATATAAAAATCTTAGACCAAATCTCGTGCTCGAATTGAAGGATTATGTCTTTATGAATTCTAAATTTTCCACTTAAATCCAGATCATGCTAATGAGAATATCTAAAATGTATTATGATTAATAGATAGACTTTCATGTAATTAAGACATATTCAAATGTTCAATTAATGCATAGAAAGTCTAACATATGCAAAATTATATCTCTATATACTTCACATAATCATATTGATAATATCGACTTAAAATCTATGAAGCTATAGTTTTACAATAAATTTGATATCTTAAATCGATATCTTAATTAAATCTCCATAATCCATAATATATATTCCCCTAAATTTAAAATTACGTTCGAAGGAAATACATCTTTTTTACAATTTTTAAAAAAATCCTGGTAAAATGAAGTTTCATGGCCAATAGGTTTCATGTTTCTGACTCTAGAATTATCCTAGCTCGTGTAGCATCGCGTTGTATAATTCCTGGATTATGTTGATCGAAGTTATGCGTCTGTGGTTGTCATATTAGCCGATATTGTACGTCGACGTGGACGTGTTCGTGTGTTCTTCCTTCGTGTAATGTGATTCGGTAACACAGAAGGCCGGGCAGAAGCTCTGTCTCACGCAAGATTTGATGCCATGACCTCTCGTGATATCTCAGAGATTTGGAATTCTCTCCCTGCCTCCTAGTCCTTTTCGGCATAGATTCGTGGAATCAGATACGCCGTAACTCTATTGTATTGCGTTCTAGTTGCCGGTATTATTTCGTCCGCATCTTGAGCTTCAAGATGTCGAGTGTTCTATTTGCTACCACAATATACCATGCACAGGTGCATACCTTGCTACTTCGGTTAAACGGATGGCTCAGACGTATTTGATCTCGGCAACAATTTTCAAAATTTTCTCCGTTTTTTCCCCAATTCGATTGTTCTAAATATTTCAATTTTTAATTATTATTATTGCAAAAAAGAAATTGTGTGGAGATAAAGTTAATTCTGAGAATGTAAAATATTAAAATTCGTCTCAATTTTATATTTTTCCTAAATTTTCATGGCTACTGATATAGTGACAGCATTTTTTATTAATAATAGTGAAAAAAATGCTGGTGTAAAAGCATTGTGTATAGAAATTAATTTGTAAAAAGAAAAATCAACAAAGTGCTGATAGGTAAACATATCCACTCAAGATGCATGTAGGTAGAGATGCAAGGAGGTTTATCGAAAATTCAAGTTTATGATGTCTACGTATTTTTAGCTCGATGCAGTTGAGCTCACGTAGTCTGACCTTAATCGGGTTTCGTTTCGTTTCATTAGTTTAAAAGCATGGTTACTTTGTTGGGCTAATTTTTCATGCGGTATCAGAATTGATTTTTCCGCTTTACAATATAAATTTTGCGCGTTTAAAAAAAAATATTATAACAATATATTTATTATACATGTATTTAATGTATTTGCTTATCGTTTTTCCTCTTCTCAACTCTCTTCTTTTCCTTTCTCTATCTCGTTTACAGACATTTTACGCAACAATTTCCTCTTTTTACTAATGTTCTGCCCTGCTGGATATCACAATGGTAAAATATTTTAACTTTAAACAGATTACGGATGGACTGTAGTGAAAATTTTCCGTTATTTTTATTTCCGAAACTAAGAGAGAACATTGTATTTCAATAAAACGCACGTCCTTTGAAAACTGTTATTGTATATTGAATTTTATCAATATAAACAGACTGATGGATAAATTTCCTGTTTATACTTTTATTCCAATATTTTATTCATCTTTTTTTTTATTATAAAATTAAAAAAAAATTATTATTATTTATTATTTATTCAATAATTGAATTATATTTGTTCATATAATAATTTGGAAATTTAAAAGTTCAAGATTCAGGATGAAAGAAAGAAAAAAAGAATAAAATTCTCATTCATTGATGCATCAATTATACAACTCTTTGACTGTAAATACGTTCAATCTTAATTTTCTTAGAAACAATGGTTCATTTGCATTCAAAATCGAAAAGGAGTTCAAAAGGAAAAAATTTATTCGAATAAAAAAATATTATATTCCTTTGTTTTTCTCGAGGAATCATCCCCTATTTAGTTGCATCACGAATAACGAGGCATCTTTTATATATAGTCGTAATTAATGAAACAGGAGGTCGTAGGAACGATATCACTGATGAAGAGAAGTAGGAAAAATGCAATTACCCGATCATATTCCTTTTTCACCTTTGCGCAAGTAGCACGGAAGCCAATCGCTGGTGCTTGATTTCGAGACGGTCGAGATCCGTGGAATGTGCTGACTAGGATATAATTAGGCGTAGTCATAATCGTTAAGAGGGACGATGTCATCTGGAAGGGTCGAAATTGGAATTCCTGCCCCGGGCTTCTTCGTTGCTCGATTCATGATGGTATTTCAATAAACCGTCGTTCGATGGCCATCGATTTCACGCTATCGACCACCATTGCGGGACCCTTGCCATATCCTTTGCCTTGTCCCAAGATCGTCGTGTTCGTCGTGTACCCGCGTAGATTTGGGGAGCGTGACAGTAAGAGGGTGTTAAAAGGGAAAGCAAAAGGAAGGGGACGATAAACCATCGTTCCATAATACACGATTGAGTCGAAGGATTGTAAAGGCTTTCATTTGGAAAATGGTTTCGATTATAAATAAATTTCGAGCGTGGAATGTGGATTGTTCAATAACACTGTTTCAATTTTCTTTTCTAGACAACATTTTTGATAATATAAATACTTTAAAATAGTAATATACGAAAATAATTAGAAGAAATTTCGAATTTTAATTAAATCACGATTATTCCTCGTTGAAGTTCCAGAGACATTTAGTGGCAACAACAAAAGAGACTGTCATATTGATAATTCAGAAATTCGTAGCAAAGTAAAATATAACACGATTCACTTTATGATAAATAATATTTTTATTTGAAAAGATTTTTCTACGATACTGAGGTCAAAGAAAGAAAAGGAACAAAATTCAAGAGATTTTTATATACCGTTGTAGTTCTACCGTTGTAGTTGTTAATAAATTTATAATAATAGATTAATTAGTTACATTAAAAATTAATTTTTTTAAATAAATTATATTGTAGTTTTTGAATTAATTATATTAATTGATTATATATAAAATATAATATTATTATTTATTAAAAATTTAAGTAAAATTATAATTAATAGAGAATTCTGAAACAATAAATGAAAGTTTTATTCGAAAATTAATTTTAATAAAGATAAATAAAACAATTTTACATCATACAAAGAATAATATCGTTATTTTCAAGTATTTTCATCCTCCAACAAATTATGATTTGAAACCTTCAATAATAAAATCGAACAAATTGCAGAATTAAATAAATTCAACCGCGTCAACTTTTCCATTAATAACACGCGAATGCCATAACATAAACGAAAATACTACCTTAATTTAATAAGACAATCGCAGATCAACCTAATTTGTTCGAGGTGCAAACGAGTTTCCAATCGAAACTTTAATTGCTCGCTCCTCCATTTCACCGAAATTAGCATACCGCGGAAAATATTGGATACAACGTGTAAGGAAGGAAGGACGTTGCGCGACGAGAAGAAAATTGCCACGTGGCAAAAACTTGCTCGATTCTCTCTATCTTCAATTAACCGTCGAGATATCGGGGTCGTCGTTTATATCGATTGCGATATTAATTGCCGTCTGCGAAGTTTAGTTTTATGACGACGCGATTGGAAAAGAGGGATCCTAATTCGTGCATAGTCGAAATTAAATCTGGGTTAAATTCCGTCCATTTATCAACGAAATGTAAGAAATTACATTTCTCGCATATTTCTGTATAATTGAATTTATCTCTGGATCGTTGAATAGTGTAATGCAGGAGCCAGATTAAAAAGAAAACGAAAATGAGAATCGATATATGTGTAATTTACAGTCGATTATAAAAGAATAAATATTAAAATTAATAGTAATTATGTTTTGTATTAAAATAATTAAGCATATGATGATATGAAAAAATATTTTTATTATTATTGGAATACAATGTGGAATAAAACATACATGAAAAAACAAATTCCTTGAATCATGAATGAAATAATAAATCAATTACATTATCAGATAATCATCTTTCGAAATCATTACATTATAGCTTTTATAAACAAACACAAGTCACATTGATTCATCAGTCAATCAGACAGAAATACTTTTTCTCTCGTCACAGCTTTCTCAAATTAATTGATTAAAAGGAACACGAAACCTAAGTAACCTAATAGTTAAAGAATGCAAATCTTCTTCAAGACACATGGCACCATCTAGATACTAAATCCCCTCGCTCAATAATTGAATTATATTTATTCATATAATAATTTGGAAATTTATAAAAAGTTCAAGATTCAGGATGAAAGAAAGAAAGAAAGAATAAAATTCTCATTCATTGATGCATCAATTATACAACTTTTTGACTATAAATATGTTCAGTCTTAATTTTCTTAGAAACAATGGTTCATTCGCATTCAAAAAAAAACAAATTCCTTGAATCATGAATGAAATAATAAATCAATTACATTATATATTATCAAATAATCATCTTTCGAAATCACTACATTATAGCATATTTATAAACAAGTTACATTGATTCATCAGTCAATCAGACAGAAATACTTTTTCTCTCGTCACTTTCTTCCCACAACTTTCTCAAATTAATTGATTAAGAAACACGAAATGCAATAGTTAAAGAATGCAAATCTTCTTCGAGACACGTGGCGCCATCTAGACACTAGATCCCCTCGCTCAAAGTGTTAATTCATCCCCACGACTGGATTTCCACGTTTCTGCCGCGTGTTTCGCCCCGTCCCATTATTCAAAATACATACATTCATGAGGATATTTCAATTTGACATCCTCCGAATTATCGAACTTCCATTACGCTTCCCACATTTCGTCTCTCCCGCGCGAATCACCCGTTTCACCCGGTTATCCACGAGACGAGGAGGATCCATCTTGTAAATTCGAGCGTCATCGTTGGCATGGAAAATTCTTCTGTGAAAAGAACTGTGGAAAGAGATAGATGGGAAGACGGGGGAAAGATAAAGAACAAGGAGAGGGGATGAGAAGAATGATCCTGGAGTGAATCGAACGAGGTCGAAGGTGGAGTTCCAGGATCTCTCGAACCTCGAGGTTATATCGAACCTCTTCTCTCTGCGCATCCATAAAACACAGGATGCGTGGGCCCCTCGTATGCATACGAGGTAAGGGGTAGAGACAAGGAGGAGTGCTCCAGCGGCTCTTACCTGAGGACGTTATCGAGCTATAAAATCGGCATCCGGACCAGTCAGCTCTTAGATAGTCTGTTCGTGATCGAACCTCGATATTACCTGGATATTCTAGTGTGACGCATCTCGTGCAATAAAATTCTTAATACCCACCCTACTGGGAGGGGAGGGGAGGGGATGGCTGGCTCGTTATCCGTAGTTACAAGACCGGGAAAATTTCCCTCTTTATGCTCGTGGGTTTTACGCGATTTCAAATTTTTTAGAATTTAAATCTTGGGAAATGGGAGAGAGCAGGGGATAAAAATGAACGAGTGATGGTAATGTGCGTGTATATGAAGATCGTGTGGAAGAATATTTAGAGTTTATGAGGGATTTTCATGATACTTAGCGATCGTATATATTAGTGCAATTGAGAAGATTATAATAAGTATTATTTGCTTGTTTGTTTAAATTTTTAAAATTTTTCTTTCTCATATTTCACTGTTTGTTTTTATTTAGAAAATTCAATACTCATTGCGAATATAAATGGTGAGATAAATTTAAATTTTTATATCAATTTATAAATTGAAATTAATATTCGTATAATTTTAGAAGAATAATAGAATCTGTTATATAAAAATTTCAATATCGAAGTGTTGAGATACCTTGAATTTTATAAAACTATAACCTATTCAAAAATTTCACGAACCAATAGCACAAAAACTTATAGGAATTCTCTCTGCGTCGAAAATAATAATAAAAAAATTCTCGATTCAATAAAATGTCTGATTCATCACTTCAACTTTAATATTCGTTAAAACGTAACTCCATTTCGATAACTGAGATATAAATTTTAACCATTGTTCCATAGCCAAGGGACGATCTTTCATAAAACCTATGTATCCGTGTATTAGACCGATATTTATAGATGTATCGTCGAACTGTAAATATCGATGGAAACTGAAAAATACAGAATACTTTCTCTCTCTCTCTCTCTCTCTCTCTCTCTCTCTCTCTCTCTCTCTCTCTCTCTCTCTCTCTCTCTCTCTCTCGACTGGACGATTGAAACTTGTAACCTTTGTACTTTCGACGAGAATGGAATCGAATACGGAGATTTGGATATCATGGGTAACCACTTCAAACGACATCACATTCGATGACAGAACCAATGCAATTTGTTTTCAAGAGTTTGTAGAGTTCTAGATTTATATGGATTCGCACAGTCTTCCAGGAGTTTGTTGTATTTTTAGAAGAAAGAATTAAGGGATGCTGTTTAAAATATATTTGGGATCTTCGAGTATCTAATAATTTATCAATTTACGATATTTTGAATTACACCATGAATTTCGTGTGAAATTTCTTATTTATTAAATTTAAAATATAAAAAATATATATATCATATCCTTTTATTGAAAGTGAATAAAATAAATCGTGAAATTTAAATTATCAAGTGAAATGAATTATATTTAAAAAAAGTAATCCGATTTTTCTTAAAATGTTTATCTAGTTTCGATAAATCTGTTACAAACAATATAAATTTTTATAATTCGATATTTTGTCATTGCGCGTAAAGTTTCTTCGATTCAATTTTTTCGTAGCGTAATAATGATGAAAATAATCTGAACGTGTAGTAATAGGCACCAATGTTCTTGCAAACATTTTATCGTTGTATCCTTTCATCCGGGATTATATAACAGGTAGTAACATTTATATCGTGCGACTTGGGGCAATTCATTCTGATTTTTATAATTTGTGTCCTTTAATCCTCTGTTAACCTCTTTCCGCGAATGTTTGTCCGGGGTTAAAACCATTAGCCACGGTTTGTCCAATCTATATTGCGTGCAATTTGCAGAATCGTGTCCGTGTCGGTCAGGATTCATGGCATACTTAACAAACGGTATCGAACACGAGAAATTTTTACACGAGAGATTAAACATAATCTCTAGCTGCAAAAAGAATTTATTACATTCAATTTATGTAATTGAAAAAATTCAACTCGTACTGCACGGTAAAATTCCGTTAAATTCCTCGCGCTAATAATTTTTTATTTCCAAGTCATTTAAAAATATTTTATTACATTCCTTTTTTTTTTTTGTATAATATTTTAATATTTCAAGTAATACTTGGAATCTCGAATACTTTGAACTGGAAAAAAAATATTACGAATTTTTTTTTATTAGTCGTAGATAATTGGTTAATATTAATTAAGAATAGTGGCGATTTATTTGAATTAGCAAGATCTCACGAAAACGTGAATTAAATTGATTAATGAATAACGATTAAATAATAATTAATAATAAATAATGTATCACATTAACAAGTCATCGAACGACACCAATATTCCATTGATTATTTTCTGTTCCAACTTCCAATATATTTAAAATAAATCTCGTAATAAAACCAGTGTTCAATATTTTCTAATACTCTCAAATAATCTACTCGAGGTAACAACATAAAACAGAAAATATCTCACGCAAACCGCCTCATTTAATCCTTTGAAAAAGTATCAAAGATATTTTTGAGACGGTGTAAAGAATATTTCGATAGAGTTTAAGCCATAAGCAGAAATTACGATCGAAAAAGCAGATCGTGATCAGATGTAAAGGCACGTTTTTCCGTTGTTACGAGACTCGACCAACGAAAAGGGCAACAGCATTACGTTTTAACGGTCCACGTTACCACTGGTTGTAAAAAGTAGACACTTTGAAAGCATAGGAAAAGTCAACTTGCGCATGGCGAGTCTTTCTCCATGCCTGTTTGCTCGGTTGCATGTTCTGAAGTGTAATCGTTACAAGTAAAACTTATCTTTACCAAGCTTGAAACAAACGTTAAATAAACTTTAAGGTTTAAAAGATAATCTGTTTACTTTGCTTTGATACTTTTTGATGTATAATCACGTGTAAGTATTAATAGAAATTACTAGGAAAATATATATATATAGCTTGAAAATAGAATCACGTTTAAAAGTCATGGGATTTAATATTACAATACGTGAGAAAAGAGATATTAAAAAGATAAGAAAATTTTTAATGAACAGATTATAAAAAATTCCTCTTCTAATGGAATAATTTAATTTTCACTTTGATTATTGCAGATTTTCTTTAAGAATTATTTTATCCTTTAAATTTCTTCAATTTATTTAAACATTAAACGTCTAAAATCTAAAACTATAATATTTCACTGTTATGACAAAGAAATTTAATTAACATTTAAACTTTCTTTACTCCTCTCTGCTAATCTTCTCTGTCTAATTTATCATTTCACATATTATCACGCGTCATCATCCACTCTGTCTCAATGTTTCACGCGCGAAACAAACCATTAACCATACCACGCCTCAAAATGGATTTTCCGAACCATCGATCGCGATGCATGCTCTCGTAATATCGAGAACACCATAGGTGCTTCGAGATAAATAGCGGTACTCACGGTTAAGAGACACCTCGCCATTTTTATAGCTGATTTTTTTTCTCCCTTTCCCTCGGCAATTTTATCTCTCCCCCTTTCTCCGTCTTCCCTGACACTTTTTCCCCTGATCGGTATCTGGTACGCTCGAACGCTTTTCGATCGAGTTTCATCGCGATATCCGCGGAACGCTTGTTGTATCCATGTTGTAGCCACGATCACGTTGCTCACGTGAGGATGGCTTCAATTTCGCGGTGTTGCTTCCCCGTGTGATCGTCACATGAAGATACGCTCGTAAAAAAATAAGGAATGCTCAAAAACTGGACACTTTTACGGGTGGAAATACTTGGCCCTATATGACGCTGTGCGCTGGCGCCACCTGGTTAACCGAATGTAAACTATGTTACTATATAGGGAGATAGTTTGGGGAGACTTGACTTTGGTGTGGAATCATGGTTTGTTGGACGTAGTTGGACATTCTTCGAAGTGTTTCGGATAATTATACTCGAGTTTGAAATGAAAATATAATACAAACTTTGTATAATAATAATAATAACGATATTATTTTTATTTTCTTTTAATTAATAACATTAATACGTTACTTACATACGTTTTAAAGTTCTTCTTTCAAGATATCTTCTTTCAAGGAAAGGAGTTGAAAAGAGATGATATATCTTTCTTTCGATGTATTCTTTTGAATTTTTGTTTTGCAAAGTTTTAGAATTAAAATTTCATAATAAATATATTTGACATTTTTTATTAATTTCGTAACACTTTGTTCATATTAATGAAAACTATTTAAACTTGAAATTGTGAAACAAATATTTATAATCCGATAAGATAAGATGAAATTCAATAAAAAAATATATATATTTTCACACGATAACATTAAAAAGTTTCATGGGCAAACAGTTAGACAACTATAATCGTTCTTGCTGAAATTGTACTTTCCCAAGATGGTTTGCAAAACTTCTCGTACTTTAATATTATCTTTACTTCCGTTTCTTCCTTCGAAATATACAAAGAGAGAATAATATTTCTCATCCACTTGCAAAAGTAGCAAATGAGAAAGAAGATAACTTCTAATCTAACTTTTAAAAAATTTATTTCTTTTTTCTTTAAATTTTTATCAACTTTTTATCAACTTCTTAAAAAAAAGATAATCATAATCTTACTTAATCTAACTTAACCAAATCCCTATAAATTTTATTATTATAATCTTTTTTTTAAACGAAATTTTACACATCTTTAAATTCCTCTATGATCAAAAAATAACAAGCCGATAGTTTTTCGATCTTACAACATTGTTTCACGTTTCTGTTACAACGTTGTTTCGCGCACAAAAGGAGCATGGACTGATGAAAATTTTCGAGTCAACGATCTTTTCATCAAAGCTCTCCGGTTCCCTTTTATATCTTTCGTTCTTACATTTTTATTTCTGCACCATTTGTCCTCTTGATGGAAGACAGAAAGAGAGAGAGAGAGGTAATTAAAATATCGAGAAAATTCTACTCTCTTTATTTTAACATTACATTGATACGTTGAATGTGACTTCGTTTGCCATTGTGCTCTTTTGCGCTCAATTAACCAGGTCGCGTAAAACGCGTTAGTTCGCGTTACGAAAATCAACGTGTCTCTTAAATGAGGAAGGGATACGACGAGGAGGTATAAAATTTAAAAGGGAATTAAACGAATCCACCCTTCTCATTCTCTGGCAAATTGCGTCTTAACTTCTTTTTAAATGTTAACTGGAAACGATGATGCAGGATTTAGTATGTTAGATTTTATTTGTCTGATCAAGTATATAGATGAAAGTATTTTGATGAATTAAATGTGGTAAATTCTCTCTGGTTACATTATATAATTATTAGATACATATATATTTGTTAAAATTCATATTTAATCCAGAAGAAAAATAAATTTAATTATTCAACAAATACGTTCAAATAAATACAATAAGTAATAAATTAATGAAAAATTGATAGTACGCAATCAGCGAGAATATCTGTGATTGATAATTGCACGTCTGCACGTTTCATGATAAAGTAAATGGAAACATTTTTATGGCTGACCTAATTCAGACGAGAAAACGAAAAAAACTGAGCATCGACGAAAAAGGGAACAACGTTTTCTCGCAACGTAAGACAGTGGGACGTGGAGTGTGCCAGAGGCTGTTGAAAGGCGATGGATAACTATAAAAGAGACAGAGAGAGGGCTGGTGAAAATTAGCGCCAGCATTAATAAAGCTGAAAGCTTCTTTAAAACAAACCCTTCACGAGTGAAGGGATCTTCGAGTTCGTGTTGGCTATTATATTCTTTTGTGCACGACCGTGTTTCGTACTTTTTCTCTTCCATCTCGATAAAAATTAATCTATTATCTACTCCTCTGAATCAAAAATTAAGAGAAATCCAGATCAATGAAAATTTGTTTGAGAAATTCAGTGAGATTTTCTAGATTCATTCTTTTAATGAAGATAAAAATTCAGGATTCTAAGTAAAAAATACTAAGTAATAATACTAATTATTATACTTTATTATCTAATTTATGTATCATTGAAGATGAATATTATTTAGTGATGCATTTCTTATAAAAGTAAAGTTTTATTAAATATGCTTCTTTTTAATTCTTAATCTATCAAAATGTGATATATATTTATAATCCTCTGTTTTAAAATTAAAGAATAGAATAATATAAAAATTTCTTAATATTTAGTTGTTATACAGAGAATAATTTCAAAGTTGTATTGAATAGTTATTTTACCAGACATAGTTGGTATGAAACAGATTAAAACTAGGATGGATAAATATAAGATTAATTTAAATAACAGAAAATAAAAAGAAGAAGATTAGTAATTCAAGAAAAAAGAACCACCAAGATTCGTTTCTATAACAATATTTTCTATGAATAATTTCATTTAAAAGAAACTTTCTCCAACATTTGCAAAATACCTTCGGTATTGCATAACAATTGAAAAACTTCCAGCACAAAGTTCGACGTTTCCGTGAATTTTTCACTACCAAGGGATCTTTAAATCTTCTAAGCTACTTGCCCTTCCCGAGTTCAAACACCAAGAAAGATAAGTCCCTCTCGAAGCTCCCTCGTTGCAGTCCCCACTTGGCTGGCCCCTTAAAACCTTTCTGCAACGCTTACATCTATTCTTCGCGGCCTCTCCTCTGCGCCAGCTCCTCTTTTCCTCCGCCTTTCGACAATCTTTACCCTTCCCTCTCTATCGAGATGAAAGCTCTTAATCTTGAAATACACCGCGGAATATCGTCTACGTTGAGATTCAGGGATTCATCCTGTCATCGCTGTTTACGCGTTGGTGAAATCGTGGATTTTTGTTTCGTTTCGCGGAAAGGAATAAAAAAAAAGGAATGTCGTTGGAGAAAAGAAATTTTATCCCTTGGCTCGCCACGCCAAGGAGGGAAGCAAAAAGAATGGGACCGAACAGGGAGAATAAGATCACTTGAGAACGAATCATTTGTGTCTTTGGATTTATGTGCTTCCTTTGAACGCCTCACGGCTCACAGACTTTGTAACTTCGACCCGGATCCCAACGTTTATTTTCTAGTTTTCCCTCCGTTCTCTTCCCTCCGTTGTTTTACACTCGAATTATTCTTGTGCAGTTGAAAAGCAATAAGGAGATGGGGTTATCTATCAAGAGTCGATGATCAGTTGGATATATAAATTGGAAATTGTGTAGAGAAATGAATTTTTGTTGTATTATTATTTTAGATTTATCACTAAGTAACTATTTCTTATTCTTGTTTTAAAAAAAATTAACTTATGTAAAAATTATAATTCCAATTAAGAGATCTGTTTCGTTACTTCAATCAGTCTCGTTTCATTTCTTAAATCTTTCTAAAATTATCATTGATTTTATCTTTTTCCACATTAGATTTTCTTATATCACATTTCATTTCTTTTGGTATTGTTTAAAATAATCTTTGAATTATTTCTTAAACATTATGTTGTGATAATCTGATTGATCCATTTTCAATTTCTTTCTTCCCTTTACCTCTATTCATTTGCTAAAATAAGAACACAATATTCGAAATTTTCAGAATGATGGGAAAAACAAATAAAAAAATTTCGAAAATTTCATCTGTTTTTAGGATCAAGATTTAAGGATCAAGAATACGATACAAGTTTCATTGTATTCAATCACGATATTCATAAATCAAAACTCTACTCCGTTAATGATATTAAACCAGAATAATCCACCTAAGAGAAGATTTAATGAACGAAGGAGAAAGTTAGAAATGGATTGCATTTGGATAAGTTTACAGCATCCCTGTGGACGTGGATGCGCGAAACCAATATCCTATTCACATGGTCAAATTAGTTGCGCCAATGATAGGGGTTAACTATCAGATTGAAACAGGTGGCGCGAGTTTATCCGAATCAAATTCCGATTGTGACAACAAGTGTAATTGGTCCATTTGCGGGGAAAATCTGATAAATGTCGCGTTTCCCCCTGGACAGGAGGAAAAGGATGGATATTAATGCTGTGGCAAATATTCATCACAAATTCACAAATCAAAAATTTATATGATAACAACGCGACACTGATAGAACTTTCATTATCATAATTGTTCACCACGCTTTATCTTCCTTTTGCATTGGAAAAAAAATGCTATCTGTTTCTTCGTTAAAAGCAATATCAACGATTTAATTAGAAGGAAACAGGATATTAACATATTCGTCTCATTAAATTTAAATTTAATTATAATTCGACGAATAAGTTTTAATCGATATTTTTTCAACGTACGCAAAGATAATCAAACTTTTCGAGGTTAATTTTTATAAGAATAGTGAAATTACCATTATTTTTCCGAGAGATAAGAATCTAATTAGAAACGAGAACACTTAAGATTGATATACTCTAACAAAATGTTGCAAGCTATTTCCTTCCATATCATTACAGTTAAATATATAATAAGCTTGATCGATCTTTCTACGTTCCTTTTACACCCTCTTGCAAAAAATATCAGGGCGTACAATATTATAACGCAAATTTTTAAAGCAATTTACTTGAAGCAATCATATTACTCAATTTCATTCTATATAACAATAAAGTAATAAATAAATATAGATACGACGAATAATTCTATCAAACAAAATATTTTGATCGGAACGAACGCGCAAAAACTTTCCACGATTACACGAACGATTCTCCAAGCAGCGACGGTTCTACACAATGCAAAAACGAGGAGCTATAAACAAAGAGTGTGTGAAATGTCGGGACAAAGTCCTTATATTCTCAGTCATTGGCGAGCTATGGCGTGGTCGACATTAGCCTCGTCGACGCGGTTCGTATTCTATCGCGTTGTCGTGTGATTTTTGTGTAAAAAAAAATAAACGTGTTCCCTTGATCGCGTGTGACGTTAAAGAATCTCGAGAATAGATTTCTCAGAAGAGTTCACTGTTCGTTGATCGAGAAAATAATGCCGTTTAATATTATCGTCGTCGATAGGGAAATATTGACGACGTTCCGCGAGTGTTTTTACGGTCGAGCTTTTTTAAGGCGTCGCTTGTTTATGCTTCTTAATCCCGAAGAAGAGGGAGGAGGGGGCACAATTTGTCCATGCAAATTTTCATTACGTGGGAAGCCGAGGGCGTTCTCTTCACAGCGTGAAGAAATTAGGTTTGTACCTGTCTGTTGTCGTTTCTTGAGATAATGCCAATATCACTTGAATCGAATTATCTTCCATCTAACGAATAGGAAGATAAAATATTTGCAATTGTTACGTTCGTATTATATTGTTACCCTGTTGAATGATGTAATCGTGGGAATATGTACTTTTTATAAAATTGTTAGCTGATAAATTTCGAAGTTAGTTTATTAGTTTCAATGTTAAGATGTGTCCCTACATATCATAGTGTTTACAAATTAAAACTTTACAGATAATTAACATATTGTTATTCTCAGGCAAATTATATCAGGCGAATTAAGATCGTTACAGACATTATTCGATATAATAATTTTAACAATACTTAAAAAATTATTGGTATAATATTCGCAAAAATATATTTCGTAGTAAAGTTTCGACTTCAAAATCGTCAGGATATCAGGAATACACGGTACGCTCGTAAAATAGCTACACAACTATTATAAGTTTGCACGTGTGTAGAGTGTATGCTCAAGAGTGGTTAGTGCGTGGTGAGTGGAAGCTTAAAGCGACTATTTTAAGTGGAATGGGTACATGTACAATGTAGCTTATGACAAAGTTTAAAGTGCTGGAATGAAGGAAACAATTTTTGAAAAATATACAATTTCAAAGGATACAATAATCGTGGAAGAAAATGAAAAGGTATTAGGATAAGTAGAATAAAGAATGATTTAATCGAAGAAAATTATTTCTTTTATAAATATTTTATAAAAATTCGCATATTTCCTTTCGTACAATTACAATTTCATTCGTATCGAAAATCGTCTAGTAAAAAATATCTCGAAATTCCGCGAATAACATTTTCTCTTTTTCTCAAAACTTTATTTTCAAATAAATAGATCTTGAAATTTTCCCCAAAATACAATTCTACGTTTACGTTTCAAATTTCTTGCATTAGATTTTCGCTTTTATATTTAAAAGCGAACGATAAAATTTTTACGAGAAAAAAAAAAATTATACTTCAGTATTCTAAAAATTGAATGAAATAAAAATATTTTCTTTGAAAAATTGTTCTCTGCTTGCTTTTGAAATTGGACGAAATTAAAAATATTTTCTTTTCGGTCAAAAAAATTTTCTTTGCTATTCTAAAACTTGGATACAATATCGCAACTCCTCGTTTTTTCTGCTAAACTGAAATTGCTAGCGTTCATAAATACACACTAGTCTACAGGAAACTAGTCTACGGAAATGTACCAACCAATGTATTATATACATATATATATACACACATTCAGTGGATAAAATTTGAAACATCGATTTTTTCGAAAATGAAGTCTCGTGCTATTCTACATTTCCCATTTTATTCTTCTCAAGGTGGATTCATCAATATTTCGGTGGACGTTGTACGATAACGGAATATCGATAACTTTATCCCTTGTCAACTGTGTGTTTTCTTTTATCAGAAAAGAAGGAGAACAGCAAGAACCAATTAACCGATGGTGGACAATGGAAAATCCATCCGATGTCCAGGGACATTAAAGTAAACCGATACAACGTTCCGATGGCGATATTCCTCGATGCAACATTATCGGTGGAAAGGATTGGTCGAAGAACAGGGGGATGGAAAATGGGGTCGAATCGTGTAACGGTTCGTTGGAATCCCGAGGGGGTTGCGAGGCGATCAGCCAATATTGTATTTACATGGCCGAATTAGTTGAGCCAACGGGCACTGGTACTGATCGCCATTTTAGGAGTTGGAAAATTTCATTGATACGGGAGAACGTCGATGTGGGGAGGGAAGGCAAAATATTTTTTTGATACGTGGGTAATGTTTAGTTTTTTAATTATAAAATATTTTTTCATCATTTTGAGAGAAACGATTTTAGAGGCGGGAATATTAGAATGTTAGAATATTGATATGCAAAAATAATTTGTTAAATTATAAGTCTATTTAAGTTTGGTTAATGAGGTAGAATGAGACGATCATTTGTAACTTGTAAATAAGTTTCAATTTTTATTTTTAATAGTAGCTTTTGTGTTTTTCGATTTTTAAAGAGAATATAAATATTTTACTACATTTTGAAAAATCTTAATATTGAAATGTACGATAGGATAGTTTTCCGTTTTAATTTTTTTAATTAGACATAGAAATAAAATAAAAATTAAATTTTACTTCAGAGAATATTCGAATATTTAGAATTTTTACGATTTTTTTTAAGTCCATATCGTATCATTTTTTTAAATCTATAATTTTAACAGCATAATAGATAATCGCAGATTATTGTGAAACAAAGTAATGTTTAAAATTTAAAAAAAATTATGTATTCAAAGAAAAATTCATCAATTATCATATTATTTCATTTACCTTATTTATAATTCATATAAGTTAAATTTTTCTTCAATCTCTGCAAAAAATCTTAATGTCCAATCCAATTGGCGTTGCTCATCGATATGGAATTTAGTTCCGGCGGAAATTGACGTCGTTCTTCCGATCTTTCGATTCAGTATAGAAATAACAGCATGCCTGCTTAATTCTATGATGCTGTTAATAAAATTTTCATGGAAAATTAGACGATTGCCATTTCGTGAAACTTTTAACATTCACTGAGATTCATTTTTTATAGCTGGCGAGATAGAGACTTGTATTTCAAATATTATTTAATTTTTATAGATAGATTAGATATTTTAATTTGAGAAATTTTCCTTTTTTCTTACAAATAACAAATACATACATTTTTTTACAATCCTCTTTAATACATAATTCAAATTTCATATACTTTTTGCACTTGTATTATTACATTTCTATACTGAATCTATTTATTAATCCTTAATTTTCTAAATCAAAACGAAATTGCAATATTTGTTATTACAAGAAAAAAATTCCACTCATATTTAAAATTACCAAGTCGTACAAATCATATTGCGTAAAAGCCATCATGTTGGCAGAATATTGATCATTAGAGTTAACGAGTTTGCATAATTATCAACGAGCTTTAATCGTAAATAAATGTCGTCGATGGGCCGCAAACCTTCCGCCTATTCCATAATAATCAATATTTGTTAAAACGCGATAAACACGATAAACAATGTTTGTCCCTCTTCCTCGTTTACCAAACTGAATCATTATTAACGAACAAAATATATAGCGAGACGAGATTAACACAGTTTTATGAAGGGGAAAATTATACGAAAATGTTCGCATAAGAGATTATCCTTTTTTGAAAAGAACGTCGAACAATCGAGGCATGCTTGAGATAAGAATCGATGATTTACTAATCTATTCTCCCGTATCCTCCGTTAAATTATAAAGGTGTGGCGAAAATGGAGGTCGCGTGACGATAATTGTCGGCCATCTACCATCGCGTGAAATGAATCAAAAATTCGCCAACAGATATAGACGATAATTGCGTTTAATTTACAATCATATCCCCGTATCAAACAAACGTGTCCTCCTCGCGCGTGTTTGATTTTAACGCGCGGTGCGGTATCGTTCAATGATCAACGATCGATCGATACTCTTGGCATTGCATTTGTCAACCGTTGTTCCCTGCCTGTTACAAGACTATTTTTCATCGACGCACGCACACCAACAATTTCGCGAGCGTGGAAAATTGAAGCCCATTCATCGATCCATACCACAGGCATGTTCGAATAATTTAATCGCACGCAAGATGCGTGGAAAATACCGACAAAGGGAATTTTAGGGCGAAACAGGGAAGATAACCCACTCTAGGATTTACTTTGAAATTCTGCTGGAATTCTGTTCCGTGGATGGGGATAATTCCGTTGACAGGATTGTATAAAGGGAGTATTCAGGAATTCGGGCAGATCTTTTGGAAATCCTTTAATCAATGAAGCAAATTGTGTTGTTTATAGGAAATTTCAAAAATCGTTAAATAAGTGGGGGAAAATAAAGTTATATATATAATATAGCCAGAGAATAATTTGATTTAAAGTAGCAAAGATGAAGAATTGATCTGTCAGACTGAATTAAATATAATATAGAGTAATTGTTTTGTAGAATAGTATCAATTAGTCAAATTGAATATATATGATCACTAATTGTCAAATAAGTAATATATTTATATTATAATTAGACAATAATAAACATTTTAACACAGTTAATTCTATAAATAATGAAGTCTGAAAATCTTTTTCTTTGATGATATAACAAAGCATTTCTATTTTATTTCAGATTAAATTTGTATTCATATCAGCCAAAGATGGAGATAGATTCGCGTAATTGTGGTAATTTCTACGAGGAAATGAAAAGATCGTTTCCATTAGTGGTCAAAGGGACGAAATGGTCAAGCTTAGGACGTAATACTGTTCACGATTGTAACTTAAGCTTGCAATCACAGGGATTTTTCTTGCATTCTTCTTAGACTTAATAGCTGGAATGATATTTTTGAAAGAGACTTAGATCGTACAGTGGTATAATCGATTATCGAAATTGCAAGATCCACATCTTTAGATTTACTTTTAGAAACGTAAACGGATCAATAAAATTCTCTCGATTCCAAAATTTAATCAATTTTAATCGATCGATGTTATTAGATTCATTTGTTAATCTTGGATACAAATTGTTAATCATATCTTTCATTTGGAAACTGATTGAAGAAATTTAATTATATTATTCCATCACGTCAATGGATTCATACATTAATTTTGAATTTAAAAGTAGATTTAATGTATCAATTTAATGTATCTCCAATATTTCAATGGTCTAAAAACATACGAAAGATTAATCTAATAATGTCATTATGATATACAATATTTCAAATACTACGATATTGCTTGCTATATAAAGGTGATACTAATGTGATGAAGAGAACTTTATCTGAACAATCGACACGTGTTGGAACGTAGGAAATGTGAAGTATTTCTCCTGGAATGTGAGACAGAGATTAAAGATCTTCCTCTCTCTGATTATCTGCAAGAAATAAAAAAATTTTATGAGAGGATTATTTCAAAAGAAAGTTATAATTTTTTGTTGACGAGGTTTAGCATGAATAGATTAGGCTTAACTTAATTTTTTTCAAAGAAATTTATTGATCAAAATGATGAATTCACATCTTTTATTCTATACATCTTTGAAGAAAAGAAAAAAGTATTTTCTAATTTATAGATTTAAGAAATGTCATTGTTGTAGTTCATTATTAACAAAAATAATGTATATTGTTAATAAATTTCAGGATAAATTCAGAAGATTATGAAACAATAAGATTAAGACATGTTGCAATGTAAATATATCTTCTATGATTTTTAATTTTGGTTTTTATAATTTTAGAATTCATTGATTGAAAAGATATTTTTATTTTCTTTTTTTTTTATAAAAATATATTATTTTGTAATATTTATTTTACCCCAAGGATACTGAGGATATCGTGAAAGCTATGATTAATGCGTTCTGAGTTAGATGTACATGGGAATCTCAGTTCTCGCTGACCTCGACTACTGAATTGCATTTAGTTTGAGCACTCCAGAGATAGCAAAGGCTGAGATAGAGGGGAGCTTGTTCTTAATTAAGACATTAAGGCAGGTTATTTGATAATATAGTTATATTTGCAGTTTACATGTTATAGTCTTGATGTTAATATTGCGATATCAATAAATTACAGTAAAAATTTGGTAAGAAAAATTTCATATTAGTGAAAAACTAGTTAATGAATATAAATATATATAATTTTTTAAAAGATTAATGATAGAAGCAATTAAATAATGTTCAAGTTAGATATAAATATTAGAATCATGTGCAATATTGCTAGAAAAAATTTTTTGAAAAATATATAAAGCATATTATATTTTGTTAGATTTTCAATTGTTAATAATCAACAAAATATTTTTTATTCTTCCTTCATATTTTAACATTGTATTGAATATATAGTTACATTTTGTAGCTATTTCAAATATCAAGCATGTGAAGAAATATCTCCTCGAATCATAATCGCTTTTTCTTATTCCAGAGAATTACATTTAATCCAATGAATGCAAAATGAATGAGAAAAGAGAATGATAAATGAAGCCTTAGTTGTACTACTTCCATTTATATTCGTAACAAGAATTGAAACGTACCACGAACAGTTAAGAATAAATATTACACTTTAATATAACAACTACATACCTTTCACAAAAATTCTTCCATTGTTATATGTCAATCCATTTCTTCGATTCAAATGAATTTATAAAATAATGATTCTTAAATTAAAAAAGCAATCTTTCTAAATCACAATGTGAAATTTCCAAATGTAATAATTCTTATAACAATCATTTTTCTAAAAAAGAAAGTCACGATCAGACGTAAATTTTCATTAAAAAAAAAAATCTAACACGACTAAAGCAATCGAAATAAGAAATTTTTCATGCCTCGTTATTTTATTTTATTAATTAATTAAAAAAGCAATCTTTCTAAATCACAATGTGAAATTTCCAAATGTAATAATTCTTATAACAATCATTTTTCTAAAAAAGAAAATCACGATCAGATAATAATAATTCTCATAACAATCATTTTTCTAAAAAAGAAAGTCACGATCAGACGTAAATTTTCATTTAAAGAAAAATCTACAACACGACTAAAGCAATCGAAATAAAGAATTTTTCGTGCCTCGTTATTTTAGTGGTATCACACAAGTGTGTACGTGAAACAAAAATAAACTTACTCCCGCGCTTTCCTACTTCTCATCCAAGTTTCCTCGACTGAATAGGACGGGAACAATTTCTGTACCGTGCATTGATTCGAACAAATACGATAGGGATTTCGTTAGGCACGTATCGCAAGTTGGATTCACATGCGTGTCGCAGATGCAGAATTTCCGCGATATATCGTACACGTGCATTATGATTCCCGGATTTTTTTCCCCCATTTTTCTTTTTTCTCTCTCTCTGCCTGTTCTCGGTATTCCGGAATCCCAGAAACCTTTGCATTATTTATGCGCGTTCGTTTAAAACCGCGTAGCGCTGTTTATCATTTAAATGAGAAATACTAGGTGTGAAAATAAAGAGGGAGAAGAAGTAATTGTGGAGGAACGAGGGTATGGAATTTTAAATAAGAATTTTAAAAGGATGGATCGACGTTCTAATAAGGTTGTTCTGCGTCTTTCCTTTTTTTTTTTTGTACGAGAAAGATTTTCTAATAATTAGGGAATATCGAGGGGTAAGTTTTATCTTGAAAGAAAGAAATTTTTGGAATAAATAATTTTACTTTATATTTTTGTTTATTAGTTTAATGAAGGATTTAGAGGATTTTGAAATTCATCATGATAAATCACGATATTTAAACTTAGGAATAGGATTAATAAATTATTTACAATTCACTAAAAGACAATATTGTTGTTTCGATTGAATTAAACTTCAATTCA
Source organism: Apis mellifera (assembly GCF_003254395.2). NCBI lineage: Eukaryota > Metazoa > Arthropoda > Insecta > Hymenoptera > Apidae > Apis > Apis mellifera. Next base: position 10,064,126 of record NC_037638.1, read on the forward strand.
ATTTCAATTTTCGCAATAGCTAAAATTATTTAGAAAGAAATCGTTTACAATTTATAAAAGCAATTAGCATTCAACGATAATTAAATCTGGAATTTTAATTCGATGCTTAATTTAATTCAAATCATGCTTCCTTACTTCGTTAATTAAAGCAATTCGAATAATCGAGTTAAAAATTTATTTCCAAGATAATATTTTTAGTATCCAATAAACAATTTTCGAATTTCTTTGATCAATAAAGAATATAACCTCGCTTCACTTATCAAATAGCCTTTATTTGAAACAATTATTTTCAAATAACGTTCGCTCGAATATATTGCAGAGCACAACTCTGTTCTTCGAGAATGCAACTCAATGTAATCTCGAAAAATCGAAAAACCACGAAATCCAACTGAATAAACTTTTCCCTTATCGGTCTGATGGTATTGCAGGGATGTAATGGTAAATGTAAAGGAAATGTAACGTGGCCTCGAAGTTGCGTGCACGGACAATGAGAAACGACTACTCGACTCACGGTGGAAAATTCGTTGAGCAAAGTGGCCAGTCCGGTTCGAACGCTCTTCCATCCTCATCTCGCAATCCGGCGAGAGGAGGGAGTTCCTCGATCGAGGGCAAAGTAAAGCTCGAAAGTGTATTTGCTAAACGACTTTCCAAGAATCGAACGATCCCTCCCTTCGATCCACTTTTCTTTTATCCCCGATAGATTTTCTCTGTCTTGGTTTTTAACGATTTCCGTCACGTTGATCGCCAAAGATTCATCTCGTCCCGAAGTGTTTATAATATCTGTATCTCTGCGCTGCTTTCACACTTTGGCCTTCGCTTGTGCATGAAATTCAAATGTCCCGCGCTGCATCGATGCTTTCTGGGAAAAATAAATATCGAGATCATGCATTTAGATATATATAGAGATAGTATAAATTTATTTACAATTTTATTGGTATTTTGTTGTTTTATTGATCTCTGTAGAAATTTTAGAAACAAAAGAATCTTTTCAGATTAGAAAATTCTAACTTAATTTTTTTCAAGTTTGTGAATTTTTTAAATTTAAATGAATGATTTCAAATTATGTAAGTAGAAATAAAAATAAGAATGAATTATAAGTGAAAATAAAATGTTTATTTGATAAGTTTTGGGATTCTTTAATGGCTAGTTGAGAATTTTTAACAAATGAATTTGCAAGTAAAATGTAGATTTTCATAAATTCATAAATTCAGTTCATTAAATTGTAGAAAAATTGTAGAAATGTTTTAAACATAATTTCACATTGAATATAGTTTTAATGTTAAAAACCGTGAAATTTCGTTCCATTTTTCTTCTTAATGCATATATTATGAAACAATATTAATCCGTTCAAAGTTCATTACAGAGTATCGTTTCATATCGTTATATTCTCTGATGAAAAAAAAAAAAAGAAAATCTGTTTGGACATCCGTGACAGTAATTTTTTGTTCCATTAAGGAATATGAGACACGTCAGAATTTTCCTATCGATTTGCGCTGAAAATGTGATATATTAAAGGAAGAATAATTCAAACAAAGATTATAAAAGTTGATCATGTGCACATGTACATACCCTATTGAAAAATATGGGAAGATGATGTTTCAATATTTTATGTTTAATTCAGTCTTTTGTCTGCTTTGTCGATACGTTCGTTAGATTTAAATTTAGATTCTTTGCTGTCGTGATATCTGATACCATTTTAAATATTATCGTCCATTATGATGGACAAGATATAAAATTATTGATTTTACGTTAACGAAATTAATTAATAGATGTAAATCAATTGTTTAAATCATTTCTCAATTAATAATACATGCGGTATTAGTGGTGCATGATCATGTTATCCGAATAATTTGTATAATGAAGTTTATTTTCAATGTTAACACAATTGCAAATCAATTTTGTAACAAGAAGATATTCCAATATAAAATATTATACTATTTTTCCAGTAAAAATATTATTTGATTCTTTTCTTTTATTATTAATTTAATTGTAAAGAGGATCTTTAATGAACAACACATTTTTTTAAAAATGTAAGAAGAAATTATATTTACTTGTTATATTTTAAATTCTTAAAATGATAAAAGACTTTAAGATCTATTAAGATCAATTTCTTAAGTATATCTACAATTATTTATATTTCAAACATTTATGATATAAAATTAATCACAGAAATAATTGAAAAAATAATTAAGATAAATAGATCCAACATATCTAACCTATTTTTTTCTGATATATATTCTGCACTCGTTCTGCATATGCGCAGATTCATATATTAAAACAATACCCTTCCAACGAAACAGATACACAGTTCTCATGTGCATAAAAAACTAGACTAACCTTGTTCTCCATGGTAGGATTTAATGACAATCTATGGAGAGCTGCATAGCTTTTCAGGTCAGAATTATCTATCTAGTTCATTCCAGGATGTATGTAAAAGCGCATAAAATTTGTTTAATGCAATTAAAGAAATTTAAAACGTTGAGGAACGAAACAATGAAGTATGGAAATTTTACTAACCAAATAATTATTTCTGTTTCAGGTTACCTCTAACATCGGTGGAGGATTGCATCTTGTTCGTGGTAAGTTTCATCTTAAAACATCTTTCTCTCACGTATAATTATTTTTTTCCATCTATGAATAATATCCAAATTAACATAATTGAAATGTTCAAAATTTGTAGATTTATTATTACACATTATTGCTTAATTTCAACTCAACTTTGACAAATGATATTTTTACTTAAATTTTATTTCTCCAGATATAATATATTATCAAACTGAGTGTATTAATTTATTCAGGCAAATAGTAGAGATGAATTATTGATCATATCAATAGTGCATGAACAAGAAGTTCAAACAAATATAAATCAATTCCAATTTTGCCAGACACGTAATACAAATCGATAATTTTTCATCATCGTTACAAATTCGAACAAATAGCACAACTTGTCAACAATAGAAACATTATTATAATTTTCGATTGACATTAACATAATTTTCTCGAACTTATAGCAAAATCAAACTAGACGTGTAACAAAAGTTAAACTAACATCCTCCAAGTTCATTCGTGAATATCCATTTATATATCCAGAATATATCAGAGTTTACTTCCTCCTTCCTTTTAGTTATAAACTTTCCTTTTACAACGTTGTTGATCACTCATCGCATTTACGACTCTAATTTACTCGAGAATAAATGTTTCCCTCCAACTATAGGCTGATGGCGTTAGAAATATCGCGAATCCTACGAGCGAACTTATGCTAATTAACCGTCGACAGTAATTAGGCGCAATTATATCTTCACTAATTACAGTTAATATAACGAGAGATAAGCAAGATTGTTATATGCAAGTCGCTTTTATTTTTTTCACTCTGTTGTTATTTATTATAATTTATCTTTCAGTTTCTTCTTCTTCTTCTTTTTACCAGATTGTTCTTATATTCATTATGCAGATCGTACATCGAGTTAGATGACAAAAGGTCTTTCCAGTGTAACTTTATTAAACGCTTATCAGCCCATCTTAATGAACTGATTTTGAATGGCGAAACACGATAAAATGAGAAATTATACTATAGAGAGTGGAGGGTGGGGATGAGAAATATATTTAACTGGATTGTTTCCCTAACGTTTGTTATTTTTAATAAAAAGAGGAAAGAAATTAACAAACTCGACGAGTAATTAACATGTACGCGAGTTGTTATGAATAAAGAGAGGTTAAGACAGAGAGGTTAATATAAGGAATAATATTGGATGTAAATGAGGGGGAAGAGAGATAGTTACAAGTTTCTGAAATATCGGTACACGTTTCTCGATTTAAGAAAAGTTCGGTAACTAGTTATAAAGATTGGTGTAAAACGTGGTTGTACGAAACATTTTAAAAGTTGTAGAAGTAATAACGATAGCGAATTAAAGTTTGCAGAGTGACGCCCTTAAAGATTATAACTATCATCATCTTGTGAAAGATGTACGTGATAAAATTGCTGGTTAAAGTTTCTTGTAAAATGTTTCGCTTAAATATAATCCTGCAATTATCGTTATTCGTTAATTGAAAACAGTTTTTATATCTTGATGAATTGTAATAAAATTCATCAAAGGATAATTGTTCAAAATTTTTTGGAAAATAAATTGAACAATAATAATTAATAATTGATATTGTAATTTAAAAAAAAGTGATACAAAAGTAGTTATTATTTGAATTAAAATATATATTTCAAAAACGTGAATTTAACATAAAGGAGAAATTGCATAGATAAATTGACAAATTTTTAGAAACTGTTAAGCAAAAGTTGACTTACACGTTAACTCTGGGGAATTGAATTAAACTGAGAAACAAAATTAAAATTGAACAAGGTTGACATATTCGGCTTGACTAAAGTTGAAGTGGTGCTGGTTTCTATCCTGTAACCAAGCACCTTAGGCTCGGCTCTGTGTACATTGCGTGGGTGAAGAGATGTTTACGGATCTATTTAATTATTTAGAATTATTTGATGTTATCGTCTTTGATCACGTAAGCTGTTACCACAAGATACTGAACCAAGTTAAAAGGGCGATAAAGTTAATCCCCTTGTTTGAGCCATTTTGTCAAACGTTATAAAAAAACTTGTTAAATATTTGCCAAACATACCTCTAATTATTGAAGTTCAGAAAAATAAGATAAATTATTGAAGTATTTCAAAATTATTTCTCCATTTTTTCCTCTTAGAGCCTTTTATTCTTTTAATCAATTTTGGTATTCTCCTCTATTGTAACAATTTTCCAAGTAACAAATTCCAACTATTAATACAAACTTATTAAGATTGATAACTCATATTAATTTGTCATTAGATATAGTATCAAAATCGTTAATAGACACTTTCATCATTTCAAACAACGGGAATATAGATCAATTTTCACGCATTCGAATCAAGGTGAGACAATTATTTGTCGAGGAAACAATGTTAATCCGTCAAAGGCAGGGAACTTCCCTTCGATCTCTCTCTTCCCCCTCCCTCCAGGAAACGCTCGTTCCAAACGGAAAGACATTTTAGACTCGGCATATCTTCGCTTGGATCGCGTTTCAAAGAGGGGCGGGAACCGCCATCTCTCGTTACTCTGATTCAAAGTGATTCCTCCTCCTGCGTATCAGTTTACCCGGGTTCAAAGTCATCGAAAAGCGTGCAAGTGCAAGGGGGGGGGGGGGGCGATCGTTTCGAACGCAACCGGTAATAAAAGGCGATTAGCAAGCGCAACACGGAATCTATGAGAGCGAGTTTTATCAAATGGTACATCCGCATCTGCGGTAATGCAATTCTCTCGTTATCCAGTTCGTTCCGTTTCTCCTTCGTTCCATTGGAGCAGAGTAGAGAGTCTCTTTTTCTTTTTTTTTTTTTTTTGATCCTAGTGAAGAAAATTGAAGTTGTAAGGTGAGGACGAATCAGGTTATGATTCTGCGACGAGGTTTATAAAAACGAATGAAAATGTATTGTTATGTATATGGTTTTTATCTAAGAAATAGTTGTAGTGAAATATCTGTTGAAGAAAGAAGAGGAAAGAATTATGGGAAAAAATGTTTCTTCAGAAAAGTTTAATTTTTTATTATATGTTATTTTTAATGCATTAATTGGAAAAAGGTATTATGAGTTATTTATGTCGAAAAATCGGTATTTCTAAAGATATTGTGAAGATTGAAAATATTATGTGAAAAGCAAGGAGAGCAGTGAATAGTGTATGATTCTGCGTTTTTCTCTTGTTTTTCATATAATAAGTTTATAAAGTTTAAGTTATAATATAAAAGATACTGATACTTGGAGATGAATAATTAATCTCGTTTGCTCTTATGTCCAGTGTGCATGAAAATTATATTATTTAAAAGCTATTTAAAAGCTTCGAAATAACTTAATATCTTTCGCGATATAATATCCATAATATGTGTTGTATGAGGAAATAAATGTTTTGATATAATCAAAATTTCTTTTTAAAAAAAGAAAAGAGAAAAAAGAATCTTATTAATGTCATATGTAATGAATTTTTCATGGCATGAAAAATGTAATATCGATGTCATAAAAATTACATTTGCATTCTGGAAGCTATTGAAATTTACTGAATGATGTAATAAAAAATATAGAAGTTTATTTAAATTTTACAACATTTATTGGTAGCTGCATATTCCTCAAACCATAAAAGTAGATAGAATAAGAGGCATCATACGTTGAATTTCTTTACTATCGGTGAATAAACATTTTGCGTGCATCCAGTCGCCGAATTTTTCAATTTTCTTTTCACTTCTTCTCATCTCTTAAAAATTTCACGATCGTTTATCCATATCCTTAAAAATATTGCCGAATATTCGTTTAAAAGAAAATTTAATTTGAATTTTTATTTTTCATTCTCGATAAAATCTTTGGCATAAAATTAAAAGAAAAAAAAATTTTTCGAATATTATTATTCTTTCAACAAATAAATATATTTGTTGTTTTTTATAGAAATTTCTTTTTAAAGAAATTTATTAATAATGTAAGATTGAAAATACAATTTGATTGAAAATAATTTTTAAAAAACGAAAGGAATATTAAATTTTGAAACAAACTTCTCAAAATAACAATTTTTTTTAAAAATAATTACTATCAAATCTCAAAAAGAGAGAAGATTTAAAGGATAATCTTTCGTTAGAAATTCTATTTTATAAATATTTAGTTGTTACGACGAATAAATAACCCAAATGTTGTTAATAAATCAATGAAAATTGTTTCAATTTTTATCATCGGTTCAATTATTATTACACGATTATAATTTTAATCCAAGTAGATTTTTTTAAATAATTTACAAGATAATATAAAAGAAAACAAATTTTTTAATCTACATGGATTGAAAAAATAATTCAAAATTACATATAAATTAAAAAGAAAAAGAATAATCTACATTTATCTTATATTTTAAGAAAAAAACTTTTTCGAAATATAATTTTATTTACGATTTATTTTAACAATATGCATTTAATTTTATTGTCGAGTCAAAAAGATAAAAAATATGAATCATTTCTCGATTAAATAAATATCATTACGAATATTTATACACGATATACGGAATGTCGGGACGAATCGAGGCACGAGAAACGACAACAATCGATTGTCATTCGTATCCAAAATATCGATTTAACGGAGTCGTGTTCCGAACACCGAACGATACGGACGTGTTATTCTCTGCTCCGCGTAAGAATATTGTATTATTTGATAAATTAATTAATCGTGTATAAATAATTATAAATTATTTAATTATCGTGACAATCGTATGATAAATAAAAATTATTTAACGGATACGATGATATACATTTCGACAACAATAACGCGTGAAAACGTGATTATTTTTTTTTTTCAAAAAACAACGAAAATTTATACACGATTATTCCATTCGAAATACATGGAGAATTTTGTTAAACCGGTGTAACATTCAATGAAAAGCGTCCCGATAAACTCGATCGAATAAATTTCATCTTCCAATATCGTAGATTCGAAACAGGAAACGCTTACAATACAATTTCCTTCTCCACGTGGAGAAATAACGCGGAATCGTCTCGTATCCGAGTTAAAAAACTCGTTAAACACGTTCGACTTCGGAAGATAAATCGTTTAACGCGCGATATTTCGAGTCCAGCGAGTATGTACACTTGGTAAAGTCCAATCACCATACCAAGGATCCTCTTTTTTTCTTCCTTCCGCTCGTCGAACGGTTTAGAAAAAAAAGGGGAACAAGGAAAGGGGTCGTGCGTGGAACAAAAGAGAAGAGTGGATGGTGGTGGTGTCGATGGTAAAAATCTGGAAGGTAGAAGCCAGGGGCAAAAATCGAGCCTCGTCGACTGAAATCTCGACAAAAGAGCCGGAAAAATGACCCTCGACCCACCCAGGAGAAAAAGTGCGCTCCTGACCGATCGAAATTGAATTGAACCGGTAATTTTTTTACTTTTTTCTTTCTTTCTTTCTTTCTTTTTTTTTTTTTTTTTTTTTTTTTGGACTAACGATCCGAAATATCGAGATTCCTATTTGGGATGTATTGAGAAACGAGTGCTCGTTTTTTTTCTGGATTAAGTAAAATTGACTCTTGTGATTAGAAATTCGTCGTGTTTAATCGAGTCGATTTGCGAGTGGATAGGAGATGATTAAAATTGGATAGGGTTTAATTTATTTGAAGATATCAGTGGTTTTAAGCATTCGTGATTTATATTTTGAGAGTTAAAAGAAGCGATTCTTCGATTACAGTTTTTTGAATTAGAAATTTTAGAGTATCGATCGAATGTTTTAAGAATATTGAAAATGTGAGTTATTCATTGGACATCACGAGTCGAAGGGGGAGGGTAAGGGGGGAATAAAAAATGGAAAGCGAGAAAAATTGAAATATCTCGTGAAATAATAATAATGAAATATGAATGGTTGAAGGCGTTAAATCAAATTAAAATGAAAGTCAGTGGAAATTGTAGTGGACATTTTTCTCTTCCATTTTGAGTCTCAATCGAAGTGGAAAAAAATTTAGAAAATAATTGGAATGGAAAAAGAAGGATTACTCTATCGAGTGATCGTTTTTTCTATTTTTCTTCTTGATCTCTTTCCTCTTCTATTTTCCAAATTTTTCTTTGTGCATTTTATTTGATTGAATGGAATGGAAAAGGAAGAATTTCTGCTCTCGCAAAATCTGAGAATCGATTATATAGCACTAGATAGAAAACTCTTATTTCGATCAATACAAATATATCGAATATTTTTTCTTTTGTCTCAATTGTTAATATTAGAGTTATTTTACGATATTTTAAATTTAATATTTTAATGTTTATAAGTTAGCTTGTTCTTAACTCAGAATAGGTTTGATTATTGATTATCATTTATGATAATTAATAATCAAGAAAATTTTAACTTAGGTTAACTTATAAACATTAAAATATTGTAAAATAATTCTAATATTAACAATTGTTGATTTACAATAATTATCATTTCTAAACTAATAAATTTAAAGAATTAGAAACAATGGAAAATTTTTAATTAAGCGTTGTAGAAGGAAAAGTAAAGTGGTGGGCAAAAAGGGAATAACCTTTTCGAAAGGGGCGCGAATTTCAGCAAATATTTTTACAAAAGAAAGAGAAAAGATAGAGTTTATTGTTTAAATGGTGTTAACTCTCATCTCATAATATTGATCCTTTTTCGAGGGGCGTTTTTATTTCTTCGTTGAAGGTATTCGAGCTGATCGTAAAATATATCTTTTTATGAGTTACTTGACTGTAAACCATCTTTGATAGTGGGATAATAGTTCATGCGTGATATTTCAACAGAATTTTTATATAAACAAAGAGAGATGTACGACGATTCGATGAAATATGATTTATTCCATAAAAATATTTGATAGAAAAATAGGATTTATGAATTTGATTCTTTTCTCGAATATATTTAATTCGTTAATAACTTCAGATTACATTGCGTACATCTTTTTAATAAATAGATAGACCAATAATCGTTTCGTGAAACGAAATTTAAAATTTAATGAATCAAAATAGAATGAATTAATTAATTAAATATAAATTTTTTTTCCAAATTAATATTTGCCTAGAAAATTTTTTATCAATTTCCAAATCTTCGTGAATACTATACGAATAATGTTTCAATGTAATTCTAATACGGGTATTAAAATTGTATTTATAAGAGAATTTTTCATTCTTGAGTATAGAAAGAAGATAATTCTAAAATAATATTTTTCGAACGAAAGATTGAAAACTTTTGAAATGAAAAGGCAAAGTAAAAGCGAACGCAAGCTTGCTGGCACGGTAATGCTTCTCTTATAAACTCGTCCATGTCCGTCGATGGAAGGAAATAGGGGGGAGGGAAAAGTGGAAAGAAAGATGCGAGGACATGGTAAAACATCAACAAACGCGAGAGTCGTTCCGCGAAAACAAATTCGAAAGATAAATATACAGAGGAGAAAGCATTTCTACATTCGATGAAGCTTGGTAAAAATCGCTGGCTTATTTTTATAAAATATTTGCTGATATTCTTCCACAGCTGTTCCCAGCTTTTATAATCTTTGTAAATCAGTTGTTTTTATTTTATTTATCGATCCGATTACTATATACATATTTTCATTGGTAAGCACAATTTTAAAGAAAGTAGGAAGGATAAAATAAAATAGGAATATAGGGAAATTCTGTATATTAACGATTACTAAATTTCTTGTTCAATTATTAGATCCGATATATATATTTATTTATACACATTTCCTTCGAAATTCATTTTTACGTTTCAAAGTTTAATTTTAAATCAAGACGATAATTGACGGAGAGAAATCTAACGGAAAAATTAATTATATTAAATTTAATTAAATTGTATCTCGTATCGTATCGTTTCATATTGCAAGCTGGAGAGAATATTCTACTTTTGAGAAAGAATAACTCTGTGCATCGTAATTATTAAGACTGACGGTTATATTGGCGGAAGTATTTGGAATATTCACAAGAATCTAACCTAGTAATACATTCTTAATTTCTCTTTATAGTCTTACATTTTAGAACAAATCTCGTATTCTTCTAAGAAAATAAATTATATATGATAATTGTATCAATTAACATTTTCTTTTTATAAATTTTGATTTACAATCTCTTTGAAACAATAGCAGTTTGGCCAATTATATCGTACATCAATATCTATCACCACGCGAAATTTGACGCGCGTTATGTTCCATCCATTTCGGAATTATTGTTCTCTAAAATCGTAACGTTTCTGGAAATTAGGGCGATAAGTGTAATTAACCGTCCGTTTGTGAATATTTATTCAGTTACACGACGAAAATCTGCGTCAGATTACCGTCTCGTGCACCTGAGTACGCGATTTTTCCGCTTTATGTGCGGCGTTTTTACTAATTGTACCGTAAATGTTGATGCGAACAATGATCTGGAATAAATTCAGACTTCTACAATAGAATTTCTGATTTAAAATGCGCGTTATTTCGTTCCATTTTTCGTCGAGGAAGAATGGTTGCCGCGATTGGAACTAGGAAAATAAAAATACCACGAATATTATATTTTGGCAAAGAAAAGGAATAAATAATACGTTGCAATAATAGGAATTTCATTGAATATTTTGAATTTATTAAGTATAGAAAACCGCTACATTTGTTTCGAAATTATATTTTTGAAAATTACTGTCCCACTTTCGTTTCGTTTTTATCCATTTTCGTTCAAAAGTTGAAACATTTCCATCGTGTAAAGAGAATTATTTTTCACGTGGGAACAAATTTTCGTAAATATTTTCCGCGAAATATACGAGAAAGCTTCGCGATAAAGTTAATTTCGACGTGAAAGAGTTCGAAAACAGTTTTTTAAATCAATAGCAACGAACTTAATTTAACCAGCAATCTTAGAAGATATGAAGTTTCTTTGAAGTAACGTGGCAATTCTATTAGTGGGATCGTGAAGGGAATATTTCCATTGATCTTTTCCATTTTCGACGTGGAAATATTCTATTACGTGTCAATTGGAATTGATGAAAGGGTGGCAAATTGAAAATTTTTTATTTTAGAAATATACAAGCACGTGATAATTTTATTTGACGAAACAACGATCCCTCGATTTTCAAGATGCCCCAATTAAGAATCGTTAATTTCTAAATTTTAATTCGAAAATTAATTAACCATAACTTTGAATGTCAGAGTTTCGAAACCGATCAAAAATAATTCGAAACCATCCTTCGAATATTCAACTGTTAAAATACTTTTCATTTGAAAAGTACATCTGGCAAATAACTCTTTCCAAAATAGGAATCAAACTTCTCAAATCATTAAAAATCACTGTTTGAGTAGCATTCAGAATCACAGCACTTCCAAGACAATGGAAACAGCATCGAAGGATTAGCCAGACCCCTCTCCCCTATTGGGATCATTAATTTGAATATCACGAGAAGCGAAGGAGGGCTTTGGCTCGAAAGGAGGGCAAAGAGGGATCGAGGAGAATCGGTCACGAAGAGAAAAGTGAAGCAGAAAGGCCGTTTTTAATGGCATACAGGTCTCCATTTCCGAACCAGTGATCCGAAATTTAAACGACCAGTAAGCAGCTTGCTTTTGTCCAGGAAAAGGTACAGTCAAAGCTGTTCAACTCGTTTCAGAGATATTTCTGGCTATCCAGCTGTGTGTGCATGGGCAAGACCGAATCTCAAAATCGATTCACGTTTTCTCTCCTCCCCTTCTTTGTTTATATCCATCCACTCTTTTATATTTTCAGCCACAATTTGGCGATGGTGGGCAATAAAAGATCGATCCATGAGAATCCTCCTTCTCTTGTGTCGTGTATCATGCTTCTAAACTTTTATCCAAGTATATGCAAAGTGTGATGTAAAGCATACCTGGGAATTAAGAAGCTTTGTGGAAAAAGTTGATGTGACAATTTTTAAAAAGTCATTTTTCGTTAAATGATAAGATAGATAGATATACAGAGTAGATCAATTGTAGAAATTTAAGTAGAAACAGGCAGAGAGCTGGCTCGTTTCATTTAATGAAAACTTCAATTTTAACTTATAAACAAATAAACCTCGATTTACATTTATATCAACTCCTGTGTTTATTTTCATCTCTAAAATCAACTATCCAAAAGTGTTCCACGAATATATTATAATATTCTCTACATATTTCTATTATTACATTCATCTTCTTTGTTTATTTTTCTATTTCTGGATCCTTATTATGAATAAACTCAGGAATTGAATTATCAGAGTATCTCTCATTTCAAAAATTTCACAGTAAATTCAAATATTTGCGAATTCGTATTCGACTTAGCTCTCGGTGTTAATTAATAAAGAACAAAGTAATTCGTTTTTCAATCATATCGATTTAGAAAAAAAAAAAAAAAAGAACGCAGATTGAAATAATCGAAATCCTTACAGACGATCAAACAGAGTTTTACGTTTCACTCGGGTAGTAAAACTTTTGATTTCGTGTATAGATATATAGTGATCCGTCATTGGAAAACGCGACGTGCTTTATCGAACGATGGAAACACCGTATAAACGATCGAACGAATGTTTCGTCGACGAATGAAATTTTTAGCCGGTACGATAACCGTGGGATCGGTAATTCGTTCGAAGAAGTGTATCGAACGAGGTAATATTTCGATTGGATGGCGAGGAGCGCTCGTAATTTCGAAAGTTTTTATCGTCCGCTGCTTTTTTCTTTTTTTTTTTTTTTTTTTTTGCTTTCGCCTGTTAAAACGTTTGACCTGTAATTCAAAATTCTTCGTAAATCTCGCTCGAAAAATTCGGAACTGGCGTCCGTACGGATTTTAAATCAAAGCGTTTAATTTCTCTTAATTGTTCGACAAAAATCGAAATAAGATGAAAGCAATTTCAATTTTAATAATGAAACGAAGAGCAGAATTGAAGATTAGAATTCCTTTAATATTATTTCATGCTTTATATTTTATGTATTTTCTTTAAATATCATAAAATAAAAATATATAAAAGGAAAAAATTTTAAGTTAAATTAGTGTAGGCTTCACATTTTATATGCAAATACAATGCATTATTGTTAAATAAAAATCTCATGAATCAACGTTTCCTCTGTGAAAATAAAATATTACGATTGTAAAAATTATACTATTTTATTTTCATAGAGAAAATATATTTTTATTCGAAGATAAATTTCTTAAATTTCAAAGACGATCTTCCACCAATTCATCCGTGTCGCTTACTCGACATACAAGTCAAGGCCAGGACAAGATAATAAAAAGAAGGAAAGAGGGAAAAGGGTGTGGACGCTGTAGAGAATGATATGGGTCACGGTTCTGGATAAACCCGTGGGATTGAATTTGTTCGACCGATGATACACACGGTTTAATTAAAACAGGCTTTGCCTGTATTTCATCAGGAGGGGAAGAGAGAGAGAGAGAGGGAGAAAGAGAGAGAAAAAAAGAACTTACAGATTCGATCAACCAGGTTTGAAATATTTCGGAACGAACGACCTAATACGATAAAAGAGTATCGAGGCTGATATTTTTGTCCCAGCCTTTTTTGCATACTAAAATTTTCTCCGTTTCAACGATTCCTATTTATTTCTTTTGTGTATAAAACTTTATGGGAATTGTTCCAATTTCTTTTTTTTTTCTTTCTTTCTTTCTTTTTATTTCGTTGGTCGAGAGGTATATAATATAATACAGGAAATACAGGAAAGGAATGAATGAAAAATATTAAAAGCATTTAAGCATAGATGGAATAAAAATTATAAAAGCGTATAATTATTTCAATGATTTTTAATAACCTCGTTATTTATCTTATCAAATTTTAATGTTTAATATTTTAATTGGAAATTAAATTCCCTCCAAAAATTACTTGATAACTATTATAATTCACATTGTATATTCAATTATTATAATATTATCCGTAACTTTTCGCTTTTCGAATTATATTATAAAATATAAATTACAAAATATAATAATAATTATTATTATATTATTGTTTATATCGTTAAATTTTAATATCATCTTCAAAAACGAATATTACGTTAAAAACATTATTCGATATTAATATTACGCGCAACTTTTGTCATAAAAAGAATTTATATAATTAGTAAGGAATTATTTATATAATTAGTGGGAAAAAAATTTTGTATCACGATATGGAAAACTATCTCGTGCACGTTTCAAACATATACATTATTTCCGATATTCAAATTGATTCCTTTCTCGCTTCATCGATTGCCCCTCTCTCTCTCTCTCTCTCTCTCATTTTTACTAATGATTCTTCTTTCACACTTCCTGCTACTCACATCCTTTCTTCGTCGCGATTTTATTGCCTCTCAACCCCTATTTATACGCGCACTAAAATTCCACCACGCTCATTATCAAAGGTTTTTATCATCGTTGTAAATAATTCTCGACGCAAACCAGCATTTCATCGTTTACAACGCGTTTATTTAGCTTATAAAAACATGTAGCTCGTCAAGCTTTTGCTTTTCATCTCCAAGAAAATACACGGCAATTATCGTTTTTATAATATCGATAAACGCAATACGAATGTGTGTTTGCAGATCCATAACATACAATTGTTGGCGAAAGATAAATATTTTATCTTTAAATACAATTTTTAATGAAATTGAAGTTATCATTTTATATATATATGTATATATATAACAAGAATCAAAAAATGAAAGAAATAACAATACTTGTTATTTACTCTCAATGTTATTTCTTTCTTTCTTTTTTTTTAACACATTAATTGCCAAATGTGTAAATTAAAAATATTTTTATTTTCAAACTGATTTTGTAGCTAATGAAAATATTGTAAATATTTTAAATTTAGATATTTTATATATAATGTTTCATATATAACTTTGTCATTTAAAATATCTTATTCTTAGAATTATCAAAAAATAATTTAGATACGTGTCGAATAGTTTCAAGAGGATGAAATTTAATTTCACTTTTTTAAATAGTATGAGAAAAGAAGTATGAGAATGGTATGGTAAAATGTTTGCTAAATTGTAAAAGAATAATGGATTAAGAAAATATTACAATTCCATTCACAAAAATAAAATTAATCTTCGTACGTTATTCTATTCTTTCAAACTTTAATTCATGTTTAATAATCTTCAAACTGTTATTATTATATACAATAACAAAAATCATTTTTTTCAGATTCCCTATTCTTATATATATATTTCAATTATCACATCCACGATACTACAAATCACGACGAAAAGAAAAAGAATTGCATAAATAACAACGTAATTCGATTTTTCAAACGAAGTTCGCGCTATAACGTGAAAAGAAATTACCACTACATCACGAGGTTAAGAAGAAAGGGAAGCCTTAGAGTTGACGTTTTCGCAAAACGACGAGGTGGATATAAAGTCTCAAAGGATACGTTGAAAGAAAAAGGGTGGGAAAAAGGGCGGGGAAGAAAGGAGTCGCGGGACTTTTCCACTTTAGCAACGTTCCCAGAAACCAGAATTTCTATACTCGCGTGTCTATTCAAGCTGCTTGTCAGATTCTTCTTTCCGCGTGAACGTCAAAAGTCCAAAACGAAAAGACATCATAAAAATCGCTTAACGAGTTCCCAAGACGATTCAAGTGCACCGGGTACATGATATCCTGAAGAACGTCCACTTTGAAGCATCGGCTTCTTCATCGTGTTCGAAGCGAGACGATATTGACTTTTTCCTCTCGTGTCGAGATTTACTTTTACATCATGAAAATTCTCATGTAATTTGGAAAAATCAAAATCAATTAAAATTATCACCTTATCACAGATTTTTATCGATCAATCAATACAAAGATACCGCATAAGACGTCGAATTCTATTCTTCAACGGATTCTAATTATTTTTCTTTATTCGGATTATAATTTTACCTTAAGAAGAAAATTAGAAATTAAATATATCAATTTCCAATCCATATCAACGACGTATCTATCTCCCCTCGTACGAAACTTAAATTCATTAAAAAAGAAAAGAAAAACCTACGCCTGAATTCTGAAAACACCGGAAACCGCAACAACATTCGTTCCGATACCTCTTCCTGTATATTGTGAGAAAAACACCAAACCCGCGCAAAAACTTTCGAGTGAATTATTCGAGGGATAAAACAAAGAGGAGAAGGAAAGCAAAGGAAGCTTGCTAACAAGCGGAAGAATTAAAAAAAAGGAAAGAAAAATAGGACGAGGAGGAGAGCACGGCGTCGAAAAGTGTTGGACCGCGAAATTACGGGAACGCGTTACCTATTACGTGGCGGCCTTGTGTACAAGTCGAATTGTCCGGAAAGAGAAAATCCGGATCCGGCGCGCTGAAATCCTTTCTGTCCGTAATTAACCGCGACACCGGCTCCCATTAAGCGGAAATTCGCGACGTTACAAACGAGGAAGGGAGGGATAGGAGGGTTACGTGATCGAAATTCCTGCCACCTGTTTATATGACGGTAATCAATGATCGGGCTGCTGATCAATTATTCCGGGTTGGGCGGGAATTATGGGGCGAATTACATTTACGGAAGGGGTGGATTAGAGGGGGCGAGATTTCTCTCTCTCTCTTTCTCGTGTTGGAGAGAGGGGAGGGATAACGATCAGCGGCGGTGATAATGGGAAATTAAAAAGTCGAGATTGCCACCAGGTTGACCTGGTTCCGCGTGTTAAAACGGGTAATTGAAATTAACATCGACGATTCGCGTACGATTCGTGTGTGCACAACGTTATAATGGGATTGTGCGTGTTTGAACAAGGAGTATAAAGCGGAAGTGTATTTTTCGAAGTGGAATTTTGAATTGTGTGCGAGGTTTATTATTATTTTTTAATATCGTGAAATGTTCGATTTTATAGATCGTTTCATAGTGTCTCTTCGTTTAATATTGTTATTTAATGATATTGAAATATAGAATTTCTGGATCACGCTCTTTGAAAGATGATCCTTTGAAAGAATCTTGGAAAAAAAGAGAGAAATCATCGAAATATTATCTCGATGAGATAATATTTGGATGCTTCTATCTATTTCAAAATATAATTTCAACAATAATTTTCATAATAATAGTTCAAATATAAAATTTAATCTTCTTTATTCCGAATTTTACCCCATCTTTTGATAGAACGATTAAAGATCGATAGATAAAAATATTGGATCAATTCGTAATTCGAGATATATAGTTTAATCGTTAATTCGTGGCGGTATTAGTTTAATTCGTAGGTGTCATTAGCGGAAGCACACAACGGATATCCGGTTATGCGGATTTGTAATTAGTAAACCATACATACCATACATACCGCTCTTTATTGCCGTTAAACGAATCCACTTATACAATTGATTTCACGCTAATGATTTGTCTAATGATTTTGCAGGTTGAAACGTGTCCATCGTATACATGATCGCGACGATGACCGGGGGCTGGATCGATGATTTGTCGGGCTGGAAAAGTATTAATGATGGATGAAACTGGTTGATAGGGGTATCCACGGTGTGTTTAATATAATATTGTTAAAGATCTAATTGAATTAAAATCCAGTCGCGTAACCCCATTATGTGGAAATTTAATTGAAGTAGTTTACAGAAATTAGTCAACCGGATAATTTTAATCCGCTGTATTAACCGAGTGTCTTTAGCGATTAGCGAAGTCTGATTAATTAAAACTCGGTATTCTGCCGAGTGATTTATTAAGTGATTTAATTGAAAAGAGGGAAGAAACAGAGCTCGAGCAATTTTGATACTATCGAAACTATTCCCTTTACGAAGAAAACTTTACAAGAAAACTTTATTTTATTAGTTCGTTTGCGAATAATATTGGATTACAATGAATTTATCTCTCTTTATTTTTCTTTTGTTCTTATTTAAGAAAATTTTCGACAGCTTCATATCTCGAAAAGAAAAAAGAGGAAGATATTTCTCTCCCCCTAAAACAAATTAAAAATAAATTAGAATAAAAAGTTTATTTTCAACAAAACTTACTCTCCAGAGAAATCTTCAATTCTCGTTTATTTTTTTTTCAGTGTAACTCAAAAAGAAGTAGAGAATTTGAAAAATCAAGGAAATCAAGGACCAATAATTATTTCGTTTCTAATTTAATGAATATTAACTAGAATAATGGGAATAAATGTTGAAGTATAATAAGATATTTCTCATGGAGAGGAGATTTTTTTTTAGATTTTATAAATATAGAGTAATATCAATGCCTCCGCAAATAACTCCATTTCAAATCGAGTTTTGAAGTAAAGTGTCCGGAAGTTGTAAAAGGGACATAGTTGCTGTCACGTACACAGGTTGGAAGTTTGACTGTGGACGATCCATTTTCCCCGTATGCAGTCTCTTTCTCTACACAAAGTCAAACATACCATCGATATCTTGTAACTTTTGACGTGTCCATTACTTTGAAAGTTTGTCCGAGTAAAAGTTGTTCGGTCCATCTTAATCACAGCTGTGGTAAGATTACAGGACATTGCATCCAAGACTTTGCGTCAAATCTTATATAGTGTCCAATATATTTAATCCTTTTTCTTTTTTCTGGTTCAGTTTCAGAGAAATTTTTAAGAATAGAGAAAAAAGATTAATGACAATATTCTACCAGTAATATTAATAAGCGAAATTTGAGATCAAACGTTATTATCTGAAAATCTGTATTAGTAACTGTGTGTGGTGAATCCTGGTGTAACCAAACACCCATTATCTCGGTATCCTAAAATCCGAATTATCCAAACGTTGTTAACGGGATATCATCTAGAAACAGATGCTTCCTCTTCAATGCGAATTTAACACTAAAATTATTATTCTCGAATCGAATAATTGGTTTTAATTAAAGCGATCTTTTTCTTTTCTTTTTTTTTTAATTTTTGATAAGAAGGCTTTTTGTATCTTTATTGTAAGGACAAGTCACTTAATGGAAAGAATTGACAGTAGAATAGGTATGTGAAATGAATCACAAATCAGTTGTTAGCGCAAAACAATTGGGGTACAATTAAAAATGCATGGAATATTTCGTATCAGGCAAAACAAATTACTATAATTGTTAAGCGAATTAACACACTCATTAGCATAATTTCGTAATGAAATTGGCCATTTAAATAATCTAAGTCCGACTCCCATTTGAACATTCCATTGGATATTAAAACACGTTGCTAAAACGATAATGCTTTTGTGAAAAAATTGATTGTTCTTCCTTCAAAAATTCTACGTTTCTCTTTAATTACGGGATAAAAATCAAAAACTTGGCGAATTTACATTATAAAAACGTAACATTAAAACATTTTACATAGTTAAACGCATTAGCCCGGTTTCTGAAAAAAATCTTTAATTCCAATATCGAAATGGAATAGAATCGAATTTTATTTGAATTCCAGAAATGAAACGCTTGCGAAGAATGATTTCAAAATAATTCCTAAATTAATTAAAAAATCATTTTTGGATTAATCTTGCAATAACACTTTTGAAAAAGTTAGAAAAATAAATTCAGAAGAATTTAATCGACCGAGTTGCGTATATACCGCAGCTAACTTGTTAGCATAATCGTTGATCGCGTTTAAGCATCTAGTTACTCGCTTGGTAACACGAATATTCCTTCGTGGCCAATATTTCGACCACGTGCCCATGCCCACACGTCGGCATTCGCGTTGGTTTAGTTTACTGCCCGTTGGGAATCGTATGTACCTCTATTCCCTGTCACGTTGGATCGTGTATGAAGCTAGCTCACGTGCATGTATGCGTAACCCGGCTGCGATTTTTACCATTTAGCTTGCTCGATCCTTGCCGTACGGGAAGATTTTTCTTTTCGCCTATTTTTTTTTTCTTTTTGTTTTTTTGATCTCGTAACGTATCTTGAAAAATTTGGATTTCAGTGGACAGATGTGTCCGAGGTTTTTTCTCTCCCCCCCTCTTTATGATACAGTTCGTAATACGGGAGAAGAGAAATGAAAAAAAAAGAGGACGTGGATAGAGCGTGTTCGCTTCGAATGTTGCAGATATTTTTTATTCATCTATATTTTAAAAATATTTTTAGTATTTCTGTTGAAAAATTATAGAGGAAGAGGCCATGGGTTGCATTTGTACGATAAATAACTGATCTGTGCTACTTGTTTAATTAGGACTTTGTAGCTGTATTAACTTATAGTAATCAATCTTCTAAAATATTTGTTCTATTCTACATATATCTGATTACTTTAATTTTAACTTATTACTTAAATAAACGAAACAAGAACAATCGCGAGCTGATGAAATAAATAATATAAAACAATCATGAATTGAATAATCCGTTGAAAGATTATAGAGGAAGAGGCCATGGGTTGCATTTGTACGATAAACGACTGATTTGTGCTACTTGTTTAATTAGGACTCTGTATCTGTATTAACTTATAGTAATCAATCTTCTAGAATATTTGTTTTATTCTACATATATCTGATTACTTTAGTTTTAACTTATTATTTAAATTAAACGAAATAAGAACAATCGCGAGCTGATGAAATAAATAAAATAAAACAATCATGAATTGAATAAGTCAAAATTTTTCTTGATATTGAAAAGGATTCGACAGGATAACGATTATTTATATAATATTTAACGAATTAAAAAAAAAGAAATATCGAATCACTTCGTTGTCGATCTTCGATTAAACGTTGAATACCATATTGGAATACTAAAGATTACTATAAGCTAATAACAATTTTCAATGAAGTAATACTTTAAGCTAAGCGGATTTTCGTAAGTAATTTGTAGGCTTTTTTCAAACCTGACAGAGGGAAGCCGATTATTATACATCCTCCTGTCGACGATCGTTCGCGGTAAAGAATTGCTTAATCGGCTAACAATATTTGACATATTAATACGAAAAATGCTAGCTTTACGGCGATTTAGAATAAAATAGTATTGAAATCGGTTTAACCAATACATCAACACGGGTAAATGGAAGTAAGGAAAATATTTACAAAATCAGAAGTTTGACGAAATCCTATGATTTTTCTCTCCCTTCTACAATAGAACAGAATATTCGTCCATTTCCATCATCAATACAATTCCAGGATACGAATTTTCTCTCAATATTTTTTATCAATCGCAATAAAATAAAAATTAAATTTTTTTGAGAAGTTCCTCTCTCACAAATAAATCCAACAGGCGTACCACGGAAAGTCTCTGCCTCTGCCTTTACTGGCCGCACGATGACCGAGAGGATCCATTGCAAAATTCCTGAAGGGTATGGAAGCACGGTCCATGGCATCTCGCCGAATATTATCGCGGCCCACGCGTAAATTATGCGGAGCAGCAGCGTAGTATGCGAAACGATGCCAATGGCTCGTCCATTATCGCGAGAACGATGCCGAAGATGATGCCAATCGCTCGTGGATAAAGGGAAGTCGCAATAATCCATCCTTGTGACGTCGCGAGAAAAAAGATATTTTCTTGTTCTTGTTCAAGAACCGTTTCTGGTATTTGATATAAATCAATTGGATCTAGGATCTTCTGAATGGAGGACTGGATTGCAATTAATAGTATTTTCATTACATGTTTCTGACATCTCTCTGATTCTATTTGTTTTTTTAGGTCTCGTTTGATTCGAACGCAATACGAAACGAGTTAACACTGTATTTTATGAATGTGAAAAATTGTGAGGACATTGAGGAAGATATCAAGACGTGACAAACATGTAATACTTAAGAATGGAAATAATTCATGATTGGATATCTATGGATGATTCGAAGAAAAAGTCTGAGAAAATTAGTACTTGGAGGTAATTTAACTCAAACTTATTTGCAGAGGGGTGTATATAGGCATAATTAATTAATCTATTCATTTCTACGATTCTTCGAGTGAAATTTTTTTAATTCACAAAATCATTTTTGACAAAGTTTCCTTTCCTTCTTCCTGTTTTTCAAGATTATTTCGTCAAGAACAAAAAAATCGCGATTAAGAAAAGAAATGAAGAAGTTATTTTTAAGAAATTTAACGAATTGTCCCGTTTTAAAAAATTAAGGAATAATTTTGAATCGAAATTTTTTACATAATTTACACCGTAAACAAGCAACCGTGGACACGTCGTAATAGATTATCGGATACAACAATAATTGACAAGAATAGGATACGCGACATTAGCGATGACCTCGTTACGTCGTCCTTAATTTATGACGATATCGCTTTAACTGCATACAAATAATGATCATTATAAAGAGAGGTATACAATTGAAGAAGAATAAGAATCGAATGTTCAGAGGGATAAAGAATAAACGTGTGTCAACAAGATATTACACGAATACATCGTAGATTCTTTTTCATTACGAAATTTATCAAGAGAAAAGTTAATAAATCAAACACGATACAATCTCGAAATTTAATTTCGAATAAAGGAAACAAGAATTTCAGAAACAAATAAGTTGTTCCTGTTTTCATAGTAAGGTATATACAATTCGATATTTTAATTGCATTATTAAAAAAAAAGTAATGCAATAAAATAAATGTCGAGATTTAAACGAGGTGCTAAAAAATCATTATATTCTTTTTCACGTTGATTCCCTATTTGAATGTAAATATGTTTACGAATTATAAATTCGATCCTCATCAAATGTCCGACCAGGTCATCGACGTATCTGGATAACGATGTTGCCAACGTCGAGACGCATCGCGTCGAATTACCGGAATACGCGTCGATGTGGAAAATCAACGGGGAAAAAGGGAGAGAAAAAAATTGCGCCACCGCAGAAATTCAAGTTAAAAAAAAAAGAGAGAGAGAAAATAGATCGACCTTGTCAAAGAAAATTTATAATGAAAGCTATATTTTTACCTGCCTATTTCCAGGCGTAATTATTTATCCCTTTATCCTCTCTCTCTCTCTCTCTCTTACTTTTTCTACACAAGCATATTCAAAAAGAATGTGGAATATAATTATTATTTTCCCAACGTTTCAACGATTGAAACTCAGTGTGAAACTGCTTCTCAACGTTGAGAATGGTTTCAATTATTTAAACCAGGCACGAAATGCTCGAAGGTGCCTCGACCACTATCGTTATTTTTCACTGAAATTGAAAATTTTTTTTTCAAGAAGGGGGAAAAAAATGATGGAAAGTTCTCTCGTAGCAGCTGGCCATTCAATCAGATCCGTTGAAATTCGAATATCACGAAAAATCGTTGATTAAATATACGCAATGTTTTTTCAGAGGGCGCTCGAGAGGGATCAATGGGGGACCATGGCCTGTGGGGATGGCCACTAGATTCGATAAGAATTTCAGATTACGCGTTCAATTTCGGTCGGAAACGAAGGTATAGAGTTGGAATTAATTCTTCCGGGTAACTAAGTTTCTGTACTATAGCTTTTCATTAAAATAGCACAGCTGGAGCCGGAGTAGCGCTGCACGAAAGGTGATTGCAGCGCGTGGCGAAAGCACGAGTTAGGTGAAAACAATCGGAATTAATCCTTAGGTCGGAGATTGTTTCAATGGAGGAAAAATTAATGAAAGATCCTTTTTTCAAGTCGCGAAACATGAAGCGAATGAAAATTTGATTGCTCGTTAAAACAAGTACTAATTGGCAAATTTATCTTTTTTTTTTTTTTTTTTTTTTTTAACATTGTTGATTGAACAATCTCCGTTAATTAACACGACTGTGTAATGTTCGAATGCAAATTGGAAAGTTTGTTTGTGTCGTTTTATTCTTATAGTTTAAAGGAATTATTTATCTAATTAAAGCGTAAGTTAAAAAGCTGTTGATTCTCAACTCAAGATGGATTGTAGTTAACATAAATTACAATTGTTTCAATTTTCCAAATTAATTTTCCAACTAAATCAATTAATTGTCGTAAATTACGTACGTACAATAATATCCAATTATAAAAACAATTTAAAAAAAAAAGAACAAATATTTTAATACAAACAAATTCGTTCCAAATTGCACGGATTGAAATATATGAAATAATATTTTCGCCTAGATCTATCGAAATAAGAATTATTTATTCACAAATTTGATTCGAAAAGAATCAAAGAGAATTTCAAACATTTTCAATTCTCAAAATTCTTTGAAGCAATCTTCTGTTCATCTCGACAACAACCGCAAAGTCCCCGGAACAACAACCGAGAAAATAACCGATATCGATTTCGCAGTAACGAAATGGCCAATCAAAGTATCCGTGGAACCACCTGCACTCTTCGTGGCAACGAGGTTAATAGACGTTAAACACGATAGAAGCCTAATTACAACGATATATCACGATTATATTTTAGTTGAGATCCAGCTTACAACCGGCCATCGCCATGAATGCGAAACGCAATGATGTTCCGGACGTTGGTTAAACAAACCTATGGTTGGTTACGGCGTTGCATAATACGACGTATCTCACGAGATATTTATTATTTATTATATTTATAATATGACGAGATTGATTTCGATTCCATCCAATATGGGCCATTTCGTCGATTTATCATTCCATGATATCCGATTTATTGGATCTGATTTATAAAGGCGAGGTGGAAACCGATGACATGATTTTTGTATTTCTGAAATAGCGTTCAATTACATTGAAAAAAGAAGATAATTATTTACAAAAAGATATCAGTTTTCGATCTTGCCAAGGCTCGAATAACGTTGAAAATTTTACTTGATGCTCGTTACGTTCGTCGAGAAGTTATTATATTTTCAATCCTCGACTCGAAGCAACTTTACGAGAGTCTGGATTTACAAGAACATTGCCAATTTTGAAACAAAAGGAGTTCTTTCGAATCTTGAACTTTTGGAACTTTGTTAATAAATCAATTTTGTAATTAAATAATATAATTCCACGAATGGATTGAAGCTTTTGTTGGATACTTGATTCATAATGGAAAACTTATGTGATTTAAAAAGAAAGAAAAAAATGATTATTATAAAGACTTAAAAAAAAAAAAAAAGAGAATGAAAATGAAGATTAAGAATGAAAATTAATTCGATTCGAAGAAAAGATAACGAAATGAGTATCCTTAATTATATTTACTTGTTGAATGGTGTAGAACAAAGGAAACTGAGAGTGTGATTTTTAATTTAAAGAAGAGTGGAATCGTTCGTTTCTTCCTAGCTGAAAAATTTCCACTTAAAACTTGTACCAAGAATGTTAACTCGCACCGAGTTCACTCAAGATAATGAAAAATTGGAGAGCGTGTTGTTGAACAAGTTAATTGGGAAATTAGGTACGACCGTAGCTCTTTGTGAAAATATTTAACTTTATGAAAAATACAATTCATTAGCATTCTTTTCTTAAAAACCCATTAACAATGCAAATATTTTACTCGTGCCAAATTACTGTAAACTCGTCGTGTTATATTTAAGCCTTTGCAGACTCCCTTCGATATTCTCGAAACAAATCGAAGATATTTTCTCTGATTGTAAATCAGAGATTTAAATATTTACGGGTAAACGTTATTTCAATAAAAATTCACACCATTAATTAGAAATTGCATATATTTAGAACTTAATTTAACTCGATTCGATTCTTTTTCAAGGAAATAAATTTGCTCTGCCATTCGTCCGTAAAGGATTAAACTTTCCTCTATCAATCATGGTCGCGCCACGAACGATTAATGAATTGGTCGACTTCCGGTTTTCTACGGATCCCTCGATATTCGCGCAATAATTCACGAAACACATCTTTGATTCGCAGCCGGTTTAATTGGACTGACGATTAATTGTGACCTGTCGAATGCCCGATCCGTGATTGGAAATTCCATCATCAGACGAAAACTCGTGACACGATCCATGATTTACGACCGATCGATCGATTATTCCTTCTTTTTTTTCACTTTTTTTTTATTTTTCTTTTTTTTTTTTTTATCGACGAAGATTACACGTCGCAACAGCGTCGTGTAACGAAAATGGAAATAAATTTGAATATTAAATGAGCTTTGATTAACAAGCAAAAAGTGATAATTGATTAAAAATTTTCGATCAAAGCACGGTTGAAAATAAATATTAATGACGAAGGAAGGCGTAAATAATCTTTGTTGGAAACGTGAAACGAATAACTGTCATGGAAACTTCATCAACGGGGATATTTATAATATCCGGATATTGAATTGAATTTTTTTTTTTTTTTTAATATATTTGATATCTTATACAATTTTTTTTTTTACTGGAAAATAATGGAAGAGGAAATGTAATTTTTGAAATGATAATTGAGCAGACTGCTGGATGTTGTGCAAATTTTTAATGAGATCTGCATTCTCGTTAAAATTACGTTTTTCCATAATTTTATGGCAATTACTTCCTTCCTTAATGTAACAATATTTCATTACATACTATTCTCGTATTATTCGATACTTGTTCATCAACTTGTTCCATTACTCCTATTTAGCATAATTTTATTATTTAATATATTTTCATTATAATTTTTAAAATCGATATCGCAAGGAATAAAGGAAAACACTTGTTCGTAAAAAACAGATTTGAAAGAGTACAAACATCTTAGAAATTTTCCAGTAATTTGCAAATTCGTCTCATTTTTACTCATTCCAATATTCCATTCTGACTATTATTACAATTACAATTAAAAAACTAATTTCCCACACACATCAAATACACACAAACATCTTCGACAATATTTTATTACAATCGTTAGATCGAAAATTCATCGCAAAGAATGAAGGAAACGTTTTCATCGATCTCCTTCCACGTTCTTTTTGGTCAAAATCCAAAAAGAAATCCCCTCCATCTTCTTCGATCGCGCATTATCTCGAACTCTGCCACGAGTTTCGAAGAAGTGGCCAACAGTTCGAGCTTTGATACTTGTAAAACGTTTTTCTTTACCGATCCTTGCGATTCGAAAGTACAAATTGCAAGAGGAGAACAGAAGCATCTCCCTTCCCTCCATTAAACCTCTGCATTTCGAGGTTTCGTAACGTTTCTCTAAACATTCGAAATCATCGGCTTGCATCCGTGGCGTGATTACTGGCGTGGTTCTCCGAGGTTGGCCTGATTCAAGGAAAACGTAAGGGCTCGAACGGGGTCGAGATTCAAAGGGACAATCGGCAACTTGTTTGTTCGTTGGAAAATTTTATAGGTGAATTAGCTTTATACTTGGATAATAATTCAGCGCACGGTTAAAAGCGCTTAAGAGCGCGGGGAGTGGATAGTATTTCAAGAGTTAAGTTCTCGACTCTGCAGAGGGCGCAATGTGTCTCTTAAATGGCGCCTCGCATTCGATTAATTTCAATGGAGGAGATTTAGGTTAGGAGCGCAGATACTGCGAGGTATATAATGGTAAATATGACGTGTTCGCAGAATCTGCACGGTGGAACATCGATTATTCGAAGGATAGGCAATGAATTAAGTTGAGAATGGACGATTTGATAATGTCGAGTAATCAGTGAAAAATATGTGATCAAATGTTTGAGAGTCGTTTGGATGAACGTTCAAACTCGAATATTATATCAATTGTTTTATCTAAGGAAGCATTTACGAGTTTAAAGTGTGAAAAATATTGATGGAACTTTTGAAGAAAGTTGGACAAAGGAAGGAATTGTTGTAACAAGAATCAATTAAATTAATTAATAGTGATAATTTTCAATAAACTTATAAATATCAACAATCTCAATAGGTAGCTATATATATTTGCATATATTAATTTCCAGCTTCTATCTTATTAAACGTTGGAATAATTTCTGTGTTTGATAGATGTTGTATTAGGAATTTAATCGTGATGAAAATTGATTGTAATTGTAAGGATGAATAGATTTAGCGTTTTATGGAGCACCTATCGATATAAATATAGGCATAAACAGTATCAATAATTATTACATCCTGAAAACTATGTGAGAACAATTTGTCGATAATGCTCCCTTTAACGAAATTAATACACTTTGAGTTTGTATCGAGAAATTACTGGTTGCCGTGAAGTTGTTATTAATTTTCGAATTTTATGCTTCCTTCTTCGACAAGCGAACTATTCCGTTCGCCTGTTAAACTATTTCCCCGATACGCAAAATAATTCCTCCCACCTGATTGATGCGTTATACATAAATTACACTTTACGGTCGACGGTTGATGTTAATTTCATAATATATGGATGTGCTCGCACACATTCCGGTTCCCATGCTTGTTAGCATTAAAATTACTGGGCCATGCCAGCAATTAAAAGACGGTTCATTAAATGGTAAGTAGTAAGTATTAAATTGTACTTGGTAACATTTCATCAATTTAATACCGATTCGTGTGATATATAATTAAACCGTGAAATCGGTAAATTGTAACAGCTCGCGATGCGAAAATTTCAAACATGGACAAGAAGGAAGGATAACAAGTAATAATACTTCGGCTTCACGAATTATCTCGACGTAGAAAGAAACTTTACGATCGTATTTTCGGATAATTTTTAATTTTATTAGTTAGATAAATCATTGTGCAAGAAATAATTCAGAAAATATAAAGATTCAAACAATATCCTATTTGATGTAAAATTATAAAAGAGATGTCATCTTCTGGAATGGATTATACAGAGATAAAAAATTAATGAACAAACAGAAGATCATATTTTCGGATAATTCCTAATTTTATTAGTTAGATAAATCATTGTACAAGAAATAATTCAGAAAATATAAAGATTCAAACAATATCCTATTTGATGTAAAATTATAAAAGAGATGTCATCTTCTGGAATGGATTATACAGAGATAAAAAATTAATGAACAAACAGAAGATCATATTTTCGGATAATTCCTAATTTTATTAGTTAGATAAATCATTGTACAAGAAATAATTCAGAAAATATAAAGATTCAAACAATATCCTATTTGATGTAAAATTATAAAAGAGATGTCATTTTCTGGAATGGATTATACAGAGATAAAAAATTAATGAACAAACAGAAGATTTATTTATTGATTAATGAAATCTAGAACAAAATTCCAAGTCGAGAAACAACTTATCAACAACAAATCTTTGAAAAAGTTATTCAGAATGGGTCAACTATTCGAACAGAAGTGCGAAGCAAAGGAATTCACTCTGTGAATGTGCATAATCAGAATCATAGCGTGAAACATTTATTGGTTAAGAGGCTGGCCTCTTCTACGATTGAAACGAGTCATTAAAAAAAACTGGTGAATCCGCGTAATACCGAAAATAATAATGAAGAGTAGATCACGAAATTGCTTAACCATTGTGAAAAGGGGAACGAGTCTCTCATTCTTTCTTCGAGTCGAGTAGCGAGGAAAGGCGAACATTCACCTCATTTCCCATCGTCCCATCGTCGTTTCGGTTTTTTCCAACGGGTGCATTATAATTCTCTCTCTCTCTTTCAACCCCTTCCTCAACCCTCTATCCAAAGAGCGGCGAGAAATAACGAGAATGTAATTTTCCGGGACTCGTATCATCATCATCATCATCGACAGGACACAGTTTCTTCTACTATTCTCTTCTCTCTTCCTCGCGATGAATCGCGATTGTTCCTCCTTGTTCGTTCCTCGTGTCTCGCGTCGAGGATGCCAGCTCGCTTCGTTACCGCAAATTTTTCCTGTTTTTCCGCCCCTGCAGTTTCTTTTCCTGTTTCTTCGACCTGTTTTCAGGGAGGACGATGTAGCGTTTTCTTTTTTCGCGGTGGAATTTTTCACGCTGGATTTTTTGGGTCTGGTTAGAGAATGTTTTCTTTGGAATACGTTAGGTGTGTGCAAGTGGGATAAGGGAATGAATAGTGGGTAATCTTGGAAGATAAAATAGAATTTTTAGAAATGGATGGTTTTAGTATTATTGTTATTATTTTTCTTTTTTTTATGTAGAGTGTTAATGTGTTCGAATATAAAAATGTTAGGCTTGTTCGTTAAATTATTAGGGAGTTCAATTTTTAGAATTGTCTCATTCTACTTTATGATGGAAAAAATAATACGTGTTATAGATAATTTCTACAGGATCTTTGCGAATTTTTATTGTTTAATCATATGTCGTTCATACTGATAATCTTATTTTTGGAAAATAGTATAAATTATAAAAAAAATATTCGATTTACAAAATAACATGAATCTAAATTTAATTTTTTTTAAATACACAACTGTTATTCATAAAATATAATTAATATATGAGATACAAAGCTTAAAAAATATATATATATATATATAATTTCATTCGATCAAGATTTTAATCAGAGTAAGGATATTAAATTAAAAGAGCAAATTATGTCATAATACAAGTTTGCTGAACGAATGTTAGAAGTAATACAAATCCAAAGATTAATATATTCTGTCTCAAGGAACAGCATCTCATCCATCCTCCAACGGATAATGCTTAAATCAAGTTATAATTTATCCGTACACCATTGTTCAGAAAATGCTCGCTTCCAGTTGGAGATATACTCTAATTTTCCCGCATCGCTTACGAAATCACACTGTGGTTACAAAAGCAATCATATCAATCCCCTAAGGATGTTGCATTATTCATGGAACAAGTACAAATCACGAGATATATTTGTTTCGTGATGAAATTTATATTACTACTTACAATAATTTAATTAAAATATTAAAAATTTATCAGCCATTAATTTCAACTAATTAAATATACGATCAGATGATACAAATGGATAATTAATGCTGTGTAACTGAAAATTCGTGTTGATAATTTGATCCGGACAAACATTAGGTTGTTTTGAAAGCTGGCTAATAGAGATTGATTTGCTTACAGATTTGTGTATACATTTGCGTCGAGGATCTATACGATTAACTATTAAAATTCGCAATTCAATAAAGCTGCAATTGCAATAAACTATTAACTGTGGTAAATTGAAGCAGTAGAAAATTTAAAGAAAATAAATAGGAGTGCTGAAACACTTATATTCGTAACTCTACAATGTATTATTATTTTGGAGTCCACAAACGAACCATTCATTCAAAAAATCCTCGCATTCACGAAAAACTTTATTTTAAAACTTACGACGAACAATTATGCATCAATCAGGAATAGAAACTCCACATTAAAGTCCAATTACTTTTTGATCTCTGCAATGATGATTACCGATTACACTTCTTTTATTCACAATTCAAATGAAAGAAAAGATTATTATGAACGGAAATGTTACATCGTGACAAATTCCAAGAATCCCGACAAACAATTCCCAAAGACGACACACGGAGGAGGATCCCTTCCAACTATTATACTCCTCGACATTACAACCACGTTCGTAATTAGTCAACAAATACGAACCGTGATTCAATTAACCAACGAACACCGAGTTAGACTCGTCGACAAGTTTCGTCGTTAACCGATAAACGTTTTATCGCCCCGGGCTTTTGATTGCAACCCAGTCCCCTCCCCAAAAGGGATATCCGCGCTATTGAGAACACGTTTGAGGGAGCGCAAAGCGTCGACGGATTAATACCCTTTTGAAGAGGTATACGTGTACTATATAAGAAGATTTTGAAATAAGTTGGCAGAGAACGCGTAGAGAAAATACGATTCTAGAAAAATGGGGGAAAAATTGAGACGTCGAAACGTCTCTTTTCTTGCTTTGCATCGATATTTCAATCGAGATTCAAGGCATTCATCCATAACGGTTAAGACGGTGAATCGAGCGACCTATATTTTTTCCTCGAAGTGGATAGATGGCTTCCAGGAATCGCTTGTCTGGAATTTAGGATAGGTCAGTGAGACGAGAAGGACCGGGTAAGCGACGAGGATGACGATAGAATTTGATTAAAAATTACCCTTTCCTTTACAGGACGATATCTCGGTAACCGGAAGTCGTATCGAGATAATTGGAAAAGCGTCTCAAAGAGCATGGTTTCACGCTTCCGATGATCGTTGACTCGAAGTTAATGTCTTCTGACTCGTAGCAGTTCAAAGTTCTGCTAATTTTAATACGATTTTAAAATAAATTTGTGATAATTTATTCATCGATAATTAAAAATAACATCAGAAGTCTCTTTTTCCATTGAAAATCATCGAAATTTTTGCATTATCAACTTCTGCATTTATTTTGAGTTTTGAATAAGATCTACGTTCATCCAATTCTATCTGTGAAACGATATAACGTAATTTCTAAGATCGTGCAAAAGTGCATGCTTGCTATAAAATGACAGATATTAACGATTTCAATCAGTTTGAAGTTTACCATCTAATGTGATGAGAGAGGATAGGCTAGATAATCTAAAGTGCCCGATTGGATCATGCTTTCATGATTATCAGATGTACAGATGATACGAGTGGCTTACAAATTTGTGGTTGTCAATTGCTCGTTGAGTGTAATGGGAGCGGATATAGGTCAAAGTAATTAGCGTGTTTGATTGTATCCCGTTTAATATGCAGATGTTGTTTCTGGCGCTGTGGATGAATTTTATTGGCAAAGGAAACCTGGAATATCTAAAAAAGAAAAAAAAAATTCCGATTTATTTGAAATTTCCCAAGATTTCTAGATCGATCGACCGTCTAAACGGAGTTATTGATCTGATTTTAACGTTGCTTCAACAATTTCGATCCTTCAACGTGTGGAAACGTGATCATAAATATTTACGCGTATTTTTCTTGTTTCGTTTGACGTTTTATGAAAACACGTAAATCTACGATTTACATTAAATTTGCGCGCCACTTTATTTGCATATCAATTCGAAGCAACATATGGAATGTTGTTTTTTAAATAAGTACTTTTCACATTTAATTTTGTTTTAATGCGTTTTATTTATCTTATAAAGGGGAAAAATTGAAAATATTAAAATATTATATTAAAAGATGTATAATACGATATAAGTGTTTTGGATAAATCACACTGTTTCTGTGCCCAGATACATACAATATCTGATAAATACAACAAATAGAAAAGATAAATTTTTTTATCCACTGATAAATATAATAATTCGAAAACAACAGACACGAGATCAGGCAGATTTTCACAGATCGATTAATATCTTTTAATGAAAAATCAAAATATAAAAAAAATATATTCAACTTTATTAAATTATCCCAATTTTTCCCTCCAATTAAATCCCAATCAATCATCATCGATCAAACTCCTGCAAAATTAACTTTCAACACGAATTATTTCTCCTCCGTGGAGTAACGAAAAGGGAGCGAGGAATTACGTGGTTCAAATATTTCCACGGAAGGGGAAAATATAACAATCGTCGTGTTCCAATTATTTTAGCGAAGCACGTGCAAACACGCCAATTATTATCAATTCGCTCGCGAAAATCAAGCGTCTGGCGGATTTCTAGGTAACGTTGGATAAATATTTACCCCTGCGGGGAACGGGTTGCAGAAACGGTTTAATAAGAAAATACGAATACGTACATATAACTTCTAATTTACACGATGTTACATCGAATCATCGATAACTGGCTCGTCTGGTGTACACAAACTGGCCCGTTCGTTAGCCCGACTCTACACCTATTTAAAATATCCACCCCCTTCTCCTCCGTCTTCTTGCACCCACCTCGAACGAGCTTCGGCAATTTAATATTCGTCCACGTTGCCTTAATATTCAGTGGACGGATATTAGCACGTAGAAAGATGGGGGATGACGAGCTTCAAGACGGATTTGCTTCCGTCCGTGGTAGCTGGCCAGAGAATTTTCTTGTGAATTTTCCACGTTTCCCGGATTCCAATGGAGAGATATTAAGATGGAAAAATTCGTTGTTTATGTGGTAATTGATCTCTTGGGATTCGATTCTCATGGAACGAAGGATTGAAATATTTTTGTGTAATTTTATACGATCGTAAATAATTAAAAGAGAGAAATAGCAGATATTAAAGAATACGAAAATTATACACAATTCTAGTAGTAGATACTAGTATTAGCAGTAAGAAATTTAAATTAATGAGCACTTAAATAACAATCAAAGAAATGAGATTCTTTTTTCTTATCTTGTCAATTTTGTTTTCCTTTTAATACGAATACAAGGTGCTGATTTTAATAAAATTATTCTCTGTTAGATACATCATGTAAGAATATTTTATATTCCAAATTATTCCTTTAAATATTACTTTTGGGAAGATATGATTGATGTATCCATGTGATTGAGATTGAACAACAAAAAGATAGAATGGAGGAGAAAAAATTGTGCTTGGATGACTTGGAAAAATGCAGGAAATGCTATGGGTGCAAGATGATACGTGACAAGATTGTACAAAGTTTGAAACTATCAAGATTTTGAGTATCGTTGATAAAATTGAATACAATTATTATAAATGGATATTTTGCTCAAATAGAAATATTTTTGAAATAATATTTAAATTTTTCAATGGAATAAAAATAAAACAAACAATTTCATTTTCATTCTATGAGTTTCTTTATAGATTTTCTTTTCTCTGTTCTATGTTCAATGAATTTGAAACGTGAAAAGAATATATTCGATCAAACATGAACACGCGTTTGACTGCGTGTAACACTTTTAAAACGGCAATTCCCAACGCACGAGATTGTAAACAAAAGTGGAACGAACTTTGGTTACATACGTTGACAATTGCATTTAGAAAGCTCGCTCTGCGACCAAATATGTTTCACCGAACTGCATTTGCGTTTTAGCCGGATTTGCACAGCATACATTTCGAAACGTTATCGCACAAAAGGGAGGGGACTTACATGTACACCTTCAACAAACACTGTATGTAACAGATTCAACGTATTATAATCGACATGAAATCAAAGAACGTTAAATTCTGAAGGAATATCATCCTTGGATTTACCAATTCCCTCTCTTCATTTTTTCGAAAAATTATCTCCAATAACTCACCTTTTGTGATCAAATCCATCAAAATTAATATGCAAATCTTTTATTTGCATATATATATATATATATACTTTGACATCGACGATCATTCCTTCTGCGATAATTGGAGAATAATCTTCGAGAATAATCCAATAAAGTTACGTATCGATGCAATGCTACAATTAAGAACAAATATAAAGATCTACTAGAGAAACTCAACAACACCATCTAGCGGATTCGTACATTTATTTAAAAACTAAACCATTGCTTTCTCTCTGAATCCATCCACTGTCTAAAAACTATCTCCCCAATCTCATTTCGAAGATGATCATTGACCGATATTTTTAAAGGCCGTATATTAATAACGAACGAAAAGAAAAGAGTGATGATCGATGCATTCGCAGCACCAAACATCCAATGATTTATACGTGTTTGCTTTCGCTTGTGTTTGTCCCTCCAAGTCAGTTGATCGTACATTTTGTCCCGATCGATGCAATCTACCGATTCCATGCTTCCAATACCGCGTGTCTCCACACTCCTCGACACTTAAATTCTTCCAATATCCTCAACTCAATATATTCTCACTGTGGTATAGCAATCGTTAATTCGATTATTCGAAATTAACGAAGCGTTTTAATATTTCGTGAAACGCGGACGATGAACTGGCACACACCGAGTCTGACCACGAGCTTCCAATTCTGGCCAGCGTGCAATTCGAGGCCATGAAACGAGGCGATAGGCATGCAATTGGAGGAGGAAGAGGGGAGGTTGTTGAAATATATACCTGTCCATTTTTCTCCCGACCAGAGGGATTTTTTTTTTTATCGCGACCCCTGGGTTCCGCCAGATACCTCGACCGCGTTCTGTATAGTTTTTACCAGAATTATTTGGTACATTGGTTTATTCCTTTCTCCCTCTCTCTCTCTGTCTCTTTCTCTCTCTTTTATTCGCGTGTGGTGGCACGCTTTGTGATCAACGTCGAAATCACCGCGCGTGAATTTCAACGCGGTATCGGCTGTCACTTGGTCGACAGAGAATCGACGATGAACCGATCAAATTTATTATTTTCGCGGGAAAAGCGGAACAGGTGGATGTTTCAAAGCGGGATCCGAGAGTAGATTGTGGTTATTTGCCAGACGATTGTTCCTTCCGTTATACGAAACAGTTATCCGATTGTTTTCACGCGTTCGCCTGAAGTTTGAAACGTATCTATGCATGTATATATATATAAATTTGAAACTATTTGAAATTCATAGATGATTAGACGGGTATTATTATTATTTATATAATGTGTGAATTGGGTTTAAAATGGGACATCACGAAAATGTTGGGACAAATTGGAGAAGCAGTTTAAAATAACGTTTTCGTTTGCAAGAACTTTTAAGTGTTATTATTATTAATGAAAGTAGTGTTGGGTATATGCTGTGATCGAGCACGAACAAGTCCAAATAATATATCTCGAAGAAGATTAAAAATTGTAAGTAATTTTAATTTTTGTGGAAGTGTTTGTTGGTGATATTGTAAGATGAATTATTTCACGCGTATTTTAGATAATTTTTTCTAATTCAATATTTTCTAATGACTCATGGGAATTTTTTCGTTTGTCAGTTGATATGAACGTGGAATAATTTATCGATGATGAAATCGCGTTTAATTTATGAACTTTATGAGGAGAGGGACCAACTTTAAATCATTGCCATACTTACTATTCTCAATTAGGTATGATTATCTTGCATCAAATTACTCGGCACTGTCATAAATTACGAATAATGAGTTTAATACTGGAATTAAAAAGAATAGGTTCATCTATCACAGCTTGTCGTGCTTATCTACTTATTATAACAATCATTTTTGCTTCCAATTTTTTTTTTTTTTTAGTATCTTCTTACTTTTCGTCTAAAATTTATCCATTGTGAATTGTTTAATATTCAAGTTACTTGCATTAAATGTTAATTATTTAGAAATGTGCAATTTGAAATTTTAATGCGATTCAAAAAGAGA
The DNA here is from genome assembly GCF_003254395.2 of Apis mellifera. Taxonomy (NCBI): domain Eukaryota; kingdom Metazoa; phylum Arthropoda; class Insecta; order Hymenoptera; family Apidae; genus Apis; species Apis mellifera. The sequence continues at coordinate 10,101,213 of NC_037638.1, forward strand.
TTCGTACAAAACATTTTATCATAAACATTTACATCTCTCTAATTTAATTTTCGTTATTGTATTTGATATACACATATCTTGTAAATAATATATTTTTAATACAGGAATACGTGATTTTCATTACACAAAAAATTAATAATATCGAAATACCTGATAGTATTCCTATAAAATATACATTTGCACCAAAATATACAGTCTAATAAACTTAAAATAAGAGTAATCTATCCCCTAAATCTTCTTCAATTCCATCAAAATCACAGCACTCCGAATTTCAATCCCTGATGCGACCAACAATGGTGCCAAGACCCCTTTCATCATCAGAAAAGAAAAGACAAAACATATTTCAAAAATCACAGACAGGATTTTCCAGGTCAAAGGATCTGAGAGATTTGAAAGATTCGAGGAAAAGATTCTGAAAAAAGAAGGAGTCGATTAATATGACTATTATTTAACAACTGGATGTCATATATCTGATATCAAATGATGCAATAATAATACCAATAGTCATGAAAAAGAAAAATCGAGAGATTTTATCCGATAATCCTGATCACAGATGATGAAACGTATCCAAAAATAAGAATGTATTAATCTCAGTATATTTTAACAAGATATACCTTGCTCATACAAGTTTCTTTCTTTATATTTTCTCCAAATTTTCCTCATAGTTTCTCTGATAATAACGAACGAAGAACGAGCAATCAAGATCCAAACCCACGATCTCTCAACTCCCAAAGAATCCCAACGTGTAACGGAATAATAAACAGAGGCTCTGTGTAATTTAGAAAATTTAGAAAATCCTTCCAAGATAAAAAATTGTGCCGAATTTAGAAAATCCTTCCAAGATAAAAAATGTTATGTTCGATTAATTGATAATCCAAACCGAGTGGTTATTATAACAAACCGCGTGTAATTAATTTACGATAGACGCGCGTTACACGAGATAACGCCGCTCGTATTTATTGATTAGGATTTACATCATTGGCCGTGGTCGAATTAATTACGTTTGAAGTGGTCGAGAGCCACGCGTCCACGGCTTGGGATGCAATTAAACGACACGGTTGATTAGCCATGAACCTGGGAGGGATGGGGGGAGATCAGGCGAAGTTTCGCTCGATGGTTTTAACAGTCGAGAGGCTCGATTGAGCGCAACGCGAAGGCGTGATCGTAGAAAATTTGTTCTGCGCCGCTGTATCGGCCCGTTCCATTGTTGGCCCGTTCCAAAGAATTGGAATTGCTGGAATTATTTACGCTCGCGCGATGGACCAAGTAAATGAAACGTGGCACGTGATTTTATTTCTTTTTACTCTCTTCGAGACTTTTATTTACTCCTCCTTTCCAGACACGCGAGATGTGTGTTTACGCAGATGAAGGATTTACGAGCTTATTTTCGAGGATAAATATTTATGGAATTTTTATTTTGTATCTCTGCGATAAGAGATAAGAATATAATGGAAATATTACTTAACAATACAGACGATCTACTTTATATTCTTGAACGAAGAACAAAGAAAGAGAAAAGAAGTCAACGAGAGAGAGGTTATGAGGTCTGAAATTTTATCCATCCCTTAATTAAAAATCGATTCCACTTGCTTCTCCATTTGACGAATCCTTGAAATTCGTTTTCATCGCGTGCATTCGCAGGCAACGCCCCATTCCAAGAGGAAAAAGCATCAGGTGGAAGCGGAACGACGTTTCCCTTTCCAATTTCAAACTATTTCATATTCAGAGGGTGCTCGTATGATATTCAGAGACATTAGCATGTAAAGGGTGTACCAAGGAAGGAAAAGTGGAGAAGGGTGGCGAGGGGCGACGCTTGGGGAACACACTGGTAGCAACCATCCAGCTGTACTGTAATAATCCTATTAGAGACGGAGGATGGGGTTACATCATGGCTGTACCGCCCATTTATTCGATCAGATTCAACCTTCAGAGTTGTGTTTTCTAAAGGGAAGGAAAAAAAGAATGATTGTGACAGTTAATTAAAAGTATGTGGAATGCATGGAATGTTGTGATCTTGTCCTATTTTTGGAAAACTTCGAATACAAAGATCGTTCAAAGAAATGTAATTACAATTTGGAAGACATTTAATGTTCGAAATTTTTTTTTTTTGTTTGAATGCTGTAACATTTATAATATTTATAATACATAAATTCAAGAATGATTGTGACAGTTAATTAAAAGTACATGAAATGTATGGAATGTTGTCCACGTGATCCTGTCCTACTTTTTGAAAACTTCGAATACAAAGATTGTTCAAAGATGGAAAATGTAATTACAATTTGGAAGAAATTTAATGTAATTACGAATATTCGTTTGTTTGAATGCTGTAACATTTATAATATTTATAATACATAAATTCAAGAATGATTGTGACAGTTAATTAAAAGTATGTGGAATGCATGGAATGTTGTCCACGTGATCCTGTCCTACTTTTTGAAAACTTCGAATATAAAGATTGTTCAAAGATGGAAAATGTAATTACAATTTGGAAGAAATTTAATGTAATTACGAATATTTGTTTATTGGAATGTTGTAACATTTACAATTCAAATACAGTAAGTGACGTTCATCATATATATAATAGGTCTGTACTATTTATTCTATTTTTCTGATTTCAGAAGACTGATTCCACTTACTTAACTGATCGTTTTATTTTTCTTCTACTTGTTCCTTAAATTATACTAATTGTGTCTCCATAATTAATATTATTCGTTCAATTACAATTTTAAGATCATACCATAATACTATATTCTATCACATTTGACTCGTGTCTGGAAATTTTAAATTTATCATACTAAATCAAACGCAGTCTTCTCCTCGTTGAAGATAGTTTAAGTTTCTCCCCTCGAAAACTCGATTCCCTTGCATCAAGTAGGTAGATGGTCGATGATCAGAAATGGTGAAAAAATCGCGGGGTAAACTGTTTTCCATCCGATTTTGATCCAGAGCGATCTGCCATCCGCGAATAGGAACGGAGATCCCGAAATTTATGGTTTTTCATTTCTTGGCTCGGTTCGGACGTGTTGCTTGGCCCGGACGTGACAAACATATTCAAAGAGGGGGAGGAGAGGGGGGCAACATTCGTGATTTTAAGAGGAACAACACGCTGTAATCCGGACCCACGGATTCGGCTGGTGTAAGCTTCGGCTTCTCGTAACACGTGGCGCAGGATTTCATATCGTGTTCCAAACATGCATCCCCGTGATTCTCTTTCCCCTCGAATACTCAGCTACGTGCCGAGACGAGAAAAGTTATACCCGTTTCTTAGTTGGAATATTAGAGTACGGTTTAGTGATAGAATTTTGTACCAGAAAGATTTCTAGAAAGTAATATTCTCTCTCTCTTTCTTTCTCTCTGGGATTTCTTATTCCAAAGTGATTGTGGAACTTTTTCAAGAAGTAGTAAGAAAGGATTTTTTTCATACAAATATTTGTGTAGTTGAAAGTTAACATCTGTCTATAAGTATCAATTTTTTGGCGTTAATATAAAAATATAAGTGATTTCGAACATTATTGATGAATGATATTGAGAAAGCGAGAAGAGAAAGAGGGATGAGAAAGAGAAAATATAAATTGATAGAGAAGAAACGAGGTAAAACGATTCGTTTGATACATGCAAATTTATTAAATCCTCGCATCCAACCGGGATGGATGTTAGTCAAAATTATTCCAACCCTCGTAAAATGATGAACACGATCTGAAAGGATGTGATCTTCAAATTTTGTTATTAAGTTTGTTCCCCTACGTCGGTTGAATTTACATACTAGTTGAAGTTTCCAACTATGTAAACCAGCCTAATCAACGTTGAATATCTCAAATTGGTGAAGAAAATTTATTCGAAAATTATTCGTGCCCGACCTGTATCGATCATTCCAATCCATCAATTTCGTATATAACATTTTTCGTATAATGCAAAAATCATATTTTTCTAAATAAATAAATACGCAATTAATTTTAAAATAGGCAACGACAAGCGGGTCCAATTATAACTGATTCCTCGAGCGTTCCCTCGAGATCGTGGCCACGATACAAGCATCTCGTTAATTATCCTTTAGCAACGCAGTCCTCGAAACCATGACTCCTCGGTCAATGATCATAATTGGAGTTGCGCGGAGTTCGAGGGAATAAGAAGCGAAGTGCGACGAAGTGAACGTGGCGAATTATAATCGCAACGATGTCTCTGGAAGATCTGCTGCTTTCCCTTGGGCTGCCTCTTCCTTTCGAGGAATGCAAAGGAATATCGACGACGAGAGTCGAATCGGCATTGTTCACACGAAATCGATGTCTACGTGACTGAACACGAAAGAAATCGTTCCACTTCCCCTTTAACGACAAAGAAGATGACTCTTTCGTCTTACTTCGAGACGGTTGATACAATTGTTGAAATCAACGATCGTTCACAAAGATGGAGGGATGAATTAATTTCCGGATAGAAAACTCTTGGATATCAGACTGATTAATCGAGAATAAGTTAACTGTAAATCCTTTGGTTGGAACGAAGGGAATCTGATTGAAGATTGTCGATTGATTTTCGTGAACTGGGCATACATATATATATATGTACGATGGAAGGAGTTTGATTGGATAGATGGCGTGACTGAGTTAAGGGGATTAAATTATGTTTGGAGAAAGGAGATTCATCGTGGTGAAAAGTTTCATTGATAACGAGATAAAGAGGATGGGAAAAAATGAACGAGAGAAATTTGCTGGGATTTAGGTGAAATGTAAAATGTAAATGTGGAACGAAATTTAAAACGGTAATGAGATGTGGAGATAGGGAAGGACATTGGAATCTTGAAAGAATTTCACGAGTTAGATACTCGTTTCGTATATATACTATAAATCTCGGATTAAATTTTCTCTTCCTTCTTTTTTCTCATGGCATATAGAAGAACGCATTTAACTTATTTTTTTTATGGAAATAGAAATTTAAATGATAAAAAAATTGTTCATTTCTATTGCAAATGAAGCCAAATTCTTAATTCGACTATTGATTTATGTAAAATTTTTGAAAATAATATCAATCAATGTTTAATTCAATTATGCCTTTTTATCAATATAACTGTCTCCAAAATTCTACTAATAATTTTTACATATATATAGAACACGTACGTCATAATAGAAATTGAGAATAATAGGAATCCTTTTTCAGTGAACTAACAATTTCATTACATTTAATGTCGATCGACACGTGTCATCTCAATTCCAAATTAAATTTTATTCTTCCCTCCACCGTAATAAAAAAAAAACGTTGTGATAGCATAATTATCTGAACTATTTTTTCCTTTTACCCCGCATGATTTCCAAACAAAAACCAGATGAAACCAATTCCCTACGAACGGAAGAAATGAAGTAATCCGCGGGAAACGTCTGGTCGCTTCTCCTATCTCCTCCTTACATGCGTAACAGGATTATTGGCCGATTCCATGTCCCGTGGAAAGTTGGTCGAGGAAGAGAGGGAGCAGCTGGCAGCTCCCTTGGGAGGTCGAGCGAAAGCAATTGCTCTCTCCGCACCCGCGTCTCATTTCTGCTCGAACCGCGACCGTGACGAAGAGAAATTCGGACTCGGCTCGTGGGTAAAGTTATTATCCTTGTGGAAAAGGGGGAAGAATAGTGGAACGGCGAGGGCGGAAGGAAAGGAGAAAAATAAATAAAGAAAGGTTTTTGAAAAATTCTTGGCGCTGAATAACGCCGCCTAGTTTGAATCTAGTTAAATTTTCCCTGAGTGGAAAATTGCGAGGATGATTTGTGCGGCGTATCCTTGCTTTAGAATTCGGAGAGTGTGTGAGTATGAGAGGAGAAAATGTTATAATATAATGTAAATATAAAATGATTACGTTATTTGGATTAATTAGAATAATTTGTATACTTGAAACAATCGAATGATTGAAAAATAATTCTTTTCGAATCGTTGATGATAAATCTTGCCATTTTTCAATCGAGAAATAACAAGATACATTTTTACAGGTCGAACAAAGATCGAACGAACGTTTTGATGTTGTACACGAAGAGAGTGAGGCATTTTACGAAATATAAAATAAACTCGGTGGATATTTTTCTCGAAACAACACGCTTCTGGATGGGAAACAGTGTTATTTACAGTCTTAGAGCAACTTAACCGATACGGTTTTGCGTTGGAACCTTAGGCTGGAAGTGACTTAGAGAGGTAAGTTTGAGAAACATTGAAAATTGTGGCGACACGACACGAAATTGTCGGTTGAAAGTTTCTTGAAGATGGTCTTGGATAAACTTAAATTGCTTAAACAATTTCAGAAAGCGTGGTAGACTTTGTTGTTACTGCTACTAATTGTCCATTTTTCAGTCCTCATTCTCTTCCGAAAATATATTTCTATCTATCAATAAAATTAACAGAATTGAACGTAGATAAGATAATTTTAACAATACGCTAGTAAAATTAAAATTTGACAAATTTTGGAAAAAAGGGGAAAGATTTGATTCGATGGAATCGATTAATTTAATGTAAATGTTTCGTCGCTGCTATTGTCACTCAAATCTCATCTCTCTTCCGAAAGACGTTGTATTGCCCAACGAAGTACTCGAGACAATGAACTAATCACTACTGAATTATCAATGCAATGCACTTTACTCAAGTTCTCATTAATCGAAAAGTATCTACGGGAGGAGTAAACGAATTTCTCTCTTCAATTCAATTTAACTCCTTACATCTAATAATTACATGCTCTATAAAATGTTAATCTTCCATCCAATTATCCAACACGTTATCCAGCATCCTCATATAATTGATAATTCCACGATCAAGGAAGCATAAACTCTCCCACTATTCCACGATCGACAAACGATTAACTTTAAAATTAATTTAAACCCGCCACAGAACTCGTTTTTTATCCCAAAGCAACTGGCGAAGGGTTGAAGACCGTTCACGCAACTTTCACCCAGCGAGGAGAAAAAAAAAAAAGAAAGAAAGAAAGAAAAAGCCGGGAACAAGCCGACCAGATTCCAATCAATTGTCCCCCTCCGGATGCAAGCGTTTAATTGCATCGCGGATAAAAGCGGCAGCTCCACGGAGCAAAAAGCAAGATTAATCGGGATCCGTTCACGCGATTTATCAACCTCCCTGTATTCGACTTCGTGCTCAATTTCTCCCGGCAAAACGGATCTCGAACGTTCCTCCGTCGTTTTCTTACAACCATTCTTGCGTTCGAGGATCCTCCAATCAACGTTCGAGGATCTTGGACAAAGATCGTTTCGCACCGCAGAATTTGAACTTTCGAGGTGGGATTAAGTTGTTTCGGGTCGCGTGGTGCAACGGTATGGAGGTATGTGGATAGGGACTTATCCTCGACTTTGGTGGTCGAAATGTACGGGATCCATTAAAGGTAACCGGATAGACTGGTTCAATGCTCGAAAACACGCGTAGGAACGTAATGGCGAGACTCGATCAGAGAGGCGAACTTCGATCGGAGGAGACTGGTTTGAGTTTATGCGCTGTGCGGTTTGGTCACGAAACTTGATTTCGAGCTCGTGGAATTTGCGGAATTTTGATAATAAAGGAAATATTCGAACGTGTGATCGTTTGTTAATATATAATTATTACGACTTGATTGGTAAATGAAATGCGAATATTCAAGTGTTTACAAGGAAGATATATTGTGCTAAGTATAATTCTCTGCGCTAGAATGAAGAAATTAAAAATTTATCGAGAAAGAGAGAGAAAATCATAAATCATCGTTCACTTTTTTTTATTTTATTTCGATCGAGTTATCGAGAAAGGGAGGTTAAAAGTATCCTCATTTAAGATTTCAAAGATTAGGAAATGGAGGTCATGATTTACTGACTTGTATTTTTTTTTTTCTAGAATATTTGTCACTTGTCTGAATACAGTGAAACAAAGTACAAGAGATTCGAGCAAGAAGTAAGGACGATCAAAAATTACTTTTTCTTTTTCTACGACGATATTTCATGAATTAAAAATCGTATCGAAATAAATAAAAAAGAGTTTTAAAGGGTAAGGTTTCACGCTTCTAATAATTTTCCATGTATTAACTGGAAATCATTATCTTCGAAGTTATAACGATTTAAAGTTTTCTTAATTTTAATAGGGGGTTTAATCGAGTTTTAAGATAAATTATGTTTATTGTTGAAAGAATATTATTTGTAGTGATCTATTAATATTTATAGTGGTATATTCTAAAATTGATATAAATATTTCTCTGATTAAAATAATTTGTTTGTATATTTGGATTTTTAATTCTTTTCTTTTTGTCTGTTTGATAACGTAAAGAAAAAAGACTTGATCCTTGGAATTTATTTACAATAAAATCAAGAAAAAGATAAATTTAAACTATGATTTAAATATCCGGTATTTGGAAATAATTTCAAATTTTTTATTTAAACTTTTACATAACTTGTAATTAATTTTCTTTTTTTTTTTTTAGGAAAGAAAAATACATTGATAAAAGTGTAATATCATATAATTACCAAAATATGCATATGAGTTTCATTCACTGAAATTAAGAACACGTTTGTAATCCAGTTCTGGTGCAGCACGTGAATAGAATCGGTTGGCAAATTCCGTAGCATCACGATTGTATGTTTCTTATGAGCATATGCTGCTCCTTGTTTTCTTTTATTGCACGCGATATTACATTTGAATGCGTGAAATTTAAATTTCCCTAAAACCATCTCGTTTTCAACGTATGTTAACAAAATTGCATCATTGGTAATATGCATTATGAAATTGTATTATTCTGTATTTATACGCTAAATGTGGCAACAATTACAAAATCTATTCCATTATATAATAGAATCTTGATCGTCCAATAAAAAGACAAGAGAATTGCCGGATAATGGAACGCAGATCTTAAACGTAAAAGTGAAACACGTTTATTTATAACAAAATTAGGATATCTCCAATTTGCACAAACTCTTGGTAAGTAAAATTCTTCAAAATTTTGAAATTTCTATTGAAAGATAAATATAAAAAAATGTACTCCTTGCAAATAACCTTTTAGTTTCATTCTTCTTTTTCTTAATATCATCCTTTTGCAATTCTAGAGCACACTCAATGCTCTCTAATTTCTTATATATTTCTCACTACATTTACAATAAAATTAAGCATTTTATTTTGCAAGGATGTGCATTGAATAATAAAATAATAAAACTTTCAATTAATCAAGAACATTCCAACACTATTCAAAAGTTGTCTACTGATTAAAATTGAATCACAAAATTGATCGTTGAATCATGATCGTTGCATAAATAAATTTTTACCATTCGTAATTTAGTTATAATTTTGTGATAGATACAAGGTAAATTGTATAAAATATTTCACCGCTCGTTTCATATCTCTGTGACAACTATATTACAATTATTTTGCACATTTCGCCCGAGCGAGTTTCAAAGAGTAAATTTAAATGTCCCGGGACAAACTCAGCAGGAAAGTACACAGCCTAACGGAGTAATTTAATAAGTAAAACGTCGCGTTGGCAATTCGGTACAAATGTAACGAGTTCCCTCGCTTCTTGAAAGTTCAACCATCCGAACAACTTAAATTCTGTTCCCGTAAATAAAGTCGACTCTTAATCTCAGGATGGCAACTTTTGTCGGAGATAACGTTTCACGAAGTCCGTTGATGAACTGTTACACTTCATTTGTAATATTACGAGGCCACGATCTTTGGATTTTTAGATACAAAGAATGTTGTATGAGAATAATTGAGTAAAAACTTCGAAATGAGGAACCATCTTCACTGATAAAATTAATTGTTTTATATATATATATATATATATATATATATATATATATATATATATATATATATATATATTTCATAAACAAAAATTTCACAAATAAAAAAAAGGAGCATAGATAAGTAAGCATGATGGGACAAGTGAACTATAATAAATTAATAATTATTTAACATTCGTGTGAACAATATAATAAAATAGCTATAAATTTTCTTTTCAATACGTTAAATTATTTAACGAATTTGAATGAAATATTATTTTAAACTTTAATCGTTCTATTTTAAAATTTTTTTCAACCGTATATTCAAAACAAAGCGTATTAAAATCCAAAAAGTCTTTCCATTTTAAAATGCATTTATTTTTCACCAATTTACACCGTCGTCACTCAATCCGAACGAATGAAATATTTAAAATTCGCAATACTTTGCGCAACCCCTCTGACGCGCGCAATACCAAAATTAAAGTCATTCTCAATCCGATTAAAATCCCTTCCTCTCCCTCGAAGCCGAACGTAAAATCACGTAGACAGAAAATATTTCAACCCCCTTTACCTGTTCCTCCTTTTTTCTCTCTCTCTTACAGAAGAATTACCTTTTCCACCCCCAAGCAATATCCAATCTCTTCATCCTTCAATCCGCAAATTTACTTCCATAAATTTCCACCTTGGAGGAAAACTATTTCGTCGAACTGGAATTCCTCCCCCAAAAAAATAAGTTGCACTCTCCCAATCGTGGATTCAGACGAAACCACCCCCGGAGCAACGACACGCGATAAGCAGAGATCGTTTTCCCCTCGAAAACTATCTGTGTAGCTATTCCAGGGCGACGCGTGAGTGGAATCAATTGAAGGGTTGGAAAAGAGGGGGGGAGGGGCGTTGGAAAGCCTCGTCCAAGTTCCATTAAGCTCGTGGAGATGCACGGCCTTCTCGCAGTTCACTCGGTTAACCCTAAGACGAGGCGCGTGCACGTGCCGCTAGTTGCAAGACGATCGACTAAGTTTCGTGAAACTGTGGATGGGAGGGCGAGCATTTTCGGGACAATGACTGGTAATTAAGATCGAGAATGGGCGAATTTCGTGAATCTCCGAGTTACGCGACTGGAAATCGATATTATTCAAGGGAAGAAGAATAAATTGGAATAATATGATAAATTCGAATCGAGGATTGAATCGTTTTTTGTAAAAATGTTTTTATTATTTCTGATAAGTGAGTATTCTTATCCTTGTGATATGATATGATACAATGCTACGTGTCTAAGTGAGTGAAGTTTCAGAGATTGCAAAATCTCGAGTTGCGTGCCCTGCGGCTCTCTCTGGCAGATATACTCTTTATCGGTAGATTATGTGTCCCAAGACCTTGAAATTCATCCCTCTGGTAATGATTTCGCAACTTTGTTCCCGATAAATGTACAATTTCGGAGTTATATACGTTTCAACCTCTTCTGATTTTCAACCAATGCAGAGGATATTGCGTGTGTTGTATTGTATTTCTTCTCTTTTTTTTTTCTTCAAAGAAGATTGAAAAAGAGAAATTGAAGTTCGATCGCATTGAATGGAAAGGAGGTGAGGAATAGAATAAAAATAGAGAAAGAAATGGTTAAATTGAAATGGAAGTTTTGGAAAATGAGAAAAAGGAGACGAGGAAGGAGCAGACAAAAGTATAAAGCGCAGTGAAAGGTTAATATAGTATTATAATAGGATAATAAGGAGGAGTATGTAAGACGGAAAGTGAATTAAAAGGGATTAAAAACGTGAAAGATATGGGAGGATAAAAGCGCGGTAAAAAATGTTTCAAGATTAAATTGACGTTATCAGGAAAGAGGATATAAAAGCGTGAGAAGTTGAATAAAAAACGGAAAAGAAGTCCAGAGAGGAAAATAACGGACGAAAAACGTTCCAAAGTTGGTAACGTGCTGCTGCGTGCAGCATGAGAAAAAATACAAAATTGTGAAGAGTCGGTTAAAAATATCAAGGGGCGCGAAACAATAATAGTAATTAACATAACGAAAAGAAATGTACAATGATATTAATTGTACATCGAAAAAATTTTAATTATATTAACACTCAACTATACCTGTTCTCTACAATACATAAGAATTAAACTTCTTACATCATATGGCGGACAAAATGAAACGTTCGAAACTTTCTTCAATAAGAATAAAAACTGGAGAAATAAAAAAAAAAATTCCCAGAGAAATTTTAACGATGGATTTCCCCTCGGCCCTCGGCTGTTCCAGATTGCCTGCGAAGGTACGTACGTACAAAATTTATTCATACCGAGTGAAACTAAGGAAATCAAGGAAGGAGAGAAAGTTTCAGCGGAAACCGATGGAAGGAATTGAAGAAGATATCCGGTGGAGCGGGGAAACAAGAGGAAAATGAAGCTACTGTAGCGGAGAAAGATGACGTTTCCGATGGTACGAGAGGGAAAAGCTCCGAAAAACTAGGCAGGCGTTGGTTGGGTGACACGTGACCGGAATATTTGCCCGTGTTTCCGCTTCCAATAACGGCCGTTGCTCGTTCAACTGGCGCTATACACAGCCTCGATGTTCACACGTGTCATGAAGCCGAATCAAAGCGTGTTGCAATGGAAGCTCTGAACCAAACCGAACGAAGGCCGCCGATAATGGAGACGTTCGATTCTTCTGCATCGGCGGTGATTACGGGGATACCTTTTACAAGCGATTCCCTTCGAATGAACGTGTCGTGAAAATTGCAACCAGGTGTGTCTGTATCGATTGTGAACAGCATGGATGCTGGACGTGTACGGTAAGATTTAACAGTGATGGGATTTTTGTTAATCTTCTACGTTGTTTATCTCGATTCTAGCTTGAAGTTGCAATGTGAAGAGGTAGAACAAAGATTATTTATCAGAGGATGGAATAAGATTTTTTAGAAAAAAGATACATATTGATTATAGACATTGTAAATTATCATAATGTCTAGGAAAATTGTTAAGTATAAAACATGTAGCTACCAGTTTTAATTTCAACTTTTCAGTTGATTAACAAACTTTACAATGTTATAATCGTCCCAAGTTATTGCATGGAAACATGTAACTATGTTAGAAATGTTTAACTAAATCAAGAAAGTAAGGAAACTATATTTTTCCTTGGCTAACTCGAAAATATCTACAGTGTGGATATTCAGAGAATATAGGATTTCTTAAGGTAAAAAGAATCTTTTTCTTTTTTTTTTTTTTGAAAATGTGAAATGGAGAATAAAACTATAAAATTGGATGGATTCTCTTTATCCTTGCAAACGATCTTTGTTTTTACTGAATATAAAATTTTGTATCAGCTAGGAAAAATTCTACACTTCGGTTAAAAATGAAAATAATGATGTTCAAGGTGCCCCGCGCTTGGGATAATCAAATATTCGCGCGCATATCTTCTGAACGGGAAATAAAATTTATTTTCGAGATGCGCAAAAAATCCGTTTCCCCGAGACTAAAAAGAAGAGGGTAAATTAGATTGTAAAAATCCGAGCTAAAATTCTTGCTCTACCTTTTATTCCTTGCTTTTTATGCCTTTATTTTCGAGTAATAATTTTATACCGAATGCTTTTTATCTTTCTAGCACTCGTGCATGTAGAGTCGCTTGGGAATCTGCGATAATTTCATTTTCTTTTGTATTACGCTGTTTTGCACTGTTACGAACCGGTTTGGATATTTTTTTTTTTAAAAAATATATCGAAATAATAAATTTTTATATAATATTTTTTTTTATTTGAAATTATTTATCCATCAATTAAAGTAATTGGATTGATAATTTAAAGATCGCAAAAAGACCGTGAAATCCGTATATTTCGAAGAACAATCATAAACTTAATTCTCTCAATTTTTCGAGGGAACAATAATTGTTGTACGGATGCACGATTTATATTATATAACAGTTGATTTTACTGAATCAGGTCGAGCAAGCCAATGAAAAGCAGCGTAGTATGAAATTTATCTTGCATCGTGTCTCCTTATATACTATAATTTTATTTCACATCGTCATTGTATCCTAGTTTTTGCAGGACGCAAGATTAATCGCTCTTAAAATCAATTTTCTCGATGTAAAATAATTAAAACAAAGGATATTTATAATAAGGTAATAAGTAATAAGTAAATAAAATGCAATTTCGATGATATAATTTGCATTAATCGCATAAATTTTAAATTAATATAAAAAAGCATTCAGATTACGTATTACTAATACTATCAATATTTCAAGATTTACACAATACCGTACGTTAAAACAATCAATATATATTGTTAATATAATATTGTCAATATATTGTCAATATTATTGAACATTTACTAAAATATTCAAAATGAAATATAATGTAAAATATTGAAATATTGACAATATATTATTATACTGGTCAATCTGAATACTTTGCATAATGAAGTTTTATTTTTTTCTCTTACAAAAAAAAAATTATTAAAAGAAATATAGACATATATCATATGAGAAAATATTTAGTTTCATAGATACAATTTAAATTCAAAAAATACAAGAGTTTCAAATGTTGATTGATACAAAAGGGAGAAAAACATTTTTTATGAATGAAAAGAAAAATGTCATTATTCTTACTTTTACAATGGATATTTCAAGTTTCTAAAGATATATACATGCTTTGAAAACTAAAGGAAAATACAATAATAGTTTTAATCGAGTTTCGAGGTAAATTAATTACCAATTTCTTATGTTCACAGATATTTTAGCCGATTTTTAATTATTAATCATTTAAAAATAACAAATTGCTTCATTTTGATTTGAAAAAGTTAAATCAAGACATATCCTAAATTATCTGATTGAAGATACCCTCCACCATGATCGGCTTGCATACCGAACCATAGTACCGATCATACCGTTAGGTGGCTACGAGTATTATGCAATTCTCGCAATTATAATACAACACTTGCGAGTATAATAACCGAAGTAAGAAACGAGTAATTATCATCGTATCCTGTTTTTATTTTTGGTGTAAATCTAAAAGAATATAGTTGAGTGTGTGTGAAAGTATTTTTTTGATTGTGATGTGTGGAACCTGGTCTTCGAATGGAAGTATGAGGTATGAGAATTTTTAAATATATATTGATTTCTTTGGCCATTGCATTTTATAAATTCTTATATATCTTATCTTCAATGGCCATGATTTTTTATATCATTTGTATTTAAATATTGAATTTATGATATTATATATCATATGTATTGTGAAATAAACTCATTGGATAATGAGTATATATTAAAACATTGTTATAAAGGAAATATTAGATTTTAATAGTAAAGCCTTATATAAACATGCATTATTGCTGTTAAATTAGACTTATAATTGAATACTCTTTTGCCTTCTAAAATATACATATATGATATAAAATACATATGATATAAAATTGCATTTGCAAAAAATATTTATTTATTTCTTAAATTTTTAAAATTCGGAGCTAACTATCTAAATAGACAAAATAAATAGTAGAAAGGAATCTATTATATATATTTTATTAAATTATACTTATAATTAATTTAATGATAATTATAAATAATTTTAATTAATATCATCATTTTATCTCGAATTTCTCTAAGTAGTTTTCCACTCCGATATAAAACTACTGAATCACTAGAACCGTCATCCCTTAATTATCTTTAAGAAATCAATTAGAAATACTATTATAATTCTTTTGCACGCACGACGAATCAATTCGTTCCCGAATTCTTATTTTCCATCGCGGCACGGAAATCGTAACCTGTATTTTACACGATGACAACGCGGGGATATCGATTTCGCGTTTCATAAAGAGCGTCTGAGCGATTGTAGCGTGGCGGAAACTTAACAGAAACGGATGAAAGAGCACGAACCAAGGTAGAAGGACAGGGTGGCGGGGTTGAAGTGTATAGAATGACACGATGAGTGATATAGAAAGGAGAGGGAAAAGATTGAAGCGAGCAAGGGTCGCGCGTATGGAATGAGGTAAATAGCTACACGGGAGAGGCTAGAAAGGGTGGAAAAGGAAAGAAGAGGGGCGGTTTATATAGACAGAATGATGTATTGACTTGTAACTACGCGAGAGTGTCCGCGAGGGGCTAGTTATGTAATATTTATGGGTGTCAGTGGATGTATTATTCTGTGCACGGTTCTTCCCTTTCTTTTTTTTTTTTTTTTTTTTTTTTGCATTAAGAGTATGGGAATGGGATCGGGTAAAGATATACCGATATATTCGAATCTGAATATTTTTTTTATTATTCATCGATATTTTTGCAATATTTATGGTCTATGTAAATATATCTTTGGCTTTGTTTGTATTATGGAGAGGTAAAATTTGAAAGGATAGAACTTATAGATGATTATATTGAGGATTTTATTAAATATTTGAGTAATATTATTATTTGAGAGATATTGTTTTGAATATCTTTTGAATAAATATTTGAATAAAGGGAAAAGGAAGGGGAGTGGAAAAGATAAAATCATCGTATAGAATTAATGGAAAAAAACTTTTACAATTATTCTCAAAGAAGTTGAAATTTTATAATTCTTCGTTCAGATATTAAAAGTTATTGAAAGAAAATAAGATACAGCTATAATTCTAAAAGGAATGAAATTTTATATATATTAGAGGATGAAAAGAATTTAAATAATAAAGAAAAGATGAAAATAGGATAAACGCGTAAATACGAAAAATACACTCGAACGGAGAAAAGGCAAACTGAGAAACGTAAACAAGGGATGGACAAAATAGAGCCATAGAATTGTATAGATACCATAGCAGATAAAATACAGAATACGGAAAACACAAAAACCACACGGTTATAGTTGAAACGTGGAAAAAGGAAAGACAAATAATACGAAAAGGCAACGCGAAGTAAAAACACCATTCTGTATCTTTTAACTGAGAAAGAATCGAATTTGCTCAAAGAAATAAAAGAGTATGGCATAAGAAACGGAAGAAAAAAGAATCACAAACTATAGAATCGCAAATAAAAAAACAACAAATTCTAAAGATTTAAAAAAAATTCATAACAGTGAAACAAGTGAAACGATGATTAAATTAGAAGCGACAAACAAACTTGAAGAGAAAAAGGAGAGTTATGAAATTTATAATAATATAGATAATCGTCCAGTTTCTAGCATCTATTAAAAATATTTCTACAAAGAATACAAAAAAAATACCACAACTCGCATAAAAGATATTATTTATTTGAAAAATAATATCTCACAAATCGATAAAAAATTATCTAATTATTATTATTTTTAATCATTTCGACAAATTCCACACGAAAATGAGCCAAACCAAGCGTATAGAAAATAGAGGAAAACAAGTGAAACGGCGACGAATCGAAAAACCAGAGAATCAGACGACAGAGCGGATTCATAAGAACGCGTAAGGGAAGAGAAAGGTGTCGAGCTAATTAGCATCCCCACGAATCTCTCATGAGCTGACGGATCAAGTGTACTTTCTCAGCGAAAGTGTCTAGTTCTACCCTCGACGTGTCCAACGGGGATCGTGTGGTTTCCACTTCCTCTAGTACTCTCCCATACTCTGTCACGTCCGCTTTCAAACCTTATCATCTCCGTTTTTTTCATATAAAAAAGAGAGAGAGAGAGAGAGAGAGACCGTCCAAACTCTTGACCAAGCTTTCCACTTTACTCCTCCTCCTCCCCCTCCTCTTTGAACGGTAAATGATCCGTTAAGAGAAAATTTTTTTCGGTCTTTCTCCGAATTTCGTGAGAACGAGAGTGGTGGAGATGAGTTTCCAAGGCTTATCGTTCGAGCTCATCATCCTTCTCGCGGCTATGGTATAGGTTAGCGATCTATTGACCACGAACCTATCGACGAATATTGCGGCCTCGAGATTACTTTTACGATTATGGGAGGTTTGAAACCGGTGAATAGTCCATTACAAATGATTAAGCTTGGAATTTGCCGGTAGATTGGTGGATATCCATGGATGGAGGGAGTATATATAATAGTTTCGTATCGAAGAATTTGGTGGCTCGCCGAGTTGTGTAAAACTTCGGGACGAATTTCATTTTGCGAAAAACTTGTACGATTTTATCGATCGAGCGAAAAGAAATTGATTATCGAGGCGTTAAAAAGTGGAGGGAAAGTTAGTTGGATTAATTGGAGCGGCGTTGAAGAAAATTATCAAAAGGATCAGATATAATTCTTCCAAGTATTCCCATTATTATTATTATTATTATTTATGTTCGAGTATGTTGAAGAGACAAAAATATTAAACTTTTAATTGTTGATTAAAAAATGTGTTTCAACATTTTTAAATTCGAGTCACGCGCAATTTCGAAATTTTCCAAATTTCCCACGGATTTTTCATCTCTCGTTATTTTTGGAACAATTAATTTCTGCAAACGTTGCGCGAAACAGTTTTATACTTGTATATTATCGCGCGAATGAATCGATTTCCCGAAAACAAAACGAATCGCGCGAGGAACAAATCAATTCAAGCGAATTTGGCATTGGCACGCGCGCGTAATAATGCAAGAATCCCCGAGCTAACAAATAATCGTTTCTATTGTTTCGTTGTTCGAGCATATTCGCACTTTTGTTCCCCTCCCATAAAAGCATCCCAATTTTAACGGCTAATTTTCAATAGCGGGATCTTTCAATTCGACCTCTCTCGACAAGTTTAATCACGAATAAAAAAAATATCAGAGCTTAAACTCACGACCTGCATCTGCTTTTGCATAGACACTGACAATTATGCTTTTTCGTTGAATAGGTTCAATCAATGAATTTTCTTCTTTCCAATTACAATAATTAGTTAAGTAGACGTTCTAAGAATTATTTCTTCCTTCATCCAGTAATTTTTCCTTTCGATAGTAAAAGAATAAAATATGTTTGAAGTATTCGAAAAAGTTCTAATTTTAGGAAATAGATAAAGGTAATTAATTATAAGCAGACGTTATTCCATGAGTGCTAAAAATATGTTCGATAATTTTGCAGGATACGACGATTAATCGATATTAAAGATAAAATTCAGAAATTGATGAAAAATAGAGGATGACGACCTCCTTAAGATTTCCAGGCCGCGAGTCGTATTTTTACACCGATCGTACACGTGGAATAGAAATTTCTATCCACCTGCGCTTAATTTTCCAAGAAATCGCCGAGGTTTGATTCTAACAAACGAGATAAAATTCTCGCGATGCTCCTTTCCAAAGTATATTGACCATGAAAGGGAAACGTTAAAGGTGCTTTTAGGTTTTTAATTACCTTTCCCAACCCAACCGGTGTTCCTTCCTTAAGATTCTTTAAATTACCTTGATCCTTGTTGCATTTCTTTAATTATCCTTACCTTCTTTCGTGAAAAAGAAGTCTTTGTCGTAACGAAACTCGACGAAACGATCCGCATGTTTTTCTTCCAAACTACTCCCTCCCCCCTCTTTTTCGCGAAAGATTTTAAGATTTTTCAGAACTTTGCGCGCTTTTATCGAAGTTGTTTCACCTTTCTTCTTCTTCTTCTTCTTCTTCTTCTTTTTATTTCTCGCGACTTCTCTTTATCGCTTCTTTTTAAGTTCCACGAGTAAGTACTTGCTCCTCTTTGGAACACGAGCATGTTAATCGTTCGATAAACTTCGAAGAAATTATACGGCTTTTACTTAAAATGTATCACTTTAGGATTTTTTCTTGTCTTTTGAATTTTTAAACAATGACGATAGCTAAAGTAGCTGCACAAATATTATCATCTTAGTCAAAAGTTTCTTAATGTATAATTATAGATACAATCTCACATTGTCTCGTTTTTAATAATTAATTAAATTTAATTTCCACGCATGTATATTTTCATTTTTTCCAATTTGTAATTGGATTTTAAACTTGAAGAATAAATAAGGAATAAAAAGTTGATGAAAAATCAGTTCGAATGAAAATACAATTCTTCTCAATGATATCTCGTATCGTTCTTCTCGCATTTTCCATCATTTCACAGCTTTAACATCCATAATATAATTCTCGCGGTAACCGTCATGGAATTCAAAGTTTTCCACCCTGGTAATTTTACTTTATCATCCCTAAGGAAGCTTCGCAGCCGCTGATACACCCATCAGCAGTTCCTCCTCCTTTCTTCGCTTCTTACTCCCCTTGCTGAGAAAGTCTTTGCACTCGGTTATACCGCCTCGAAACAACCCCCTACAAACCCCGTAATTTTCGCGAACAGGTGTCGGCCGCATTAGGGAATCACAATGCCGGGGTTACGAACCGTTAAATTGACGGTTTATTTTACCAAATAAAGGGCTCCGTTCCACCCCTGATTTCAGAGTCGTATTTCTCTGACTGGCGCGCAACCGCGATTTATGGCCTCTTTAACATTCGACGAGATTCCCATCCTCTTTTCGCGATTTTCACATTTCGTTTCCCTCTTTCCATCCGATAGTTTGATATATCTTTCGAAAAATGTGAAAAGAAAAAAAAGGTAGAATTTGTTATTATGTTGGGAGACATAAGCATAGAGAGAACAATTTATTTCTAATAAAATGTATTCACATTTTTGGAACTTTTAAATTTCCAGAAGATTCTAAAGAATATATGGTTCGATAGAAATTTTAAAACTATTAAGGTATCGAACTTATCCTTTCTCCATTCCAACAAGAAATTTTATACAATAAACTCTTAAGTTTATATCAGATAAAAAAGTTCCATTCGTCTTACTTTATCTTACTATTCCATTATTAACCTGAAATAGTTTTAGAAAAAGAAAGAGAAGAGAAAGTTTCTGAATACATTTAATTTTTCACAATCGTAGAATCTTTTTTTTTTTTTAAATATTAGCCGAAAAAATTTACAAAATGAATTATTTATATCACAGAAGATATAAATTATTTTCCGAAACTAAGAAACTAGTCGCTCGTAGAAGAACAAGAACTCGAGTACTAATTGCAGCTTTTCATTGGCATCATTACCACGGCACTCGATCGTCATTCACGCGTTCCCTCGTCCGCAGGAACACTTTGAGCTTCGTCAGATCAGCTATTTAAAATCCAGCCACTCGATCTCGATAAACGGCCCCTGCCCAACGGGCGTAATTAGAGCGGATCGTTCGAGTTTATTATGCTCCTTTGAGGATCGTAACGAGCACCCTGAAGCTAACCCTGAAGAACACCTTCTCTACCACGATCTGTCTTCGTTTCAGACGTTTCTTCGATTCCGTAATATGCCATCCACTTCCGTTCTTGCTCGAGATTCTATTTATTTCGCTCATATAATTAATGGCACGCATAATTAATGGTGTGGCAAGATAGTTCTTGGTTTTAAGAAAGTCATTTAATGGTAATTTTCATTAATTATTAAACACACATTGACTACTTGTGTTCCTTTTCGATTATGATACGTGTATTTTGATATTCTTTATTTTTGAGTGATTTTGACAATTATTTAGAATTGGTTTTAAGTCGATTGACGTGTACGAGTGATTTAAATAAACTCGAGACATTGGACAATTTGGATTTATAGAGAGAGTCTGATCATGAAAAAAATAATAAAATATCGTGATATATATAAATTATTAATATAAATATGAGTCCCAATTTTTTAACGAGGATTTCGAAAGGAAGATAAATTATATCGTGTCGTAATAAATTACATGAATGAAAAATTGAATAAAATTATATCGAGGAAAATATTTCTTCGTGTATTGAAGACAAAGGGAAACTTGTTAAAAAAGAGAAAATAAATTTTACGTGAAAACTTATATTGTGGCAGAAAAATGTATAGTGAATGAAAATAAACAAAAGTATATTAACGTGTAAATATTTCTTCAGATATCGAAGATGAGAATCATACTTGAAATGATGAAGTTCAAATATTTAATCTGCCATTAGAGAAGAAGTAGAGTTTTCCTTAAAAAAAAAAAAAAAAAAGAAAGAAAAATTGAAAGAAAACATTTCTGTGAATTTGATACGATATATAAATATTTTTGTTTAGTAATTCCTGTCATCATTATTATTGCGAATAAAAATTTGCAATCTTATGTTTGCTCGAATTAAATCCGAATGATACACAAAGTTATGCATGAATTATAAATTTTTATAATCTTCAAAATTTATAAAAGATGCAAATTTTATTATACTATGCATTAATATGTTAAAAATAACAATATAAATAAAGAGATACGTTAAAAAGAAAGAAATAAAATTGTTCACAAGGGAAGTGATAATGAATTCAAAAAACTTTTATTCCATCGAATAATAATTTTGAACAAAGGCTTTGAAGAAGAAGGAAAAAGATTAAAATTTAAATTTTAATAAATCCAGGGGGAAAACAATTATGAAGCAATTCATGGAATTGGCGAAACATAAATATTGCATGAATTTTATATACGAGGAATGGATGTAAACCAAAAAAAAAAAAAAAAAAAAAAAACATTTAAAACACGAAAGTTGTAAAATATTTTCGAAAGAAGGAGGAAGGAATATAAATGTACAAATTCCTATAAAAAAAATTCGCTAATAATTAAAAATTTACATATATTTTAATAAAAAATTTATAATATTCGGGTTACGTATAAAATTAATTTTATTACTGACGAATAATTTTGATGAAAGAATTAATAATGAAAGAATATTCGATAAAATTTTAACAAAATTCGATATTTTAATATCAATAATCTCGTATTATTATGATAAAATTAAAATTAAAATAATTTCCACTTGCCTTTGAATGACATTTAATTAAGAATTTTTTTAAAAAAATTCACACATGAATATATGTATGTGTTAAAAACTTACAAAGCAAATGTAATTAAATATGACATAAAATGTCATATTTATATTTTACGTCCCATTTACTTTATTCTTTACAAATTGTAAGATCTATTATAATTAAGTACACAAACTTAAAGTGATCCTTAAATCCTTCTAATTAAAAGTTTGATGTTAAAAGCTTTAAATTAACTTCATATTTATTTATCAACGAAATTCTATAAATCCTGATTCAAATTTTGCAACTCTTCCAAAAAATCAATCCGCTAATATTATAAGAAATATAAAAGAAAAATTTTATCGAATATTGTAAATTTTATTTTGGTTTAAAATATAATTCGAGAAATAAAAATCTTGATCCAGAGAACATTCGAAAATACAGGGACATTCGAAAGGTATTCATTTTATTATCTTTACCCAGTATATTTGTGAACAGTATCACAATTTCAGTCATTAATTTATCCAAATTTCTCATTTATAATTTAAAATTTTACATTCTCCATACGTATAATATTCCCAAGAACCAAGAAACCATCTTCTTCTATAATGCAACAATAATGAATATTCCACGATAACTTTGATCCCTCCCTACTTTTAAATCCTCGTTATAAATAGTTAACACCGCCCTTCTTCCTCTTTAAACCCTCTCCTCAACCGAAAACTTCCCACCAAAAATTTGAATAATGTATCCCGTCCCGTTTTATAAATCGTTTCTCAAGTTTCAACTCGGCTTCGAGTGCGATCCCTCCCACGAGAATTTATCTCCTCGAAATTGTCAATTCTCGCATGCGCGCGCTCGTTCGTCAATTTCTCCGCGTGTCGCCGGTTGATCACAGACAGAGAGAAGATGAGACGAAACAAAAATCGTGTAATTCTTTCCAACGATCCCCTTCCCCCCCCCCTTCCTTCCGACTTTTGATTGATGGAAACCGTGGAAACTTTGGAGCTTCCTGTTGCTTCAACTTTCCAACGGGGGGTTCAAGTTGACAAAGGGGGATGAGAAAGGAAAGGAGAATGATAGAGAGGGGGAAGTTTGTGGCCTCGAAAGAATACCGGAAACTTGCTACCTCCCTCTGGCAGGGGACGAGAGAAGAAGGGTGTGATTTACCCAGGCGAGAGATTAAACTGTGAAAGAACGTGGTTTGATCATAATAATTCCAATTACTCGTGGCGGGGGAACAGGTGGCGCGAGTTACGTGGGTGGAAGGAAGGAGCTAGGAACGAAGTTTCCACTTCAATTCGCCGAATTTTCTTCTATACCTATCCTTTGCTCTTTTAGAAATTCTCTTTCGTTGAAGTTTAAGATAATTTACGTTAGGTTTGGATTATTTTAGACTAGGATTTTGTTGGTTATTCTCTTTTTTTTTTTTTATATGTAGATGATAGGAAAGTTTATGATAGGAACTTTAAATGCATAAAAGTAAAATGATAGCGGAATGATATGCAGAGAAATCTAAAATGTGAAATACATTTTATGATACTCGAAGGATAAAATATACAGATATTCCGTCTCTCTGTTTCTATTCATGAAAATTTAAATTTGCACCAACATCCACGTGGTCTGTTTTTAGAGATTATTTAGATCTATATTTAGAAATACATATATATTTATTTGAAATTTATTTTCGTTGTAATTGAAGATAGTTTAAGGTCGATTCAAGAAAATTTTGTTACGCATAATCAAATTTATTTATCTTTATTAAGATTAGAAATTTTGTTGAAACTCGGTATTTCTATAATTCTTTTATCCAAAGTTTAAATTGGTTTATTAAATTTCGAAGAAGTAGCATTTGCCTTAGGAAAGAATTTTCTTCTTTACTTATCCTTTTTTATTTATTTCTGAGGAAAAAATTGTTCGTCGCAAAATGTTTCCTTAATATAGCTAGACAAGCGTCCCTGTAGTTTCATATCATGCAGTTCGCGTATATGGAGTTCCATATGAAATGCAGTTCTGGAAAATGAGAAATTCCAGGACAAGGAAAACGAAGAGAGAGTGTGGTGCCACTTTTCCCTGCAAAACGATTTCATCGATTTTTAATCAATCGTCGAGGAAATGTCTTGATACATGATCATTCGTATTAAATTTAAAAACCATTTTCATTTATTTATCTATTGTATCCATCTTCCAGTTACAATTACTTGTAATAATAAAAATAAGATAGTTTCACTAGTAATTGAAATTAATCCTACAAAAATATCTTATAACATCTTGCATATAGATTAGATAGATTGCAAATAGATCGTTATAGATTTTCTTTTTCTTATTCGAATAAAAATTTGAAAATATTCTATTGAAACGAGATGTTACAAGAACTGTAGAACAATGGAAAGATTAAACATCGGATCGAAGCACGCCTCGACAATTTCCTTTCCGCATCAGAATGATTCCAATTATTGAGAGAATATTTATTCCATCCGAGTGAAACACACATGGCGCAAAAGGACAGAAGCTAGGAGGATGGAAGCGGTTTAATTTCGTAAAGATATCTCAACCGTTTGCGGTTTCGTGGTGAAAGGGATGGGAATTCCGTTGATATTTAAATGCTAAGCAGAACTATCGTTTCATCGATTTCAAGGTTTTCGATGGGAACAGTATAACCGGAGAATACATTTAAACACATCTGCCCTTCTTTTCTTCCGCCATCGTTCTTTCTTCGTGTCGTCTTATCTGTTGAACGAGCTTTGAAATTCCAATTTAGGAAAAATGGGTGAAAAAAGTACTCGTTCTCATATAAAAGTCATAATTTTATAAAGACACGTGTCTTAATTATATTTAAAGGTAGTTTATTAAAAAGTTATAAGTTTAGAAATTTTTATTATACATTTTAAAATTTACAATTTTTATTTTGGCAAATGAATTAGAAATATTCGAAAAGAATGTAGATTTTCATTCGTCGAATTCTTTCCAATATTCCTATCGTAGAAATAGTAAATGTATTTTGGATACATTCCCAAAATCTTCGTTTTCCGTTCTATTTTGCATGATCCCATAAATGAAAATCCAAAAATCTGACTTAGAAGGCTACTTGATTAATCCATTATGATTGATTCTTTGAGGGAGAGATTCTCTTTTGGATGTTCTGTATTTATTTTTATTTTGTTAATATAGCAACAGTTTTGTGAAAAAATTAAAATAAAATGTTAATTCTATGATTAATGAGGTTTATCATCGAGATTAAAATATTTTTTAATCGTTTTTTCGTAAAAGATTAAAGGTTATTTTATAAAATATACAGAATATTGTACGTTGAATATCAAAACTTTTGAAAATTAGAATTATGGGGAAAATCTGGCAACCATTTGAAAATGTAATTTTACATTTTCGAAAATTATTTTTTTTTATTTTTCCATTGTTACGAAATCGTGTACGTGACATCCAATTTTCTGCATCAATGAAAGCAACTAAATAAGCCGTAAAGGATCGATATTTTTATAACAGGAATTCGTTTAGCAAGCTTTATGGATCCAGAAATTGTCTTTATAACTACATATTACAAAAGATATTACATTATCTGACTAATATAGAAATATGTTGTAAAAATTAAAAACGTTATTACTTTTAAAAATAATTTTATATTTTTAAATTTAAAGCCAAAGAGATATCTATATATTGAATCTTAATCGAGACATCGTTATTCATTATTATTTTACAAAATATTAGTAATTTATCGATATTGATAAAATAACGAATATATTTTAACCCGCGTGTATTATAAATGTCTTTATAATTTTAATAAAATTCTCGCTCATAGAAAATATCTCGCGAGAGAAAGACAATTTCGCTGCTTCGTTGTTAACGTAAATCAAATTAAATGCAACCTTCAGCGTGAAACTTAATTACACGTCGTCAAAGCATTTCGTGTAAATAACTATAGCATGGAAAAGTAATAAGAAAACATAATAAATTTATTATACGATTAAATAATGAAGTGACCAAAAAAAAAAAAAATAAAATTAAAAACAGGTAATACATATTTAAAATCTTGTTTCGCTGAAATTCGAAAAATAAATTTCGATTAAGAGGTTTCATATCGTGGTAAAAGAAATACATATGATCATGTTTTTTTTTCGATATTAATATTCTTCCAATATCAGGCCTATGGAAATACAAAGAAAATAAACGAAAGGGTGGTAGAAAAATATTGGGAACCACTTTATTCCTACTATTACTTTTCGATATATCCTTTAAGGGAAAAGGGTCAGTTTGTACGACCACTTGAAAACTTTTCATAGGATCTTTTCTTCCGAAACAATATACTAGAAGATATAGACTCTTGAAATATTTGATGCGAGTAAAAATGTTCTTTTTATTGAATAAATTCATAATAAATTAATTAACAATCTTCAAATCGTACTTTTCACATTTTATAATTCGTAGAATATAAGAATTTTTCAATCGCCTATTTACATTCACATTCATTTCCATTTTAATGGTTCGTTCCGTGTATATTAAAATTATAAATTATATTTAATTTCAATAAGAATTATTCCGGAAATTTCGCCGTTAAAGATGCAAATGTTAAGTTGCGAAACACATCTCTCATTTATTTATTAATTTAGTCAGTTGTATATCGGTGTAATAATATGGATGGGTTGAATTTATATTATTTACCTTATTATTCTAAAATTACGCGATTATGGATACGCACAGATATATAATTTTCAATACAGATTCCACTATAGATTTTTCTGTTGGAAATGTTTAGTTAAATAATTAATAATCCGTATATTCAATTCCATATTTGAGCAATGAAAATGTTTAAGAAATTGATTTAATTGTTGGATGACTGTCGTAATTCTTATGACTCTCCAAGAAAAATTATTTATTAATTAAAAGAGAAACAAGAAATATCGGAATAAAATGAAAGGCGAATTTCGAAGGCGATAACTCGGCTAAAAAAATCATTACCGATGCTGCATTCTTTCTATTTATAAATCAACCCACCACAACCAATAAAGCTCATAAAGAAAACTACATGGCCTCGCAGATACATTGCGCCCAATTAATTTTGCTTATGCTTTCAACGAGACTTTACACGCGACTCGAACAACGCATCGGGGCTAATTGTGCTCTTCGATTTTTCGCGTATATCATTCGAAATTAAACGTGGCTTTCTTCTTTTTTTTTTTTTTTTACGCGCGCGAAGAGAATGAAAAATAAAAATAGAAAATAGGGTAGTCTTTATCGTTTTCATTATAAACAAACTTTTCTCTCGACGCGCAATCCAACACGTAAATCGATTCTCTTTAAACCCTGACTGATTCACAGGCAGAGTGCGATGGGCTAATGCCGCGTTCACATTGATGAATACGATAAAGATAAAGTATATAACAGATGTAACAATTTTATCAAGAAACGAAACTTTTCTAAAATTTCACAACCGAAAGTATAATTATAAAAGAATAATAGAATTAATTATTAATCCCAATATCTGAAAGATTTTATCGAGTTACAAAATTGCAAATATTTATGCAAAGTCGAATCTTTATGCAATTAAAAAAATCGTGGAAATAAAGTTTTTGCTTTATTCTTCGAATATTATATTTTCATAAACATTCACAATCGTTACGAACAATCCACAGCATCGAACAGTAGAACAACTTCCATGTGAACGCGGCATAATATTTTCTTCTACACGAGTCGAGCGAACATAACCTCGAATACGAGCGCAGCGATATTATCTCCATTTACGAAACAATTCGCCGCTTAAAATTTTCCTTACGAGTTTTGGCGAACTCTCCCGTAACGATTCATTAATTGCTCCCCACTCGTGTGCAATGTGAGGATCCACGATAATCATTTCTGATCAATGTGGATGCGGCATAATATGTTTTTACGCGCGCCACGATGCAATTCGATACGGTAACGTAATGCAGCATGGCCGCAATGTAGCAGAGGGCAATACGGCCGGTCGATTTCAGCATAATCTCGCTCGAGCCGTAACAGTTTCGTGGAGGAGGAAAAAAACGTAACGTTTATTGCGTTCCGTTTAGCGATCCAACCTATATATATATATATATATATATATATTTATATATCTTTCGCGAGTGGGAAAAGCGAAGATACGAGCGCCATGTATATCCACGGTTTGGAACACGATGAATAAATTGGGGTGCGTTAGAAGTGGAATTTCTTGTTTGTGAAACAATGTAATCGTTTGGAAGGTACTCGTTTTCGAAGAGTTTTCATTGTTTCATTGTTTTTGAAGGAGGAATTTTTGCTAGATGGAGAATGGAAACGTTACTCGGCTTTCTTCGAGGAAAGTTTAAGGGAATGTTTCGTATGTAGTTTCGATTTTGGTTTATTCGAATGAATATATTTGGAAATATTTTGAAATATCATTTTTTTAAGCTATAAAATTCTTTGGTTTTCTTCGGTTATATTATAATGATTGAGAAGAGGACAGATAGAGTAAAATAAAAATTTTTTGTTTTACTTTATTATATTTGTTCATTGGAATAATGATTTTAGAAATTTAGGAAATTATAATTTTATAATAATAGAGAATTTTTGTTTTAGGAATAGGGAAGGAATAATTCTTATTCTTTAATTTTCATCAATTTTGATACAAGTTAGAATAGAATAAAAATTTAATATTGTTCCATATCTTTTTTAACTCTTTAATGTGAAAAGAATTTAAAAAGAAGAAGCGTCACTTTCAAATTGTAATTCATTTTTAACGTTGAAATAATCCAGGTAATTCTTTCTTGAATATGAACACATTTATCTTTATACATTATACTCGTCACGAAAATCTGAGAGTAATTATATTCAGAAGCTCGTACATTTTTAATTGAACTATCTCGTAGATAATAAAATGGTTCGCATTAACGAGCATTAAAGTAAATTTAAATTAAAAAAAAATTAAGGTAAGATAACTGATAAGATTTCTTCACCTTATTATTGTAGAATTCATTTCCCGTATAAATCACGATGATAATGAAATGATTATTCATGTAAAAGCAAATATTCCTTATATATCGAATGCACTCTGTGAAATTTCGCGATTCTTGTTTGAAATAATGAAATGTGTTCGGATCCATAAAATGTGTGGGCGTGTGAAATGTACGATAAGAATATAATTAACAAAAGCATTCAATTATACAAAAGAGTTTGAGTAGAATTAAATGAATAATAGTGGAAGCCTTTATTTAAAGCTAGGGAAAATAAATATCTTTCTGCTATATATTTTGTAAATCAAATATTTTTAAACACATTATATTTCCGTTCCTCGAATTAAATCTACTTAAAAGGCAAAAAGGAATTCTAAGAAATTAAATTTTTAAAATCAAAGGATATCAATATATATTTAAAATGGCGCTAATAGAAGAAGACATCTCTCAAAATTTCTGAATAGAACAATTGTTATTATAATATTTTCATATTCGAGTTCACTTTCTACTTTTTTCCACTTGATGCGAATAATCGATGCAAGAATACATTATTTCTAATATTTTCTACTTGAAATAATCGAGTACTCCATCCAATATTTTATTGACTGCACATCCTTATCGCTTAACCTTTTTCTGTCTGCTGCTCAACTATTCAGAATCGAAAGGAAAGACGTGAAAAACGACAATGCGATCGAGATAGCAATCCACGATTTACGAGAATCAAAGAAACAATCGAGATGATATAACTCAAACGTGATAATCTAAATTTAACAAAGAAACAGAGATCGTGTATTCTTAAGTCGTAAGATTTTTCTCGAAATATCGAGGATCCAAAATCTGTAGCATCGCGTGAAATTCGAAACCGATTCCGTGGGATTGGCCTAAAATTAAAAGCCTACTCGAGGCTCAATCGATGGAAAATAGCTCGAAACGATGGTTTAGTGGCACGTTCCACGTTAGCAACGCTAATTTCGTTTTCCCACCACGATGCAAATTACCGCCTATTCGCCGTGAAACATTCGCCTCATTTATCGTTTTACGCTTTAATCCTCTTTGACATTCGATTAGTTTTTTTTTTCATTTAATTTTTTTAACTTGGCGAATTCCTATCGTTGAATGAAAAATTTCATTGTAATATTTTTTTATTTTATTCGCGTCTTGTTTTCACCTATTGATCTTGATTATTTATTTTAATTAGAGAAACACGGTGTAGGGAATTTTCAAATTCGGTTCTTTTTTTTTGCAATAATTAATACATTATAAGTAATTTGCATTTGACACAGTGTGCATTTGCATAGACATTGCTTTCGAAAATCGAATTTTTTAAATGCAGTAAAAGGTCGATAATTTTGTTAACATTTACTTGAAATTTGTTCCCCGGGATAATTGTAATTGGTAATTGCCATTTTATTGCCAGTTACATTTTATCTTTTTAAGTGGAATATTCAGCAAATTATATCAAGCTTGTAACGTTTATATTAATTTCTTCCGTATTTACGTGGAAAGAAGATAAAATAAAAGGAGAGGACGGGATGGAAAATATCGATACATCGAAAATATAAAATAATACCAATTTAAAAATTTCAATTTAAATTAATCAATTTTAAATCAATCTTTCGTATCCATCTCTCAAAATTTCTTGATGAGATTCAATTTGTACCATTTGTTTATCCAACTAATAATATCATTATTGAAACTTTTTAAACTCGATAAATTTAAACTTTATAAATTAAAATATAGATGAAAAATCGAATCGAGTCATCGATCCAATATTAATCACGTTCGAAGTATGAATTATTGCGCGGGGGAGGAATAACGTAATTATAAAGGAACAATAGTGGACTTTTTCGAAGAAGGGATATTAATCACCCGGGATTTCCTTTGGCACGGATATCCTTAACCAAGAGCGCAATAATAATCAGTTAAAAAGCGTAAAACTCTCTTCATCGAGACTATTACCTACCAATACGATATATAATGACGTTCTCCCCGCGTGTTTGCGTGTTCTTCATCCACTTTCGTGCGCCCCGGCCAGATTGAACCGATAGTTAAAATAATGGACAGCCTATATCGTTGATTAAAAATTCTTCGGCGGAGCTTCTGTTACGAAACTAATAAACTAGCTCTATACTTAGGGATCGTAAAATATCATGGGAGAGAAATTTGAAAATATTCTATCCACGTACCCTCGTGTATTTGACACGACACGACACGATGAAAGTATCTTGATCAACTTTTAAACTTTGTATCATCAAAACGACGAGTATCGCTCGATCTAATATCAACAATTTTCAGCGATAAATCACATTGTACGAGTAAAACGAGTGCAATAATGAAAAACAAATTTACGATCGGCCTGACAAGAACTTTTTACACCTATTACAGCTCGTGACGCTATATTTGGCTCGAAGTTGAACGAGTTCTTACGACGAGTGAGTCGTCAAACTCGCCAACTTGGGAAGAATTTATTAATATCGATCAAAATTAATAACACGTGCATTCCGCCAAATTCGGATTGAAAATTGATGTTAAGCGCTATTAAGAGGGTTGAAAGGCGCGTAAATTGATGTCAATGGGGACAGTAGTTGGAATTATTGACGGATTTTAATCTCGTTACATCGATCGATTTCTTCTGATGAAATTTTGTAGTAGGTATATTATTATTGATCGTGGATTTTTAATATGTCATAAACTTTAAATTTTAATAAAACGAAATTCTAATATATATTTATATTTGTTTATACGTGTTAAATTTTCAATTAATTCATGGAACAAATATGTTAGAAAGAAGTAAGGAAAGAGTATAATTGATTGCTATAAAATCGAATATAATTATTTCTAGGATGAAGAAACAGTTTCTATAATTTCGAATAATTAAATTCCACGTTAATTTAACGTGTCGCAATAATTTACAAATGACAAGATTTAAGCACGAAGCTTTTTGTTTGCCAAACCTATTAAGCTAATTCGTTGAATAATTCTTGCCAATTGCAAGATGCAATTCTAATATTATCATTTGCTAGAAGAAACGAATATCTTTTCTTAGTATCACGATTGAATTTGCGAAAAGAAATCTGTGAAGTTAAATCGAAATTATTGTTAGCTGAAGCAAGGCAATTAATTAAAAATTGTATCAACATTTAAGGAATTTAAGGAAAGTTTATCGATAGAAGGAGGAGCAAGAATTTCAAAATAAGAAATTTAGAAAATTGAATAACATGGTATATAAGAATCTTAATAAAATGTTAAATAGGAATTTCTTATAAAATGAATGGAGAGATATTTAATTTTCGCGGTTTCCTTATCTCATAATATTCAAATCGTGAAATTTTCCTTGGCTCTCTCTACATTCAAATCCTGTATATTTCATTCGAGATTGCTAGCCAGCTTTTCGAGAGATCAATAGAAGATTTCGCCGTGATTCATAAATCACCTGTCCCTCTTGAACACGTTTGGAAATCGGGGAAAAGGAAACATTGCCATTGAACCGTGATTCGATACTTTATTTCGAATCGAATAAATTATTTTTTATCGTTTCACGAATTATTTCTTTGTATTCTTTTCACGCCTTCTGCAAAATTTCTTCCTAATTTCTCTCAATTGAGAAACGTTTATTTACGAAATTTATCGTATAGGAATATCGAAACTTGTTCGATTTATATTTTAATTTCGAATTAAAAAATTTGACAACAAATATATATGAAATGGACGAAGTAGATACTTTCTTAATTTCCTGAGTCGAAGTTTATTAAGTATATCTCTACTAAAGTAAAAAAAATCAGCCTTTTTGAAAGAGAGAAATTTAAAAAATCTTCCAAGTACACGTGTAACATCTTTCTCTTTATAAAATTTTCCACATTTATGTTCCTTTCGTTTCTAAGAGTTCGAGCTTCTCAAGTATTAAGAAATAACTTTTCTTTTAATACCTTTTTCCTTTTACATCCTCTAAAAAGTTTCTCGTTATTTTCAATACTAAAAATTCTCCAAAAATATCGAATCGAATATTTCTTATAATTAATTACCACCAATATTTATTTATACTAATTTTTAAATATACGATCAATCATAATTAAAGTCTTTCAGAAGAATAAATAGAAAGAGATTTGGACTTTTTTTTATCTAATCCCACATTGAATCGTCACCGAAAAATATTGAGGAAACTAAATTGCTGAAAAGGATGGAGACTTACGCCATTCTCTTTAACATCCTGTTTTCTTGCGACCCTTAAAACTCGGGCTTCGTCAATCACGGCCAAAAGCCTGTCAACCCGTTTAAGCGTAATTATCCTGGAAGCATTCCTTGTCCTTGGCTTAACCTCGACAAATTTCTTCCCCGTAAGAAACACAAATACATATATGTATGTATATATATATCCTCGACCTGCTCGGTTTTACCCTCTCCCACTTCCTGCCGCTAAATCCTGCAAAATTTCAGTTTCTTAGTTCCGACCGTTTCGAAGATATGAACTGGTTAACTTCAGAAACGGCGGTTATCAACGTGCCATGCCGGAAGTTATAAGAGCTTGTTTAGCGGGAAATATTTCGCGTACTTTGGCCCCCAAAGTAATTTGCATTTCGATTCTCTTTGCGTGTAAATAATAAATTATTTTAAATTATCAATCGAAATAATCCTTTCGATTACGAACGAATAGTAAGTTCCATCCAATGGAAGGATAATACAAATTTAACAATCGTATTGACGTATAATTAAAATTCTAGATCCGTCGATCGGAGCCAAGGGAAAAATTCGAAAGGGAATTAATTAGAAAGGGGAAAGATGTACAGAAATGAATGGACAAAGGAAGCTCCCCAGACAACACAGAGAAAGCAGGGACGAAATAGGCGGCAATATAAGCAGCAGCAACACGCAAAGTTGAACGTCATTATGCAAAGTTCATTAAAAGCAATTCGCTACTGTGGGTGAACTCCGCCGTAAACTGGCCCAACCATCGGTTCCACCGCAACGGAGGCGACCTCCTAGCCGCGGTATTAAACTTATCCAACTTCATCCTTTGCCCTATTGCCGTAGTTTCTTCGCCTAGCGGGGGGGCTAGGGTTAAAAAAGTTCCAAGAAGCTTTATCTATTCGCCCTTTCTTGGCCGTTCTTCCCCGCGCGCTCCTTGTTTTGCCATCCCCTCCCCCTTCTCCTTCCTCCCCGTTCATTTTTCTTCCACCCTCGTCGCTTGTGCAATCTTCCGACGTTCTTTACTCTTTCCTTTTTTTCTTTTTTTTCTTTTTTTCGTAGATAGCTAGGCACTTCTTGGCCAACTTTTCCTATCCCTCTCGTTTTTCCGCTTCTTAACGACGTTGGCGCGAGATTTAACCGATCCCATAGACGACGAGGCCAGTTGCCCCTCGATGAATCGGGAAATTAATCGTTTAATTAAGATTAGAATAGGGTCGATAAATTAATTCGAGATTAAGATTTCTTATTTTTCTCTGCGTTTTATTTGCATTTACTGCGGTTTAATTATCGAATTGGATTAAAATCAGAAATTGAGATTAGAATAGATGGGTAAATTAATTTGTGATTAAAGATTGGATAGATTTTTAAAAGATTTTATGTGGAATGTATCATAGAGAAGAAATAATATTATGAATTCTTCTTAAAAGAGAGGAAAAATCAAGAATGGCTTTTTTTATATAGAAAAACAAAAACCAAACTTTGAATTAATTTTATCTTGGAATAAAGAGTGATATTTATACGATATTCAAAGGTGTTACTTTGAATAGTATAAAAATACGAGGATAGTCATTTAGGATAGTTTATCAGTGAGTCGAAAATTAATAAATAAGGAAGGAACGATTGATTAAAAGGTTTCATGCAAGTTAATTTCAGTGGAAAGTTTTCACCATAAAGTAGCTACGTTATTAACTAACGAGCCCGCCTATACTTCTTCGATAACTTAACTTCTCCTGACTGTATCCTTTTAAATACCAAAGTTGGATCGCTGACGAACTTATCATTCATGCTTTCAAAAACTGCTCCGAGTAAAATATTGAACACAAAACTTTCCATCAAAAGGATAATTTTAAAATATTTATAAAATATTATCGTCGCTTCCTCATCGGCGATTTCCAAAAAAATCAATTTTACCACGCAAAAATCCAATAACTGGAGAGAATTAAATCGAAATGAAATTAAAAGAAAACCTGATCGAACAACAGACTTGTTAATATTTTCCCAATACCGTGTTTTCAACCGCGATTTTTCATCAAACCCGTGACGCATCATGAATTATTCCAAATTATTAACAACGAAATTAAAAAAAAAGAAGAAAAGGAAAATTTCGAAAATTTTCTCCTCGAACAATAATATATATCCACCCAACATCACGAATATTTCGAACGAAAAAGAAAAAAATTGCGAGCCCGGATAAATATTTCACTTCTAAGCCCATTTATTTCCACCGCAGTGTCTACCATTCCAGAATACTTTTTCACCAGAAAAAGAAAAGATAAAAAAGAAAGAAAAAAAGAATATTACCCGCAGCGAATTCCTCCTCGGCGCCAACCATTCCGAGTCGTTCGCCGCAACCACCGGTTTCCGTTACGCGGAATAAACTTCCTTTATCGCGTTAAATAACACGCCAAACGCAGCTAGACATTCACACGAGCGTTTAATAGAAAAGACCGCCCCTAACCGATAATTACGCGGTTCTCGCATTCCACTCCTCGTGTTACCGAGAGTTCGTTGAAACTTGGCCGAGTTTATGTACTGTCCCTTGCAGCCATTTGTGGAATTATTAGATGAAGTTGATAACACGTCGATGTGTTACGCAGTTGTGACCGGTTTCGGCGAAATTGTCGACGTAATTGGACGCGTTTTGCATGATTGCTAATAAATAATGGAGCAAGGGGATGAGAAAGGAGGAGGAGGAGATGATAAGGGTTACGTGTTGTTAATGGAGGAGGAATACAAATTAAATTTATTTAAAATATATCAAACGAATTATACAGATATAAAACATGAAAATTTATTTGGAATTTGACAATTTTAATAAACATTATAACAAACTGATCTTCTAGAGAGAAATCACAAATTAAACGAGGGAGTAATTAAGTAACTCTGTAAATCATCTTATAATTTCTCGTGTTAGAAGTGAATTAAATCCAGATATAAGGGAAATCCACAATTATGTATTTAACCTGTTTGGCAAAATAAAAAAACAAAAAAAATGGTGAGTTATCAAAGGCAAAATAAACGCAACGATATTGGAAAACCAAAAAAAAAGGGGAGAGAAATAGAGAGAAAAAAATTGAAAAAAAAAATCAAAACAAATGAAACCAAAACTAGAACGTTTAAACAATTTTTTTTCAACGAGAACGTGATTATTAAACGTGACAGGATCGTCAAACTGACGCGAATTTTCAGATCGAGGGCTCGCAACTAAATAATCAATGATGAGTGTAGAAAAATTGAATAACGGATAAATTGTATTGAAGATTATCGATCGAAAACGATGGAAATTATATTTTAAAGTGGAAAAAAGAGGAAGGCGAGAAACAGAGTGAGGTTATGTTGAACTTTGCCTCGAAATTGAACGTATAATATCGAAACAGTTCTCGTTACCGAGATCGCGTTTTTAGTAATCAGGATTTTTCGACAACGACGTAGAAGCAAAAATGGTTTTATCTGGCCTTTTCACGAACGTTCCATGTTAAACGAGAATTTAATAAAGGAGTAGTTTTGTTCGTTTCGTAGCACCGAATTCACATAGTTCGTATTAGTTTCGAGTTATGACGTTTCTGAAGCATGAATGAATAGTGGATTGATTCGCGTACGATTTTATGGGAAGAATTTATAAGAGAATAGATATAAAGAAAAAAATATTTCAATAATATTTTTTCTTATTAAAAAGAACAATTGTTTCTTCTAATAATTTAATCTACCACTTGAAGAAGAAAAATTATCGAGAAAATATATTTTTTACACGTATTTCTATCAAATATCACGTGTTACATAATGTTTCAACGATAATAATACGCTCTCTTTTAACAGAAATAATTCCCTTTTTACGTGAACCATGTTGAACAAACCATCGTAAAGAGAACCTTAAACACATGGAGAAATAGTGGGAAACCTGAGAACTCTGTTGAAACGTCTCATCAGCAAACCGTACCTTAATTTGCTCCTTTTATGGGAGCACGTGTAATCAACCATTTCAGGGTCTTAAACCAGAACTCGTGTACCTTTATCTCCCTTCTTGCTTATGGTAAGGCAACACTTAAACCATTATCCGATCCGTGTTTGAACAACAAACATCCTTCTCGCCTCTGGTATAATTTATCAAAGAACTGATACACGAGCCCCGTTCTATCCATCTTCCAACCGATTTTAAGATGGCCTCCGATCATCGTGCCATTAGATATTTCGAATTAGAATTCTGTACGCGGGCGCTCTCTGGTGGGAAATCGATAAAACCGTAAAAAACAAATCAAATATTAATAGAAGGAAAGAGGAGATAAAATTAACGATAGTGGTGGTTAGAGTTTGATGCGTTAAGGGTGGATTCACGTTTGTGTTACTTGCACACTTACTTGGCAGGGAGGAAAACGTCGTCAAGTGGTTGAAAAAGGGTGGCAGAGGGGCGAGTCAAGGGGCGAGACAAATAAATTTCGACGGTACATTGGGTTCGTTTCCGCCCTCGTATCGTTTCCACGTGAAAGGGAAATGTCTTTCCTTGGAATTAATTTCTTGGTTGTACATGGAAACGTTGGAGAGTGTCTTAGGAATATATTCCACTTCGAGAAATGTTCGATGTAAGAATCCTTATTGATTTTTTAGGTTTTTTTTTAGGATTCTGAGGGAAATGGAAATAATGTCGAAAGTTGTGATTGTTATCGTCAAATCCATGCTTTGACATATATTTATGTTAAACTTAATTTTAATTTTTTCTCTTAATCTTAACGATGCTGAATTTTCAGTAAGAAAAAAAGAGGCTATTCAAATAAAATTATTTTAATTAACCATCTTATCTTCGCTACTTGCATGAAGTGTATAATTATGCAAATTTCTAACTGGTTAAATTAAAGTAAAAAAATTCAAAAAGGTTAGAAAATTCAGAATTTTCTTCGTATCTTCTTTTTTCGTTCCGATAAGAGCCACATGTTCCATTAAAAAAAATTGTAATTAAAATCCTCCACAATTGTCGAATTATGATAATTTTTTTCTTATCACAACTGCATACCATATTGCTCCGATCAAAATGTAAAATTCTCCTATTTTCATAAATAGTTTAATAATAATTTACCAAAATAGTGGAAAATTAGGAAAATTAAATATATGATAGATGCATCTGAACTAAACATTTAATTTAATTTCCTTTAATGTAATAACTTAAGTGAAAATCCACCAGTACAATATTTATAAATAACTCTTATTTTAGCCCTTTCTTTTTCTTCAACACATATATTAAAGATAATTTCGTCAAATTTACAGAAATCACACGTCCAAAAAAATATCTAGACCCAGTTTAAATTACTGCACGTTAATAAAAAGCGTCACGTTAAAATTTGAATTGCCTGTTTTCAAACTCAACGTCTATGTCCGAAATTTCGTATCATCGACGTGGTAAAAAAAAAAAAAAAAAGAAAAAAATACAATTATCTCGACAAAATTTCTTCTCCCAAATACCGCGAAACTCATCGTTGATTGCGTTACATTTTCCCCCAGACATCTTTCTCCACGACGTGGCTCGTACGTGGGAAACCGGAATTTCTCGAAGCTCGACTCGAAATTCGATTAGGATATCCGAATCGAACGTCAAAGCTAAATGTCCTCCATGCGCTTGGGCGGAAAAGCGTTGCCGCGCCACGTGACCGACAAAAGAAATCCGTGCACGGTGTGCGACGTGAAAGAGGCACAGAAGGTCTCTAGCTCCCTAGGTGGCGCCAAGTTGCGAGCATAAAATGGCGGCCGGGCATTCTTGGGCCAATAGAGTAAATACGTGTTAACTGAACCGCAGCTTTTATTCAAATAGTACGCAGCCACGGCTATATATATATATAAGTAAGATGCTGCTCGTTCGTGACTCGAATCGTTCATCTCGAAACGGATAGAAAGGTCTTAAAGGTAGATGAAAAACGAAAGGGCACGTAGACGGTTCCAGGTTGGGAATACGTGACACGTTCACCTGTTTTCTCGATTCTGGGGACGGGATTGATTTCGCTGCGTCGTTAGAAGCCGGGAACGGATAACGGTGGCACGGTTTTGGTGCGGATTTTTTTGTCCCCGTAGACACACTGACGATTCAGCAGTTGCTAATGCTAAAAAGCTAGATTCTCCTAGGAGGCCATTAGGAGGGAACCATGATAGCGCGATCGATGTTGCTTGTTAATCGTAATGAACGATAAATTCGTACGATAAAGAAAATATTTTTTAATCATTTGGAATTTAAAATTATTTTTATTTGGCAAGATGCTCGATGATAGAAATTGAAATATAAAAGTTAAAAATATACAATATTTTTCTTTTTCGAGCATTTAAAGTTCTTTTAAACTTTTTTATAATTAATTTTTTCCCACCATGTTTCTCTCCATTGGTTATTCATTAAAGCTGATAATTATTATAAATGAGACGTGTTAAAGACAAGAGTATCACAGCTTTATACAATAGATTTATTTATAAATTGGATTTTGACAAATAATTAAAATTAGAAACCTTTAAAAAAGGAAATCCCTGCCATTAATATTCTAGATTACGATACAATGGCAATATTAGATCGTCCATTTTCAGCGGTATAATTGAAACTAAAATAGAATCGCAATTTAGCCAGGAATATTCACCGGTCGTTCCACAAACGTGTAGATCCACGACGTATCCTATTTCAATTGATTAAACTCTACCCACACGCTAATTGCGTTTAAGTCTTAACAATTCGCGGCCACATTCACCCCGAAACTTTGCCTTTGCCCTCTTCGGTTTTCGAGAGATTACGACGAGCCAATGAGGAGAGGAGGGACGGAGTGGATCGTCAATTCTTTGTTTCGTTGAACGGATTCCTCCGGTGCTTAATTATACTTTAATTAAAATCCGCGTACGCCACCCGTGGGAAAGTTTCAGAAGTTAATCCCCACGGAGGCCGCGATACTTTCATATTAGCGGGCCACAGCCGCTAAAATAAAACGAGTTAATTACATTATGGCACCGGGGGTGTCGCTACCCCCAACTTCCCTGTACCGTTACTTCTTTTTCTCTCGAATCTTTCTATCTAATCGTGATTTTCAAACAAAAGGCGATATCGATAAATAAAATAGGATCGGAAACATTTCTATCCTTATGTCGAAAAATGTGACTTTATTTTCATGATTTTGACGAATTGATAATAAAAAATTACTCGCGTTTGGAAAAGCATAAGGAAAATATTTTTGGAATATATTAAGATGAATAAAACGTATATCGAATCGATCGATCGAACGTTTTACAATCGTAATTTTGAAATGGAGAGGATTGGTATGTAGCTGATAAAAGTTGAACAAGTTGTTTGAAAATCGGGATCAAAGCTGAGCATGCATGGAATACTGAATGTAGCTTTAAAACCTCGGAGTTTCCTTTGTATTTTACCAAACATAAAAGAAGAAGTAAACGAAAGAAGAAAAGTCAAAATAAACATATCGTTCGTTTCAAAAGAAATTCTCGCAGAGAAATTTTACTATCGATTTACCAATAATCGAATAATATTGATAAAGACACAATACAACACAATCAAATTCAATGATATAACATCAAAAACTTTTTGCAAATAACTCGAATATACCACAATTTTATTACTTGAACACATATTGTTTGTTCGAATTCCGCTCATACCCATCGCTACCATCTTCCTGCAATTGGCCAATATTTTATTAACTTCAACAAGGAAAATATTGTTTAAAAAATTACCCTTGGAACTTTCAACTTAATACTCTCACACTTTTGTTCTATACAATATATATATTTCATGCTTATTCAATCAAATAGAAAATTAATTAATCGTTTTAACGAGGGAAACATCTCCTCCCAATTAAATACGATTACTCACTTAACGCGAACAATTACACATTTCGGCCAATTTGCTCTCAAACTTGATCAATCCGCATCGTGTAGAAGGGGAATGCGATTCGGAGATAAGTTGGAGCCCACGTTGGCGCATGGATGCTGGTGAAACTATCGTGATATCCGGTCGTGTGTTTCAGATGACAGCGATGTCGAGGCAGCGGTACGCGAACCGCAGCAGCGGGGACAGATAAGGAAGGGAGGAGCCACGCGTCGGGCAATCATGTGTAGTGTCATGTGGCTCCTTCGGCTCCTAACGACTTGCTGCCTCGTTTATCTATCGACGTCCGACTTCCACACAGGTATGTGCCTATCGTATTTCCACTCCACTTTCGTTCGGGGAAATTTTGAATTTCGGTCCAACTTAAGAATAAAGTTACTTCGACAAGCTCGATTTGACTTGAAATTGTGCGAAGAGAGGATCAATTGTTGTCGTATTTTAAATAAAGTTTGTTATCCGAAGTGACTTTATTCGAAATTTTCATTTGATTACTTCTTACAATGGATTAGTCATTCTGCTGTTTCGTTTCGATGGGAATGATTTCAGTCGCTCGATGATTGTGATAAATAGAGTAATTCATCGTTTCAGAGGTTTTTATACAGGTTGAATGTAATTGCAGGAAGAGGAAACAGAAATTATTTTTAATAAATGAAACAGTTTTTTAATAATATAACAGAAAATAATATGTGCTTTATTTTATTTTGAAGAGCATAAATATTATTTTAATTATCTGTGTAATTATTTTTCTTATAAGAAACATCATAAATTTTTATCTATTAATATTTTAATTACACGTATACGTTCGAAACGGGATAAATTAATTGGATCAAAAATCTATGGATAAAATCATTGTTTAATTATATCATTAACAAATTAAAACTTGAGAAAAAATCGGAAAATCCTAGTCTCTCTATCAATTATCATCCATCATCGAGATAACGTCCACTTCATCGGATGTTATATCTATCGTTGAGGGTTTTCTCGACATACGTCATCACTGCTTTACCTTTAAAATCATCGAAATAAACGTCAAAAGGTTTTCATACGACCATAATCGTTGGACAATTGGATAGATCAAGGA
This sequence comes from Apis mellifera, assembly GCF_003254395.2. NCBI lineage: Eukaryota > Metazoa > Arthropoda > Insecta > Hymenoptera > Apidae > Apis > Apis mellifera. The sequence goes on from NC_037638.1 coordinate 10,143,648, forward strand.
CGGCTTTGCGTTTCATTCGATTAAAGCGCGAACGTGCTCTTCTCTCATTAATCAAAACGACGTGAACGATTCATAGAACATCGTATTGAGTTGTTGGAACAATTGCAGATACCTGTTCGAGCACAGGTAAGAATACTCAAACTCACTGATCTGTCAATTGATGAAAGGCATTTTTAACATTATTTTAACATTTTAGGAATTTATGAATATTTAACATGGAACAATTGGATAATAAATTCTAAATTTTGAAAGACTTGAATCTAAAATTCAAGAATTTCACGCGATACTGTATCTTCACAATGATTCTCAGATCCTTAAACAATTATTTTATGAACAAAGATATTTTGATCTTGGAATGAATCCTGGATCAATCGAAATTTTCGATCTTAATACGATTTCACGATTATTCACAGAACATAAAGGCTGAGAATCCAGAGCAATCTGTGGTTTATCTCACGATCCTGTGATTAGAGTGTGGTTGTACTTTTCGAGGCTTGAAATGTTCCATAACCTGCTTCATGACATCGGTCCCGTGAATGCTAAGATCTTCAAGCTCTCGAGATAGATTCCTATCCTACAAGGAGGATCCTAAAGTTCCACGAACTCTTGAACCGATTCACGAAATCTATCCCTCAAAAAGAGCACGTTTCGATCGAAGAAAAATTTCCACTTGCAATTCTTACAAATACTATTCGATCGATCCTTAAAAACAGCTTAAATATATCTCTTCAAAGAATATAATAAAACGTGATCACTTATCGTTTTGAATTTGAAATAAAAAAAGAATAAATAAATAAATCTCTATGAGAAGCTAAAATCAACACAAAAATCATCTACGTTTCTGAGCAAGCCTGGTTATCGTTAGTCGCGTGACTCTCTTGAGATTAACTAATGAATTGCGTGAAAACGAGACGGGGGCGGGCAGCGTAAATCGTGCGAGATCGCAGCATACCGTAATCGGCGCCACGATTTACGCCACGCGAAGGAGGGAAGACTCCATTAACCGAGGCGGGGAAATTAGTTTCCATGAAATTCAGATTTGCGCCCCGTATATAAATCCGGAGCATCGAGAGCAAATTCGTCGTAGCCGCGTACGCGATCAGTTTCCTCCCCTTCTCCTCCCCCTTCCCTTCCATTTCTCGTGTAATTAAGACGCGAGCGAGCCGCGAGGTCGATGACCCCCCTCAAATTGATTTCAACTCGCCGATCTAAAATTTAACGTTCCTCGTGGGGAGGGTTGAGGGTTGGATCTTAATGTTTGTACCCGTTTCGCGAGTAAAGGGTTTGGTCCACGATACGAGTCGAATTATCTTTAATTGGTTTTCGAATTTATTTGCCCTCTTTGACGGCAGATGTCGCGAGAGGTACTTTTCGCTTGTGTTTGGATAGATTGGATGTTCGAGATGAAAGGAAAAGCGCGTGAAATAGGGGTTGGAATGTAGAGAAAGAATTGTAAAACTGGATATGATGCCTACTTTGCTCTCTTTGATGAATGAAAATTTTGGGAAATTTTATAATAGAGTTATAATTAGTTTCAGTTGGGATGAATTCGTCGTATTTATTCAATTTGTCTTGAATTGTATTTGTTGTTAATAATTTATGTAAAAAAAAAAGATAGATTTGGGAATGTAAGATACAGATTTGCACGGATTTCGATGATATTAATCTATTATATAATTCTAAGAATATTGATTTTAAAGTTAAATTTGAATTTCTGACGGTCTGCCAGAAAACTTGATAATTCATCCTAGATTTTCATGGAGAGTCGTGGCGCGTTGATCGAGGAATTAATTTAATTTTTAATTTCGAAAATTCCGGTGAAATATTTTTACGGAATAGAGCAAGAGGTAGCTAAATTGAAATTGAAAACGCGTTAAAGAATTAATAAATTAATCATAAATTAGATCCTTTCTAGATTTTAAATTGGAAAAAAAAATCGTTGAAACTATTATTACAACTTTTATATTTGGATAAAGAATATAATAAGTGATTAAACAGTGATAAAACAAGCTTTCACGCTATCCTGTTATATAGGACGAGGGTCCACCCTAATCTTAAACTATTATAGATAGATTCCATGTTTCATCCGGATTTGTGTGATTTATGAAAGGAAGAGGATTTTAAAGAAAGGGTAATCCATTAACCAAGCTGCAGGATTATATTCCACGAAATTCAAATCAGAAAGCGGATCAATTTGAAAGCGTTAGACAATTTGATTCACGATCATTCTTCTTCGTTGGAAGGATTAAAAAAATCAGCTTATTATACTTGATGTACAAAGAATCAGACTCGTTTCCAAGATAATATTATTAATATTTATTTCAAGTGCAAGAAGAATACTTTTATTATTTTCACCGATAAAAATAACAAACAATTGAACAATTAAATGGATAAGGTTGAAGATGCACAACTATTATTTACGAACGTGTTTATTCATATCTACGTGGGTGGATATTGTCTGCGTGATACAGCTTATTCCTGTAATTAATTTCAATCGCGCAACAATACGTTACCAGTAAGTAATACGGAATGGAACTTCAACCGAAGGATTCCTACTTGTAGATTAGGTGACTATCGTAAATCATTTCGTTGGATCCATCCATCTTCCGCGGCGTCTTCTCCGTGTACAAGACTATCCATCCTATTTTTCACGTTGCATACCCCTTGCATTTGTTTGCCTCGAAGATTACATTTTATTGAAAATATCAACTCTCCTTCCGAATATTTTATACCATTATTAAAAATCTCTAAAAAAAAACGAGTATTACGCATTAATGGTATTTAATTGCAAATTTTTATCGATTATTAATAAAATCTCGCGCGTATCAACGATTCATGCATATTTATACTACGTAGTATCATTTTTTTTTTTTTTTTACTATACTTCCAGGTCTTTTGATAGAAATTCAACCGAGATTTATTCGAAACGCTTGTAAATCACGCATCGCCATACAATGATTGATTTAAAAAAAAAAAGTTCTGGATATTTGGCAAAATCGTTCAGAAATAAAGGATATTCTATTAATCGATGAAAAATAGATATTAATAGAAATTTATGATTAAATAATCGTACGAGCTTAATTAAACTTTACAAAAATGTTGAAGATTGGTTCTAATTTCTTTTTTTCTTTTTTTTTTTCCAAGGATTGTGAACGTATATCACGTGTACACATTTACACACTCGTGTATTTCATGCATTAAATGATGCAATAAAATAAATTAAAAAATTTGACGCGCGAGTATTAAACGCGAAAGAGGAATAAAATGAAAACGAAAACCACTGTAGATTATTGCACTGTTTCGTTGTACACGTGAAATTCAGTAAACCACGTCAGCTGTCCATCAGAATGGAACGTCACGGATTCATGGTTGTAGATTTTTTTGTTTTCCCCGATTCTTTTTTTTTTTTTTTACACATTTCCCATGAACTCCATCCGCGATGAATCCATCCCTTTGCATTCATCTTTCCCGCTTCGTTTCCCATCCCCTTTCATTTGTCCAATTATTTTTATACACATTGAATACACATTGAAATTCCGTAGCTACAATCATGCCTAACAACTATAACTATAACTATTCCTTCAAATTTTATCCATTTCACTACACATAATTACAAAATATTTTCTTAATTTCAAGAATGACCATCTCAAACTGATCAATTTCATTCTCTGAAAAATTCGATTAATTTTATTTCACTATTCTCAGAGATTATAAATAATCTCTTCCTCTTACTTTAAACAATTTTCCTTTCTAAAATAATTTTCTTTTTCTCTCTCTCTTCTAAAGAACAAAATTATAAACTCAATCGTAATTGCGAAACGAAATTATCGAGTTTCCTCTGTGGATATCGTTCACGGTTCTATCGTTGCTCGTAACATGAAGGTACGCTAACTAGATCCCGTTTCCGCTTTCATGTTCCCGGATACGAGACCGACGGCATTCGTCGGCTAGACATTAAAGGATTTCACGATAATCTTCCTTGATATCGAGTTTTAAAACGTCGCCGAGCCGTGTCACTATTACTGGTAACGTAATTGCTTTCGCGGTGTAATAATATGCATGCATCTTCGAAGGCTCGTTTAAGTGAACCGACACGTAAACGAACTTGCACGTTGTCGAGTTGTTAGAGACCCGTTTATTCGCTTTCCAATTTTTTCTTTTTTTTTCTTTCGAGCGAAGTGAGTAGTTTATATAAAGTCTATAAAGGCAACTTTATACTCTAAGTTGATAAATTTTTATTTATAGTAACGCAGTTTGTTAACGAGAATAATTATTGTCAAGAATTTGATACATTATCATTATAAAAAAATATAATATCCATGTTATTACATTTGACAAGTTCATATTTTTATAAATATGGAGGAGGAAGGAAGAAGAAGGATGTAAAAATAAATGAGGGATGTACGAACGATACAGAAGAAGATAGATAGAATGTTCGTATAAGAATAAGGAAAGCTTTTTAGTAAGAAATATCAAAAACCGAATGGTTTTACTGATACTTATAAAAATTTTCTTACGTAATTTTATCTCGCTGATATTTCATTTTTATAATCTTCATTACCTTCCTTTTTACCCCCCTCTCCTGTATAAAACTACTTTCTAGGAGATTATAAAAAATTAATAGGAAAGGATCCTTGTCAAAAGTATTATATACTCTTGCATAAATGTCATTTCATCGTCGTAACTTTCATTATCATCCCTTCCATTTCTTCCACCCTCAAACGAAACCTAATTTCTAAGATCTGTATCTTAATATTAATAGAAAAGAATCCTTCATAAAAATACCTTATATATATATATACACATAATTTCATCTTCATAACTCTTCTTCAGCTCTGCTTCCTGATTCCTCAGAAACGCAATATAGAAAACTAATAACAAAGGGATCTGTGTCCAAGATTATCCTTCCTCGTTGATCAAATAACCACCGCAAAAATAAGGGCGAGAATGAAATCTCGTAGGAGGTGAACCAACACCATCAAAAGAAATCACCCCCTCGAAAGGATGTGATCTTTAACTCGATGGAGGTGGTCACGTATCCGCGCTCGCCAAAAACCCGAAACTTATTTCTCATGAAATCAAGCTGATTTCGCACGGTCGAATCGAAAACGAAATCTCGAAAGCGGATCTTCCCCCTCCCTCGCTTCCAATTTCCATTCTCTGGGAGAGAGAGAGAAAAAAAAAATGTCCACCTGACGGACAAAAGGAAAAGGGAGATTACACGCGTCTTCCTTTCGCTGCACCCGCGTTCGTATTCGAGGAAGGGATTGTAACCCGTTCTGACAGTCACGTTTTCGGCTCTGTTAAGGCCGGCAAGTATCCGATTCCACGCCTCCGCGAAACGCTCGCTGAATTCGAAGAACCTGACCCTCTTCCATTTCCAGTTTGGAAGATTTTTCAAAATATGCATTGTGCGGCACACAACTTGGTTAGTTAAGGGGATGGTTTGAAATCTTGAGAAAATCAATTTCTCTTTATTTCTCTTTTATATTTTTACAAGTACACAAGTTCTTGGTAAAATTGGATGTTGAAAAATAAATGATGTTGCTTTCGCCTGAAATTTATTTTAAATCGATGGAATGAATAAAATAATGATTGGAATCCAATCGAAAGGAACGTACTGACTTGATCGTATTTCTATTACATTTAAAAAATCTTGAAAGATAGAAGAAATATGCGCGTGAAGGGAAAGGAAATTATATGATAGAATATACTTGAATTATTTAATACAGTAATTTAAATATTTTATTAGAACAATTTCTCATCTATTTTGAATGTATTTCAAATAATTTTCATTAGAAATAATTGTGACTAGTGTTCCTAAGTAAATACAATAATAGAGTTCGCGTATTTTAAATTCTAATGTTTAAGATAATATTTAAAAGGGTTGAAACCAAATCTTTCCATTATCGTAAATTGTATCGTCTCAGGTGAGTTAAAATTTATTTAAGAGTGATCGATTCACAAGAGTTGCAACGTACGAATCTCATCGATTCTCGGGAAAACGCGTTTTCCCTGTCGAAGAGGAACGACAAACAATGGGAGATTAGGGGGTCGTTGCTGATAAGCCACGGATTTAAAAGAAGGAAGAAAAGCGGTATCTGGATTGGAAATTGCAAGATTAATATTAAACACACGTTTCTTGTTACCATAGATATTTATATTCCGTAGAATTCTCACGTGTTAAACGATTGTCCGATATTGACGCAATTTCAAATTTTTTTCCACGTGAAATACGATACGTTTGTTCGAAAATTTTCTTTTTTTTTTATGGTGAAACGAAGAGAAATCTTCGTTGAAAGGCGATACAAAATTCATGCAATCATTTTCCTGTCCATATATATATCTCAAACTTCTTCTTTCGTTTCAGTATCTTCGGAATTTCCTCGAGCATTATCGTTTTTTTCCCCTAAAGTATCTAGTTATTTATATATTCTCGAATAACGAAACGAATTTGAATTTAAGATTAAGCGAAAGTGCAAGTTCAAGTTTGTTCAAAGACACGGGAACTTTTGAAGATACGCTTTTTTTTCCCCAGCTTAGGAAAATTTAATACAACATGTGGCTCGATAGAAATTTAATAATTTTAATTTGCAAGGAAAAGAAATTCGATAATTTACGAAAGTTTGTAAGAGAATTATCGATATTGTTACACGTATTTACAATTTGACCGTAAAACACTCTTGTTTCGTGAATCATTGTGAATTAAAGTTAAGTACAGATCAACAACGTTCATCCTATATATCCTTGCTCAAACATAAAATTTACATATTCGTGGCTGTGGCATAAAGGGGATGACACACGCCCAGAAAAATATGAAAATCCGCGAGGAATCAAAGGAGATATCGCTTTAAAGATACTCGAAATGGAGCCACGAGTTTAAAAAAAAAAATAAAAAATAAAAATACATAAATTTTCACGAAAAATCACAAATTCGAAGAGATTCAAAAGGCTTGAACTCGATTTTTCGAAAATTCCATTTCGTCCCCGTGTACGGGTTTAAAACACGCGGATCTCTGATGGTGGTTGCAGGACCGCATTGCGGATACGAGGCTGAAAGTCCTCGTTTTAAACACGTGAAATAATTATTAGGTTTCGCTAGAATCGAGATGAAATAAATAACCGTGAATTTCGATTCGAAAATTTGACGAAATTTTGAAACGTTTAACCGAGTATAATTCGGTAAATTAATAAAACTACAGAGAAATACAGATAGACATTTTTATAATTTTTTTAACCTCAAATTCGACAAAGATATTTCTTGTTTCAAAATTAATTTACAATTGTGTATTAAAAAATACAATTCCATTTAGAAAACGATATAATCATCGTTCGACTTCGTAGCTTTATAATATTACTAATATATCCATTTGGATGATGGATTTCCAAGTGATGTATTAATTCCAATCCAAATAATCACGTAATAGTAGATCCTTAGATGCTAACTATCTAGAGTTTCTGGAATAGACTATAGAGCAAAACGAGTAATGCTAAATACAGGTGACAAGTTGGCAAATTCAAACTCGTAGAGGCTAGACACAGGTGACACTGAAAGCGTGAGACTTGATATCAGGGGAAGCTAGGATTCCTGGTGTGAAATGGCATACAAATGGCACAAGACTTAGGGAATATAGTGCAAACACACACACACACACACACACACGTGTCCGTGGAAATACAAGACACTTTCAATGCGTGAACCTAAACAGAAACACCTCTCTCGTTCGTAAGGGGATGGGATTATCTATGGAGTCGAACGATTCCCAGTTGGAAACATCGAACTTGGGAAGAGTTAATACCAGAAGATGTTAGAAATCGATAACATATTCAATTCGATGCAATTACTGGAAACTTCGTGATAACTTTCCTATCAGATATATCGAAACAGATGCATACATAGATTATGAGACGATTCGTAATTTCTTAATGCAATATTATCGATTCGAGAAGGAATTACAGGAAGCTTCGAAATAATTTAAATGGTAATTTAAAAAAAGAAACGATTGTTTACTACTCTGGCGAGTAATTTATTCCTAACTGATGTCGCGCTCTTTATTTAATCAAGTTATTAAAACTTATTCAAGTTATAATTTTGAAATAATTTAATTTAAAATTTTCTCAAAACATGTCTCCTTTACTTGATGCAATCTTAGATTCACGGTAAATTGATTAAAATTTAAAACACTGCTATATCTATTAAATATTTTAAATAATATTAAATAATATTTCATACGTACTTTAAATGTACATATATATATTATTAGTGATATTATGAGATATAAAAACACAGTTTTCTCGTAATATGAATATTCTGAGAGGTCATTGATCTTGGAGAAACCTGGAGACACCTGGAGACCGCAGAAACTTCAGGAACCCTTTAGGCTTTGGAGACTTTGGATAACGCTAATACCGCAGGGATCCTCGATTTGCCAAAGACCACGAAGAACCTAGGGACCCTAGGAGCCCAGGAGAATCATAGGGAACCTCAGAGATTCTGAATATCTGTACGATCTCGCAACTATCGATACATAAACTTCGGAGAATTCTGCACCTACGGTGTTGAACCGTTGAAGATGGAAACCATTGAAATCCTTGAATGCATTATATATATACGTATAAGCCATGATTTTTCTATATAAATATAAAAAAATCTTGGAATTCATATCGATATGTTGTGAATCTTCGAAGAAATATGAAATTCTTCAGAGTTTTAAAGACGCTTATACTGGATTTTTGGCATCTCGTATTTTCGAAATTTCCTAATAAGTTTAGAAATTTCTGGAATCTCTGTGATCTCTTTTCCATAAGCAGGTACTATGTCATTAGTAGATTTTGATCTCTTTCTGAAATCTTCTCTTTGATTCTTTCCAATTACTTTGTGATGATCAAATTGAATCCTCTCTAAAGAAACAGATCTTCTAAATTACACATCAATGTAATAGTCGTGGTATCTTAAATTTAAGTCGAGCAATTTTTTTTTCAAATGAGATACAAACATTTGCGACGAATCTGTAATTTGATAGCTTACAAAATTAAAAAATCTAATTTAAATATTCAAAAAGAAAAGAAATTAAAAAAATCATCGACTTAAACATTTATCACGAAGTCAATCTTACAATCTATCACCATGAAGAAAAGAAAAATTAAGTTAAGAAACTTTTTATGATATTATTACTACAATCTAAATAAAAAATCCTATCTTTTCGTATAAATAAAAACAATAATCTCCTCTATAGTGAAATCGAGACGATTAAATTCCTGCGCGAATCTCGGTGCCTAACCGATCCATCCGATGCAATTCGGATTTCCATTAAATCCAATCCAGAAAGAGGATCCTATAAACCCTCGAGCTGACATCCAAACAAAAGGAGCAACGTGCCGCGACAGATAACAGCGTAACACCGGACTCCGCCACGATAATGCGCGCACGTTCCATTACGCATCGCGGCGATCGATAGCCGTGCACCGCGTAAAACGCGTACACGTTATCAGCATCGTGTTATCGAGCGGCTGATTTATCATTACAAGCACACAACCATGGGATGAAGATCGACCGTTGTCGATCTTTCCGCCGTTACACGTCGCTGGAGGCAGAGACGAATGGTTCGACAACCATCGTTGTCGCGGAATTGCGCGTCTCGCGAATTTTCTCACAAGTGTTATCGATAAACAGGCGTGTTTCGCTCGCGGATGAATCTCTTTTGGGGATGGTTATGGAGCATATATTTCTTTATTAGAAAGTTATTCGTGAAAGGGATTTTAAGATGGATCGATGTTGGGTTTTTATTTCTGGTTTCATTCGATGAAAGTTTTCCGATTTTATTCGCACGGAAATCAATTGTGGAGATCAGAAATATTGGTGTGGATTTATTTATTAAACGATATCTGTGTTGGATGAAGCGAGATGGAGATATATATATATGATGAAGATCGACAACTTTATAAATAATTATTATATTTTTGTTTTGATATTTAGAATCGATCTTTCAAAAGTATCGTTTGAATTATTCAATATCATAATTTTTTACCAAAAAAATTTTTACAAGAAGATGTTTGACATAAAATTATAATAGATTTAATATTATAAAATATTTTCTTTCGATCTTCTATTATATTCTGTAATTATAATAACGTGTGTGCATGCAATAAATAATTGAGCCGATGAATTAGAATAAAAGATGGAAGGTTCTTGACTGAAAATTCAACGAAAATATAATTCTTCAAGTTTAAAAATTCATGAAATTCACGTTTCTTGCAATTAATTTATTGTCGCTCCTTAAGTGAGAGCATCGCTGGAATCTGATTTGATTTATCGAGAATAATTTTATCGATGGAACAAACTTGGGCCGAATGTCGATCCCGCGAGACTTGCCTCAAGTTTCGCAGAAACAAATTTGTTAAATTGATCTCGTGGAAACGGCGCATTCTATTTAAGTTTCACGATCCCCACCGTCGATTTCGCGTCCCAATCTTGCAACGTATCGCGAGTTTCATTGGATTCAAAGTTTTCCTCGAGCACTTCTGTCATTCTTCAAACGCTATAAACTCGAGTTATCGCGGGTAAAATCGTGGAAAGTTTAAAAAATAGAGAATGTATAGAAGGATGATAAATTAAATTACATTATCCTAAATTTGAAATTAATGCAAAGTGACGAGAGAAGAATCTTCATACGTACAATTAAAACAGTAATTCTTTTAAAGAGTCTCGTGCGGATTATTTTTAGAAAATTTATATTTTCTCGTATAACATTCGCATAAATAGTTGATGCCATGTCTGTTGTGTGAATACTCACCAACATCTGATAACTCTGTAACTCGTATAAACTCCAATGAAACAGTATAATGGACATTGAATGTATCACAACTAAGGATATACGGGTACATTCGAGTTTATTCGACACGCAACTTACACATATAACTACTAACAATTTAAAATGAACACTCTTCCATTTGAAAAAAAATTACATAAAAATCAATAAATTAAATAATGTCCTTCCACACCATGCATTCATATCTCATTCATATTGCCATTTCTCACTCATTTCTAAATTATCTTCAACTTCCATACACACTTTTCAAATAAAGAACCAGAGATATAACATGTTTAAGATGAATAGTAACAAAAATTAAGTTTCGAAGGAAGATTAAAAATATTTGAAAGAAAAACGATCCTCTTTCGTTCCTTTTTTCTGTTACCCCTTATAAATAATTAAATCCATCCCTCCCCAAAAGTAATACGAACGATTTTTCTTTTTCATCGATTGAACTGGGGCGCTACAATTACACGTGCAATAACCTGGCCCAAACACCACGGTTCATATAACGGGAGAGAGAGAGCATCTCGCGCGGGGAGCCGCGTGAACGCATATTAAAGGGTGAAGCGGCGTGTCGAGAGGGCGCAGGGACCGATAGCCGCGTTTAAATGGCGGCTAGTTCCGTGATTCGGGCAGAAGCCCTGGAACGGCGTGTAACGCGTGGCGGCGGTCCGCGGGATCCGGTTTATGCATAAAACATGAGCGCGTTACCGGTTGTGCCTCGAATCGGAATTATTTACCGTGGTTAGCCGGACTCGCTCGAATTACGACGTAACCGTGTTCGATGGAACAGAGGAGACGCGCTGGAAGAGACTAATTACGCGGATCCCTTCGTATCTCGAAGCAGGTGAAATCCTTTTCACTTTTTTCTTCGAGAAAACTAACTATTGTATCTGTTATCCTCGATTCTTTGAACCGTTGTTGAACTCGTAAACCAGTTTTGAATGAATTAAAAATGATATATCTTGAAGGCACGATAAAGGGGGATTCTGATACGTTATGAGATTAAATAAACGCTCACTATCGAGCCTCGTGTATCGTCCACTTGCGAACAGGTCACAAAGGAATTCAATTTTCTCTCAAAGCATCCCCGGTCCACCAATCCTAATCGATTTTTCGAAATCCGTATCTATCTGCTCGCGAAATAGTACGCAAAAAAAAAACGGACGCGAAGTCGATTTATTTTCGTCGAAAAAAAAAGGGGGGGCTTTCGACGGTTGAACGATCATTAGATCTAGAATTGGACTTAATCTCGTATTTCTGAAACTTCGTTTCTAACCCCCTCTCTTCGACGATGCGGAATAATGCGCGCGATGAAGAGAGGGGAAAGCGCCAAGTCAGAAGTCTCGAATGTTTGCAAATCGCGAAAAAAATAGGTCGATTGCTAAGTCTCGACGCCCGGCTGGGGATAGCTGCGTTGATTGTGCCTCCGCTCTTCGAGTGGAGAAAGGAGGGAGAGGTGGGGGAAAAAAAAAAATATCCGCGAGATAGCTCGGGGTGATTACTCGATAAAATCCGGGGTGATTCGATCGAGAAATCGGGGAGAGACGAAAATCACTACCTCTAATTGATCGACGCACAATCGTGAGTAGAAAACCGGTTGAGATTTTGGATGAACAGAGTTTTTCATACGCGAAAAATATTAATTTTTTTTTCTTCTGAATAGATTTCAAATTCTTTTCAATCTCGTGTTCCCTTAAACTAAAGTTTCTGTGTAATAAAAATATACGTGTCGTGAATTAAAAATTAAAGAGTTTCCAAATATAAATGTTTATTATTATAGAAAAGAAATTAATTCGAAAGAAAAATTTTTAAAATTTCATTAAACTGTTTCGTACTCCTTTCATTTATTATCAGCCCATTAATTCATACGATCGAAAGAAAGATATGGCTAAAACTTCTCAAAGAAAATCATCTTTTGATAAAGAACACTTTTGATTGTATCGTGAATTTTTTTCGATCTGATGGAAAAATTTGACCGGTTGTTTAAATATTCGCGGGTGTAAAAAGAGGGTGGCCTGATCCAGGGATCAATACGAGCTATAACGATTTTCATATTCGCCAAGGCAAGAAGGGATACCACGGCTTCTTCGTCGGTATCCGGAACACGCTTTCAACGGTTCCACCGGAATTCCCGATCAGTTTTCCTTCCCTCTGGATCGTGGCAAAATTTTCACGACGGAAGCAAAGAGAAAAGATCGGGTGGGGAATGGCGGGCGAACGTTTGAAGAGGAATCAATGGGAGGGGAGAAAGAAATGGATGATCGTTGCTGAGTTTTTCTATTGGCAGAATCTGCTTGTGATGGTGTAACGAGGTTTAGGTTTGATCTGACCGATGTTTAATTAGATGATTGATATTTATTTTAGAAGTATTTTTCTTGTTTCTTCTAATTTGTTGTAATAATAAGTAAATGTTGAAGTTACTTTGATATTTTTTTTTTTAGAATAGTATTAAATTACGTTTAGGATTATTAATAATCTCAATCAATAATTGTTAATTTCGTTTTGCAATTACAATCTTTATTTAAATGTAATTTCCTTAAAGTTTCTTTCATGTATTTATTCTATATTTTGTATCAGAAAGACACTTAAAAAGTCTTTGAGTTTTTGTACGATCTATAAACAGATCGATGATAAGAAGAGGATTAAAATATATTTCAATATATCATTGTTAAATAAGCACTTAATAATAAAGGTTTCGTTTCAGAATAATAATTTTTCAAAGTTGACTTTCAATTTTTTTAAAAACAAATTCCTCAATTTTTAAATCCATATCTACAGAATGTTGCAAAAATATGCACAGTTTAATCGAAGATTCCTGAGATAATTTCAATCAAAATCTTTTCCTTTGAAAAAAAAATTTTCATTTCATTTATTCGAACTTTATTTTCGCGTACAGTTTTACATTCTCTCTTCGTTATAAAAATTTGCGTAACTTTTATCTCAAACTCCGGCCTCGAGGCCTGATAAAAACCTTGATAAAATTGAACGCGATTGCAATTTCTCGATCGAGCGAAAGGTTTAAACGGCGATAAAGATAAACGAACAAATGGGTGAAAATTTTCCAAGTGTGCAATACAACAACGTTTAAATTTATATTTAAGTGACGCGTTCGTACACGTCGTTCTGAGGATACGAGCAGACAAATATCTAAGCAATATACGTACTTATTGTTTTCCGATGCGCTGCACGCGATCGAAGAAATATCGCATCCTTCCAATAGCCTGACATCAAACTCTCGTGCTTACCTGTTTCGCTGTATCTCTTGCCCCGTTGAGCAACGATAAATTGGACGATCTAACCTTAGACCCAGAACTGTTTCCATCTATGTACGTAGCGGTAAAATATATGGATCGAGATATAAATGTGATATAGAAATTATTTATAAGGGAATGAGCATGATCTAAAGTGAGAGTATCCATGCTTGTACATCGACTTGATAAATGATTACATCGATGAATCGAATCGTCAGATCAGTGAACGAAAGATCGTATCGATTTCGAGATAATTTTTTAACATTTTTATATAAAAGAGAAACGTGAATATACCTCTGTGGATTCTCAAAATGTTTCCTCATTTTCATTGTATTTCCTTCATTTTCGTTGTACAACAATTAAAAATAATAATACGAAAGACGAATCCTACATTTTTGGTCGAAATTTCTTTCACGAGATGCATAATTACTCCCAAGCTACGATGTCTATATTCATTCAATGATTACAAACGCATAGGAATACGTGTGTACCAATATGTACCGTCAGTTGTCAATTGTCTGTCCAATACTTGTAAACACCGGGAAACGGGGATCTCTGGAGAATATGGAGAATATCGCGACAAGATATCCGATCAACGATGGCGTGCAACGTATCCAATAAATCGTGCAACGTTTTTGAATAAATAACATGGGCAGAAAAAAAAAGAGGATCGAACGTTGATATCGAGTTGATAAAAAATTTGTAATAAAAGAAGTTTAAAATTTACAAAATTGAAGAGAGAAACTTTTTTTTAGATTAAATTTCAATTCTCAAAGAAGTTTGAAAGGATCTATTACATTATAAAAACGTGTTTATTACTACATGTATTAACTTTTCACGATTTTTAATTGTTGCAGATCTATCAATAATAACAGATTCAATATCAACGAAATCGACGACGGCGGCAAAGCGGTCGGTACCGACGGATGCGCCGATGTTGAACTACATTTTCGATGCGCACAGCACGCTGAACAAACATCAACACCATCACGATCACAGGTGGGGCCCCCATTTCGAGGGAGAAAGCAAGAATATGACGGTACAGGCTGGCGGTAGCGCCCTGCTTGACTGCAGGATATCCTTGCTACAGGATAAAACCGTGAGTCTCTTCCTTCCTTAAGCTCTTTTCTCCCATTTAATGATTCTTTAGAAGCATCATCGAATGCAAATTTTCGTACGTCGATAGTTGAAAACAATTGTAAAAAACCGTGATCGTGATTCGATAGAAACTCGATTAGTTTCTTAATTGATACAACCCCTTTATAAGTTTCCCGCGCAAATACTCATTCTTGCGAAATCATTCAACGAAAATATGCAAAACACGTCAAAATATATGTAAATTTGTGCAAAGTGTATGCAAAAGTATGGAAAACATTTGTATAATATGTAAAAGTAGGGAGAGGAGGGTGGGGGAAAGATGTTGTATATTTTCACGTGTTTCTGTATACTTTTACACCCTCGCATATATCTCCATTGTTTTACATACCTTTTCCATACATTCTCCATCGTTTTGCATATCTTAACAGTTTAACAGTCAAGGTCTCGTATTTCGCCAGCTTACACTTCCCCGTCGGGGAAATTAGAAAGGCTATAATTCACAATTAATCTTGTAAACCGTGGTGGTTTCAGACGAAGATGGGTGGCCACGATTTATTCTAATTAATTTCTTTTCGCCCGCCACCGGTCTTAGATCTCGGGTGTGATGACGCCACTTCCGGAAACCAGACACGTCTACCGCCAGTTGGAACAATCGCGCCGTTCGAATTAATTTAATATCCGGCCTCATTATACGCGTGCCGGTGCGGTTGAACAGGAATTATCGCTCCCGGCTAGATTTCGCGTGAATTTCCCCTCGTAATCGTTGACATCCACGTCGCACGAATTTCATTTCGTTTCCTGTTTCGATTATCAATTATCGCGTGACAAATATATATATATATATATTGGCAGATATCGTCCTCTGGATTCTTCTCTTTTACTTTCATCAAAATATGATAAATTATTAAAATTTCAACCAAGGTACGTTTTCTGATTTCACTTTGAAATCGTAATTGAAAAGTTATCGTATAATTTTAAATTAAAAAAATTTTGTTTTATAAATATATGAGATGATTATTAATTGTTTGAATAAGAATAGAATTGAATATAAATGAAATAAATTTTAATAATTGATCGAAATTTTATCGTTAAAATTTTTCGTCAATGATCAAGCGATATGATATATAACCACTGGGAGGAAGAAATTAGTTTGCAACTGCGATAAATTCGACACTTATGTTTACCGGGTGACATCTATCTTTTCAGAACTTACCAACTTCATTTTGAAATAGAGAAACGACGTCTACCAACTCTGCAGAAACTCGTAGGGCAATAGTTATATCCTAAAAGCATCGCACTTGGCTGAACCATGGTCGAGCTCGCCTCAGCGTAATATTAGGCTATTAATGTCGTTGCTGTTGTTAATACTGGTAACGACGGTGTTGGCTAACGCGATTATCCATGCATGATTATCTTGAAAATGCACACAACTCGACTTAGGGACGATATTTATTAGTTATTTGAATTTCCCGCCAAACATTCTTGGCTCCATCCACGAGCGCGTGATCGATCAAATAGGTTAAGTTAGACATTATTTATATCAAAAAAAAAAAAATCTCTAAACATTTTTTCTATAAAAGATAATTTTGAAAATTTTGTCCCAAAAAGCAAACAAATAATAAAACAATATATTGTATTGAAAAAATATGTATGCCTCGCTGAGGATAAGATTTAAGAGTTGAAATAGAAAAAAAGATAAATCAATAGCGGACAATGTCGATCGGAATTTTGTACAAAATGTTTCATGTTCTAGTTATAAAGATAGCCAAAAGCAATCGATCACGATCGGTAGCGATCACACGCGCCATTGATAGCTGTCCATAGGCGGCAATCTCTGTTGAGCGGATAATAACGGGCTTGATATCCATGTCGAAGATGTACGATATCGCGCACATTTAATGGGGAATACCGGCAAGCACTATCCAATTCCAGTTATGTGGATAATCTGTGGATTTCGGATCCTTGTTTATCAGAGCATTATCTTATGCAAGATTTGTTCGTAACACGTTTCCCTTCAATTTTCTATGATCTAACATCTTATGATCTCGTTCAATTTTATGTTACACAATAATATATTAAAAATTGAGATTCGTTTGATGACAATGAAGGGTGACGATTAATTGTTGCGAATTGATTGATTGAGAATCAAATTTTAAATTAATATACATTATTTTCAATAAAAGTATAAGCATCAAAACTTATATCAAGAAATTCAATAGTTTCATTTGCAAATATTTGAATGTATCATTTCGAAACTATTAAAAAATTTGATAAAAAGTAAATTAAAAGATTTTGATGAATATTTTTAAAAGTAAAAGGAATATATAAATATTTATTTGGAATAATTTGTCATTTGTACATAAGGCATTTTCGAGACAATACGAATTAACGAGACATCTAGCGGCAAATCTTAGTTATTAGAAGTTAGAATTAGAAAGATTTGTCAAGTGTCTGAAACAGAGAATCGGAAAATTGTCACCCATTTATCGAGATGATGGAAAATGTCGTGCAAAATTAATATCATCCAATAATATCTTCCAATCTATAAAACGTGTAACAAACTCTCTCCCCCAAAATTTGATCGAGAATTAAGTAAAATAAAACTAACATGGAAATAATTTGTGTCGACAGGTGTCTTGGGTACGTAGGCAAGACAATGGGGAAAAGGTAAATTTGCTGACAGTGGGTCAGCAGACGTACATAGGAGACCCAAGGTACACGGTGAAGTTCCAATACCCGGATAACTGGCGTCTACAAATCCGACCGGTGAACAGTAGCGACGAGGGCCAGTACGAGTGCCAAGTCAGCACTCATCCGCCCAAGTATATTCACGTGAATCTTCACATCAACGGTAAGTACAGCAATAATTCACTTTTACGGCTATCGTAAAGTTAAACCCGCATCGTCAAATAGGTCTGAAGCGTCTGAAAATTATCACGGAACGTATGTTATCTTTAATAGTACGTTCCTCCTACTTCTATCAATCACATTGCGTTTCTGTTCCAATGGTGAAGTTAATAGTATGTGATAAATACATTTGAATCGTTTCAGATAATTAGACACTCATGAAATATTAAACTTCGCTACGACATTAGAATTTGACGAAATTTTAAAAAAATATATTTTGACAGTTTAATTTAACATGTGTAAAATACAGGTTATTATTCTGTGTATCTTTAAAAATTTTTTATTAGTTGCACTATTTTTCTTTTCTATATATAACACATCGAGGGAATTATTTTTGATCAAGAAAAGTAAAAAAGATCCAATTGTATATAATTAAGTATACATCAATGACTATACTGTTTCCATTTCCAGTATCCCATATATACCATAAAAGTGATCAGTGATGCAAAAATGAGTTTATTGACAAAACTTATCCACAGTTTTCCGTGTTCCATATTCGTTTATCCCTCTATATCCAGTAATATTTGCCAGTATCGTTTATTCCGTCAACTTCGTTAACTTTGTTTGTCAATCTGTTCACGCAGTCGTTTCAACGCGGTTTGATACATTTCCACACACATTAACGCGCTCATTGTATACGATTTATTTCGAAAGCATCCTCAAACTATGTACGTTTCAAAAAAAAAAAAAAAAGAACGCGTTTTATCGGACTTTCTGTTTTCCTTTTTTCTTTTTTTTTTTTTTAACGCTAGACTAACTATCTCTGTTTCTGTGTTCTCGCGTTTCATTTCTATTTCTGCACCTTTGTATTAAAATCATTTATAAAAAAAAGAAAACTTTAAATGGAAAAAGTTTTTCCAATTTACTCGTTGAAAAGTTATAAAAAGAACTTTATATATTATATATTATGTATTTTGTTTGCGTAAAAGATATTCTTTTTAGGTTATAATTTAATACAATAACGATCCGACGCGACACTAGCGCCATGTGACACTATTAACTACTAATATTCTAAGATTCGCAATAATTATTCCTTACTTTTTTACTTCTCTAATATTAAAATTATTATATTTTTCTATATTTCATTAATTCTTAAACTTGAAAATTATGAAACATGTCGATCATCGCTTAATAAAAAAAAGAAATAAATATAAGATAGATAAATATGGGCAAATAATACGAGAAACGCCAGAACTTATAAAAATTGTAATTAATATAGTTCAAATAGAAACAATCATAGTAGAGAAGAAAAAAATAGAGATAGTAAACACGATGTGGAAGGAAATGGATTTATCTGAATTGGGGGAGGAGGAAATGGAAATAGTAGGACAAAAGGTCGAAATGAGACGAGTTAAGTAGTCGCAAGGGAATGCCAGAGGAATTGGCTTGGTTCTTGGCGCGAATCGAGTTTAGAAAAGAGGTCATTGAGTAAGTGATATGCTTAAGTATGGAGAGAACAAGAATTGCTGTAATTAATTTTCTTCGATTCTTATATTATTAATTTAATATAAGCGTATAAAGTATAATAATATTTTTTAAAACATTACAGATATACAAGATAAAATTATAATATACGAAATCAGATGTTTGTTCCATTTTATTAGAATTATACCATTATTGATCTTTTAAAGAACTTTTCATCTGAAAGATAATTAAACACGTTAAAGATCGTTTTTATTTAAAATAGTTTTCGAAGCGAAACGTTCAAAAACGCAATAAAGTAGATTTCGAAGGTAAAGTGATAATGGAACGATTTTAAAATTACGTGTATTCGTTTTAATTGAAAAAATAATGCGACATCCATCTTGGAAACGTTAAATTGCTCCGGCATTATGTTCCATCCTTTGGGAGCAGAAACAGGTGATTTAAATAATTAAAGTTACCGGTACCATTTCAAAGGCAGTTTTAGGGAAATTCAATTTTACTGTTGCTACTACCAGAGGAATTCCAAACTCGAGAAGTTTGTTCGTTCGCGCGAACATTCTTGGTTAGGCGTCCATTCACCGGATTTTCAATCAAACTAATCATCTTATTCCTTTTCGAATCGAATTAATCGACGAGTCTTCGGAATGATATTGATCGATCGATCAATATAAAATAAATTCTTAAATAATGATAGAAGAGAGGAAAAATTCGATGAAACTTTGCCCAAAAGATTGGATTAACTCTGTTAAGAATTTTTTATCTCCCCCTTTCAAACAATGGTAATAGCAGTCTCCAAGTGAGCCGAAAGTACGTGTCGGTTAAAAAGAAGCCATCCGCAAGTGCCACAGGCCATGGTCTCGATGTAAATTAAATGGGAGACGTGAAATAACCTCTCTCCCTCTTTCTCGAAGTTAAGATTTTCCCTTCAATGATGTCGGGAGAATCGTTTAAATCGGACAACCGGAGGGATAAAAGGTGAAAGCAGAGGGAAACAAAGAGGAGAGTTGGAAAGAAGTATTCAAGTATTCAGCGTGAGATCGAGGAAATTGGCTACGTTCCTGCTACTTTCGTGAACTACGGTGTCACGAAGCTCGCATCGGGAAAATCCGTCGTTGGGCGGATGCCGAGAGAAATAAAACCGCCACGACGGGAAAAGAACGGAAAGGAGGAGAAGTTGATTTCGAGCTGATTCGATCTGCCTATAATGTGATATATATATATTGGCCACGAAAATATTCGAACATATTCTACCAATTTAATCAAAGATTATTACAAAGATGATGTATAACAAATAACACGAATAGTTCTAAAAAAAAAAATATATGTAAAATTAAGGCTTATCAAGCATTTATAAGCATTCAAAGTTTGCAAGAAAAAACGAAAGGAAGAAAGTATCTTCATTGATTTACTTGATTCATCTAATTTGCATGATAAATTCGATCGATCCTTCAAAGGTGAATATATACGTATTACACCCTTGTGTAATTTTTAAGATTCGTTAATAATTCGTAAAAATTTCGCCAACAGATTGCACGCAGAAGTATAGGAAGAACGATAAAAAAGAAAAGATATTTTTACTTCTATAAAAAAAAAAGAAAGAAAACTCGTCGCAAGAGCTTGGCAAAAATTACACGAAGCCATTATTGTGTACATCGTGCGCAGTTCATCTCCGGCGTGGAGTAGAAAAGCAACGCGTTGTAATCATCTGGATAGAAGAGCTCGGCGCCATACATCGAGACCGGATGCTTACGAATATTAACAGTGGCTATGGTCGATGGTGGCTTGAATGGCGAAAATATTTTCCTCTGCGCGACCACCAGGGGTCCACCATCACAGGATTTTTCACAAAGAACAGGTTCCTTTTTTTTTTTTTTTCTTTTTTTTCGTGATGGCAGATCACGAAACGTGGCGTATTCAGCCACGGCGGAAGGCAACGTTCGTCGAATGGTCAGCCAAAGAGTAAAAAAAATACCGAGCAGACGGTGCAGGACGAAATGACGATTTCGACGTACATCAAAGGGAACAGGAAAGAGAGGGGAACCTGTCTTGAACGTTACACGGTTTCATCGTCAATGCTTTAGCCTGTAAATCATCAAACCGTGAGAGAGGAAAAATGAACGTTGCTGACAGGAACAGGCATGTTTCTAAAACGATTCGAAGGGAATTGTTTAAAAATCGATGCTCGTGAAGATGGTTGGACGTCTCATCGATCATTAATCACAAATATCAGTTGATGTAAGCAATCAATGCCAATCTTGATTTGATTTTGATCTACAATTATTCTTTGTTTTTCGTTTACAGATATTAAACTCATATTTCTTTGAAATTCTATTTCTTTTTTGATATTAATAAGTAATAAATTAATATTTAAAACGTCTCTTTTTTAAGCCAATTAACGAAGATCCTGTTTTTTTAAAATTTCATCCATTTTATTAGTAAACTCGTGGCTTGTAAAGTTTGACTAATAACATCAATTAAATCGTGTAATAAGAATTTAAAGAATGTCAAAGGAAAGAAGAGAAAGAAAGAAAGTGTATCGATTTCTAACCTAACCTCCAAAACAAAGCGATCCAATAAGGGAAAGGATCCGAGGAACGTCAAAGAAACAGAAAGACAAAGAAAAGTTGATCAATCCTGTATCAAATCCTAAAGTACCCCAAGGCAAGAAGGATCCAAAGAGAATAAAGGCAAAAGTTGTAAAATCAAAGGAAAGGAGAAGAAATAAAAAAGAAGAGAGAGAGTCTCGATTACCTCACAATCAGATCCCTCCAATATTACAATCACTTCAAACACCTTCTGCTAAACACCTTATCCCACTTTTAAGAATGGTCTTTCTCGCGTTGGTCGGCTTACAAAATGACGGTAAATTGGAATAAACTGGGCTGGAAGATAAAACATTGGAAGGTGGTAACGGGCCACGATAAAAGGAAGGGTGAGCGGTGGAATAAACTGGATGAAAAGAGAGAGAAGAAGGGAAAAGAAGGGAAAAAAGTCGGGGGAAGTTGAGAAACGAGAGACAGGATCTGAGCATTCCGCTTCTGATCGGATAAATTGGGTTCGTTGGTCGAATTTTTGCGGCTCAGCAGGATAATTGAGGGCGAAGTGGCATAGACCGGTGGAATGGACGTTCGAAAGGGAAGCTCCCCTCCTCCCCACGTGGAAGCGGAACAACTTCATTTCGAGTAGAGAGAGAGAGAGAGACAGAGAGGGGTGGGATCGAGATACGTCGACTCGTTTCCTGGAACAAAGGGAAGTGGGAGGGGGTGAAAAGTGGTACTTAGAGGTAGACAGGAAAATGGACAGCGAGCTCGGAAAATGTAAAACTACGGAAGGAAGTTCATAAATGAAAAGGAAACAGGTGAAATAAGAAGCTCGGGCGGCAATAAAGGTGAAAAAAAAAAAGGAAGCCGAAAACTAGGTTTCTTTCTCTTCCCTTTGTTGACGTAATTTTTCCTTTTTTTTCTTTTTGGAACGAGAAGAGGCGAAATAAAGACAGGAGGATGAAAGTTGTTTCGAAAGAGGGAATAATTATCGTGTAATAATCGCGTTTAAATAGATAGATTCGTCGCTTTTGGCCCAACCTCTTCTGATGTGGAAGAGGCGGGATCAGTCTTTGTGCTAACAAGATGTTCCACTTAATAACCGTGCTTTGTTGACGGTCCTCAAACACGTCCAACCGGTTTGACAAAGCCACCGTGTCCTCCCGAGTTTTGACTTTGACATCCTCCGATCTAATTTCATTTTTTTTAATTATTCGAAATTTAGGAATTGAATCGTGGCTAACTTTGTTGGATTATTGTCGGAATTAATGCTATCGTTGTGAACAGTGGTTTCATTTATATTCAAAATATATATTTTTTATTAGATTGATGAAATTTTAATCCTCACTTTTGAGTTTTAGATGGATTTCATTAATATATTCATAATTTGAATTAATAGTTTTATTAAAAATTAAGATTTTAAGTGATAATTTTATCCCAATTTGTACCCAAAAGATTTTCGAGGTTATAAAATTCTAACGTCATTTTTGAATTAAGTAAACGAATTGAGATTTTATCGATATATTCAGGAGTTAAATACAAAGTTAGTTAAATGAAATAATATTTGAATGATATATAAAATGGATATATCATTTTGTTTCGAATATTATTATTCTCTGTTCCTGTTTCAAATACAATACATCCGATCCTCCGATTGAAAAGCTATATTATATATTATAGATAATGAAATGATATGAAAAGCATAAATCGATCTTATTTTCGAGATATGTTCATTTCGATTCGATTTAGATTCAATATCTGTTTAATTATCGATTGTATATTACGATGACATCGCGTTTGCACGTGATACATAAAATGGCTGCTCCGTGACACTATTCTCGTACGAGATTTATCTTTATCGACGGTCATTGAATATCGATTATTATTAACCTATTATTCTCATAAATTTTTATATCTATCCTATTTAAGGAAGTGTTTTCAATATTTTTTTTTATAAAATACGAAACATCTGTCCATAAATAAAAAAAAAAAAACTTAAGAAACTTACAAGTTCATGCTTAAAATGTCACCGATATTAAAAGACATAATTTCCCGGAAAAGCGATAAGATTTGAAATTTTCTCGCCCTCGTAAATTCGTGACTAATCGTAAGACGAGAAAACTACATTATTAAAACTCGTAGATTTGTTCGAAAACCGTGAAAAACCAAAAGTAAAATTATAATAATTGACGACTCGACTTAAAATAACCCATAAATCAAATTTAAATAATCAATTTCCCTCCTATCAAAATTAATCTAAACGTAGAAAAATCAACGAAAGTATGAAGAATATGAGAGAATAACTCGTTAGATCAATATCTTTAAAAAAAAAAAAAAAAAAATTCATCCCATTAATAAAACATTGATTCTGAATTTTAATGGAGGGGATAAACATTCGTTATTCAAAGGGGCAAGATCTTCTCCTCCGTCATGTTCCAATTCCCACCGACTTCTCGACACTGGATTACATTTTAATCTTATACTTTCATCCGGGATAAGCCCGCGTAAATTCTTCGTTATCGCGGAAACGAAACCGTGGCGGATTCAACCAGAGAGATTCAGACCCCCTCCCCCCTAATACCCCGTGCTAAACTTTAAACCCCGTTGCCAACCATGTTTCCAAAACATGATTCGTCAAGATCGTTCCGTGATCCCCAATTTTGACATTCGTCACTTCTCGTGACACGACCCAATTCTTGCTCGTGAACTTTCCCAGGGCTAATAGGTAATAACTGGCCGGAACATCGTGCAAGATCCCGCAAAACTTATCGAACGTCGCATAATTATAGATTAATTCTACCGTCACGCGAACTGTGCGCTATCAGTCCGCACGAATTTCGTTGGATCGATAAACTCGCGCGTTTATTAAATTTACAGAGAGGAAATAGAGGATTGATTAAAAATAAACGATATAAAAATAGGTTTTAAAATCTTGTTTGTAATTTGTATTTAATGGCTTAGCTTTAGTAAAGATATATCATTCTCTTCAAAAATATAAAATAAAACGTATCGCGCTCTAACATCTCTCGAGAAATAATCCCTGAATCCGAAAAAATAGTCACGTTCGTGTTATAAAGCGAGCAACCACGCCTGTTAAGAACAAATGTCGACGGGGTAACGTATCGTGGGTTAAGAAAAACGGAATAGTCACGGTATGTGGTCGCCACCATTGTTTTCCTACACGTGTGTGCCGGCCGAATTTAAATCTGTAACCGTGGCACGAACCTGCTTGTGCAAACGTGGCCACCCGTTAAACAAATGGACATTTTCATAAACGTTGCAAATTAGTTGAACACGAAAACGGATATTCTATCGTATCCTCTGTTCATAAACTTCAGAACTTGCGAAGAAAATAAAAAATATCTCTTTTATCATTCTCGATTTAAATAAATATATCATTCAAAGTTTATCATTCAAAGTTTTTTCATTCAAAATAAAAAAAAAAGGAGGAGGAGAAAAATTCGTAGTTAAGTAAAATATATATATATGGAAAATAAATACAACGACAGATTAAACTGTCACCTACGATTTTACACCCCTCTCTATCGATCCACGGATCTCACAACCCCGTGCGTCACAAATCACGGGGTATTCGCGCAACGAAAAATCCACGGCAGGAACGAGAGAAGGAAGATCTTGCTCGCAGGGCAAGAATTACGAGGGGGAGGGGGATCGAGGACAAAATCGATAAGCGTCGCGCGACCATGAATCAACGCCCGATGTGTTTAGACCGCCTGCGGGATTTGGCAAAGGATCCCGCAGGATAATCTCGGCGAGGCCACGGGGGATGGTATCGCCGATGGTGTACAACGCGTGCGAAGAAAGAAAAGGATAAGAAGAACGGACGCTGATACGAGTCTAACGTGTGTAAAATTTAATAAAGATACACACAAGGAAAGGGATGAAAGAATATTCCGTGCAAAATGAAAAATTAAATTTAAAAAGGGAGGAAAGAGTATGATAGATATAGCATGGTAAAAAAAAAAAAAATTGGTCCTTTTTCTTTAATAAGTGAACTCGTTCAATATCCTGAAAATTCTGCTTTTAATGAAAATTTGTACGTATGTAATAATTTTAGCGTCTTTTCTTTATTTACAATCTTATTCTTTTTTAATAACAAAACGATGGAACATTGAATTGTAAAATGTTTTAATTTAAAATATCGGTCACCATCTTAGAATACTTTAAATAATATTAAAATACTTCGCTTTATCGTGTTCATTTCAAAAAAGAAAAACAGAATTATTCAAATATTTTCGTAAGCAGTACGACAAATTGGAAAAATATATATATAAAAAATTAAAATATTATTCAACCACCTTTTCACCTTAGAAATTTCTTCTTCAACGTTTCAACCTTCAGTGATTCATTGATTCTTTACCTAACCTGAAACAATATTTCATCCCCAATTTTAAGACCCAACGAATATATCTTCTTCCTCCACCATCCTTCCCAAGATCAACTACGAGATTGGGCTTGACGACCAAGCATAAAAAACGTGGGAAAATTTGCAAGCACTGGAGAAGACAAGGCTGAAAAAAAAAAGAGGTTGGAGAAAGATCTATCAAATATATCGTTTGAATTTATCTCTTCATTCTATTCATTGGATATTATAAACCGAATAAATACCAGAAATTAAGCATTTCGATTATTCACGAGTTTCTCAAACGAAGGATTTTGTTGTTGAAGAGCTCGAAATTATCGTACTTATTTCGTATTCCACGTTCGCTTCTTGTCTGGCTGTTGCTACCTCATTCTACTTTCACATTCATCTTTACTCAGACAAGTGGTGGAATAAGAATATCGCGGATTGGAATAAGATCTCGAAAATCACTCGTACATTTCTCTCCTTTTATCAACATCTTGAATGTTGAGTAATAACAGGGAATAATTATATATCGCGAAAAATGCGTAATAGAATAACGCGTTAATAATAATCAAATGTTGATATAACGAGGAGAAAAAGAAGGGGCGAAGGATGTTTGGATTAAAATGGAATAAAAAAAAAAAAACATCTTCCAATATTTTTCCATTAACGAGACTTATTGTTTCGCGAAAAACGTGCTAGCTGACAACATACATGAACGCGTGCACTCCGCTCCTGCTGATTCCGCGCGGGGCCGGCCGGATAAAAACTCAGGGAAAGAACATTCTGCGCGGTGGAACGTGGCGAATCCTGTATTATCCAGTGGTCGAGCGAGCAAAGTGAAAAGTTGCCGCGAAAGAACATTTTCCGGCGGGTATTCACGAGGTCGAACGCCATTTGTACATAGAAAAATTCACGAACGGAATTTAAACGGAATTTATTATTAAGTACGGGAAGAGAAAATTATGAAAATTGTCTTACACGATATTCAAAAATTAATTTTGGAAATCTTTTTAAAAGACGAAGTGCGAAGTTTATTCAAAGTTAAACTATGATTCAATAATTGAAGAAAAATAAGGGAATGAATATACGATAAGGAATTATTGAGAATGGTTATCTAAAATTCTTTTTTAAATTTATCCCTTCTAAAATATACATTTAAAAACATTTCTCTTCCTCGTGATTCTTTCCACCGCGCATGCATTTTTCCCTCAAGAAGGTGGCTGCGCTTCTGGAAACGGTCCAGAGAGATATAAGAGATTCTGAATCGAACTTTGGTCGTTAGATACACGTATGCATCAAGGATGATGCATCATCCATATTTATCACCGTTGTGAAATGAAATTTTCTTATCCGACCAAATCGTTTACAGATATTCATTGCCACCAAGCGACTTGCAAATTGGGAAAAAATTTTACCAACGATCCAATAAAATTTCAATTTCCACTGTTATCACTTTTATCGTCGCGACATATTTTCGCCTGTCTGTAAATAATATATTGATAAAATCAACTAATATCCTTTTTCCTATCCGTGATTCATCGTTTTATTCGCATTATTAAACAGCACCATTTGTATTCGTGTTGCATCTCGTGATTTGTAAGGATGGAAAATCTGAGGAATCTTAAACGTAGCGATTTTCGAATCATTTCCATCTACTCGTAATTTCGTACGTTATTTCCATGATTCTTGGACCACGGAAATACGGATGGATGATAAACTTCGAATTGGAAATGGTCCAGAAGGGGAAGGATGAAAGATCAGATCTGAATTGTTCCTCGATCGTTGGATGCACTTACGCGTGAACAGCGCGATCTATTGTGAATATTTATTGGCCCTGTAAAATATATGGAACGTTATGGAGATGATATTTAGTTTCATCCATTATTGAATCTAGGTCGGTTTAATTTGCGGTCAACACTTTTGTAACAAAATTCCAGAATGCTCAAGTAGCCCTTTGTTGTTCAATATTGCTCAATAATATTTTGGGATGAGAGAAATTTAATATTTTTATAATGTTTTCCAATCAAACGCAAGAAAAGGATTGTAGAAAATCTTGATTCAACCATTTATTTCTCTTCCAAATTAAAATTTCACAAACAGAAAACAAATTATTTTAAATCAAATATTACAACATTCTTTGAACCAATGAAATTGATAACATTAAATAAATTAATTATATAATTTTGCAATAAAACGAAAAGAAGAAAAATATATTAAATATGGGTTTAAATATATTTTTTATAAATATCGTTACATGCAACAGATAATATTATTACTTCAACGTGTATGCCAAGATGCAATGTCTATACGCTATCCTTCTAAAATCAATTGACTTAACGATGACAATATCTTAATATCCCTTAATGAAATTTCAGCACCATCCGTCCAAATAGTGGACGCCCTGGGTGAACCTCTGAGAGACAAGTATTACGAGGCTGACAGCACTATAGAACTGTTATGCGTTGTGCGCCACATAGCAATGCAAGTGCAATACAGTGTCGTGCAGTGGCTTCACGGCAACAGAGTTTTGAACTACGACACGACGAGAGGCGGTATCAGGTGAGTCAAATTATTTTACTTTCCATTTTTCTTTTTTTTTTCTTTTTTTGAAATAATTTTAAATAGAAGATATCTTTTGTAATTTATTAAAATTATAAATCTATCACGCGTGTTTTGTGAATAAAAGATTCGTAAGTACGTTTCATAAATTACGTTCCTCGAGTTGGAATTAAACAATCGGTAATCCAAGCCAATCTTTCAAACTTTCCAATATTTTTCGAGCATGGGAAGTAAGGGAAGTGTACGTAGAAAGATGAAGTTGAAATTAATTTCTATGCAAATGATTCTTAAAAATAAATTCAACGGACGCGCTTGGAACGGATATTAAAGAATTGAAAAGTTTAGCAATGGTTCGACAACGTAGATCAAGATCTCTAACATATTTTCCTCGATTGGAAAAAAAAAAGATTGGAAATCGACCTCATTTCTCCCTTCCTCCTCGTCCTTTCCTCCGAGTATGTCAACGAATTCATTCTTTAAATCCTCGTATATAACTTCGAACTTCAAACAAAATAAACGCATAAGAAAAGAGTTCGTTCCAAAGTTTAAATAAAAAAACTAGTACAACAGATTCACGTACCTCTAATTTACGTTATTTCTCGTTCTAACAATAATCCTCTGATACATTCAGAACAATCAATAGTATATTTCTCACGATCGCTTTTACTCATCCCCACAATTCATTGTACATCCCTCTGTCAGATCCACCGATCTGTCCCAATTCGAATCCCAAACGAGGAAAAAGAGATATCTCCCTAAAAAGGGGGCGGTATCGTAACGAGCACACATAACTCAATACATCCCCGTGCATCAATCCTCCTCCAGAGAATCCATCTATCCTTGGCACGAGTCAAACACGACAAAACACCGAAACGCACCGATGCACCACCCGATACGACCACGATTCGAAACCGAGCACCGAGATATCTTCAACTGTCTGATTGCGACCTGAGGCAAGCGTACACGCCACTTGGCATTCCGTGGATACGAGCGATCGTAACCACGCCGCGACACGTCATAAATCATGCACGATAGTCGGTTCTCGGAACCGACAATCCTCGGGACATCGATGCCAGAACGGCTCGTTCCGCCAAAGTTATAATCCAGTGTCAACAATTCCGGCCGCCTTCCCACCCACTCAGACTCATCCAACCCCGTAATTCCCCGTATAAACCAACCACCTTGAAAATACTGTCTCAGACAAACGTGAAACATTGACAAAAAATTATTGTACGTAATTTTAATTAATGCACGAGACGTTATTCTTGTAATTCGGAAATAGAGATGCTAATAATTGTTGATCTTCTATTACTATAAAAAATAAATATCAAGTTTGGCTTATTTATAACATTTTCTTTCATTCAAGCATCTCAAAATTATAAAATAAAAAACATATGATACTTTTTCTTTTTTTGATAATTTATAATGAAACGTAAGTAATATAACATAGAACAAAAAGGAAACATAATTCACAATATAAATCGTTTGGAAAAACATGTATGCATAAGATACGATTCTCAAGTGGAAGACGATCCTCCGCGCCATCTAGGGAGGTGGAAGAGGCGACACTAAGCCGAGTGTGACGCTTAACGTTTGAACGACAGTGTTGCAACGGGAACTAGAATGTTTCTCGCATCGCGGAAACGTTGTCGGTGCACTCGACGTCCCGACAAAGTTACAAGCCGTAGACACGGTGGTTGCCGGTAAATGGAATTAGTTTGCACTCAGCGGCAGGTACATAAAGACGCGTGTACATAGAGGCTCTCGTAGCATCCTCGTGGGCACGACCACTTCAACCCCTTTCGTACGTGGCAACCACGTGGCCCGTGGAAACCGCGAAACCGTAACCGCAGGAAGCACCGTTTTGCCGCTCGTTATTTTTCTCCGGGAGGATAACTGTCCATCCCTTCACCGTGCAAAATGCGAATTTATCCATCGCAACAACGTCTACTATATTCGACTATATATCGAGCTTTTAATTAACTGGTGTCGGAGGATATCGGAGACGAGAATATCCGGTTGCATCGATCGATCACTGTGCGAGGATTGGTGCGACAGAGATTCAAAATAAAAGTGGATTTATTTTCTTGAAGTATTTTAAGAATGTTTGCAGTCACATTCGATTTGTATATTTAAGTCTAGAAGATCGGAGAATTGTTTATTGAGATATTATTATATGTGAGATAATATTGTTTTTAATTGGTGAGGAAAGGTAGACTGTTTTATTAGGGATTTTGCTAACGAAATTATAAATTCGAAATGTGGAAAGAAAAGACATGCTACGTTTTATATAATAATACTCTGGATCGATCTTAATTCATCAGTATAGTTAAATATTTATAGACTCGAATTTCGTATTATTTACGACAATGTTAATTAATGTTTCATTCCTTCCGGCAACGCTGATACATTGGTTTGAAAAGCTAATATATCAAAATAGACATTATTCATATCATCCAGGGAAAAAAACTCGTGAACATTACGATGCATTTAATGATAAATGTATCTTTTATGACTTTTATTAACATAGTAATTTATACATTGAATGCAACTGGTATATTGAAAATTAACTTCTTTTCGTTACTTTTTTTCTTCTTTTTTATACAACAATATATATTCTCATTTTAATTTATAGACTCTCGTGATTGTTTATTACAGAGATGTGATGATACAATTATTAGTAAGTTTCAATTTGCAGTTTCCTAGCATACAATACTCGAGATACTAACGAGATTTCGACAAAACAAACTACAATATTTGTCGAATATCGTTAACCTATGAAATTTCTAAACGTAGTTTCGAAACTGTATGCCAACTGGAGTGGATATCGCACATATTACATACGTAAGAGCTAGAATTGGAGAGAAAATCATACTACAAATTGAAATTAAATATTTGCCTTAATCAATCCAATAATAATACTCCATATATTTAACACAACTTCAATTTTCCTATTGTACGAGATATTTCGAGCAACACTTTTATCGATTGTTCATTCGCGAGATAATTCATTTAAAAGTTGTCACGACAAGTTTTATTTATTACAGACAATATTATAATATTATATTTTAGGATCGCAAACGGTATGTTGCGATTGCATCAGGCAATAAAATACACTTGTCTCGTTAATTAAGATTTTAATTACTAACAAAATCATTTCACGCGAATTAAATGGTAAATGTGATTACAGCCACGTTGATTGGATTTTCCAAACGTTTAGAAATCGCTGTCGTTAATTCGCATTGATTTTAAATCATACAATTTTAAAAGTGGATCAAACACATCGTAAACAGCTCCAGTGAAAATCCGCTCTCATTTGTTCCAGCTATTTCACGGGCAATATCGTATAACAACTATTGATTTTTGAGAGTGAGAGAGAAAAAGATAACAAACGGTGTTATTCATCTCTAAACTTCTCCGAGAGAGTAAAGAGTAACATTACCAATTGAGAGTAAAATCTTCTAACAAAATTATAATACGTTGTTCTTCCTGAAATTGAAGCAAAAAGAAGCCAGGAAATTAATTATTTGAAATAAATTATTTCAAATTCAAAATCAAACTTCGACAAACAATTGCAATAATCAAAATATCAAAATATTATTGGGTTTAATACAGAATAAATATTCAAGAAACAAAGCAAAATTTAGAAATCTTTATTTCAAAAAAAAAACCACGTAATTGTATAACTTATTATAAAAAAAAAAGGAAAATAAAATTCGAAATATTTTCATCCGTACAAAAATTTCTTAAAATAATACATTAAATAACTCAAATTTATTATTTCCAGATATTGTCAACGATATTATTTAGATTCTTGAAAGTGTATTTAAATTCAAACGAAAACACTATCTTCCCATTAGTATCTTTCATCGATAAAAATTTCTTATCGAACGACATCTCTATACAATCGAGTTATAGCGTTTAAAACAATAGGCCATGCGATTAAATCATTCGTACGCGTTAATAGGGCCGCGATTCAATCCCCAATTTATTATATATTCGCGGGCCGGCCATTTTTCATCCCGTTTAAAATTACAGACTCGTGACAAATTTACACCGCCGTGGAAGCGTTAATCCCGTTAACGCAATTTCGTGGAAAAATGTTGGACAATCGAACGAAAGGGAGAATGAAGAAGGGGAGGAAGAATAATGGGGAAAAGTATTCGAGATGGCGGTATATTAATGCTGAAAACTGAAAGAAACTGGGCGAGAGGATCTGGGGGTTGCTTAACGCCATGGATCAACGAGCAATCGTGCTCGGGCGGAGATAACGAACAACGGACAAATTGCAGCCTGTGAAAAGTTTTTCAATTAAAGGCCACCTTCTGTGTTTCACAAAAAAAAAAAGAAATAGAAGGCATTTATCATTGGGTTTAAACAATTGAATAAAAAAAAGGGGGTGGTATTGTACTTTTACATTTATCATTAATAATCTTGGTTAAATTTAAAAGAGGGATGAAAAATGTGAACATGGGGAGAATTTCAATTTTGCACGAAGAGTGCTGCAAATTGTTACTAGACAATTAGATATTGTCATGTAAAACGAAATTTGAGTTAAGAGCACAAATTTTGAACCTTGATTTCCGTAGTATAAATTTTACACGATATTCCAATTTTAAAAATTCTCTATTTTCAGAGTTCAATTTTCATGCAATATTTTATGTAAATCGTATTCTGTGTAATCTAGATACTCCATTTTAGTAAAATAAGGTATCTTGAGAGTTCGATTTTTATGTAACACGATACATAGT
The DNA here is from genome assembly GCF_003254395.2 of Apis mellifera. Classification (NCBI taxonomy): domain Eukaryota; kingdom Metazoa; phylum Arthropoda; class Insecta; order Hymenoptera; family Apidae; genus Apis; species Apis mellifera. Next base: position 10,177,365 of record NC_037638.1, read on the forward strand.
ATGATTCTGTATAAGGTGATATTTTGAAAATTTGATACCTCAACGGGGTATTTTAAAAACTCGATTTTTATGCAACAATAGAATTTATGATGCTACATTTTAAAAGCTCGATTCTAATGTAAAGAAACTTTTTTTTAAATTAATATATCAAATTAAGAAAAATTGTATTATGATAAAATTTTAATCAAAGCGTTTAATAAAAAATAAAAGGGAGTATAAAAAGGGAAATAAAGTTTTTATTATCCCTTTTACTAGAAATTCGTAGAAACACGGTGAAAGACAACGATAATTAAACGAAATGGAATGAACATTTAAAAGAGATCTTTTGATACATTTTCTTCATTCTTCCAAATGATTATTAAATTTTTTATGATGCACGCGCCATAAAATGATCAGTTTATTGCACAACTTTATGACGTATAAATTGTTAAACGATAATTACTTTTCGAATAGAGAATCAAATTAATTTCACAATTTGTAATATAATTATAATAATAAAAAAGAAAAGTTGTCCCAATATACATTAAATTACATACATCACCGTCCAATTACCAAATGAAATATTCTCACGCGAATATTGATAATAAGTGTAAAACAAAACTGCTGCCCCTAGTAAAGCAATAATCATACCTGCACGCCAAGATGAAAACGATAGCCTAATATTTATTGCCATGGAATAATTACTTTACACGCGCTTACTTTCGTAAGCATCGTACGTAATCTTGAAACGATCAAACCTAGTGATTTATTGCTTTACAACCGCCCTATCATCATAAAAAATTCTTTTGCAATGTTCTATTCGTGCATGTAGGAAAATAACACTGTGTTCCTTGTCAGATAGAGCAAGTGGCAGATCCATTACGGAGTAATACTACTTGTAGATGCTTCTACTTGCTTCTATAAATTATTTAAATCGAGATTACACAGTTTTATTTTTTCTTTTTTTGCATTTTGATAGCGCACAATGAATAGTGTATGAATGGATTATTATTAATGAATCTACCAATTTTTATTTATTTGTGAAACTTTTCTTTTTTTCTTTTTTTTTTTTTTTTTTTTTTGTTTTTTTAATATGTAGGATGGAATTTTCATTCAAATTTACGAATTAATAAATTCGTTTATTTCATACATATTGTTACATTTAAATTTTGTTTTTTTTAAATATCGATAGAATTGATCGATGAAGGGAATTGATTTTATATTATGTATATGAATTTTTTTTTTTTTAATTTTCCCCGAGACTATTCGAGAATAAATTGGTAACTATTATACGTATCCCATATTCCCAGAACGATCAAAATTCCATATGGTAATACTTTCCAAATAGAAGTTGATTACATTTCATATTTTCCCAATGCATATCAATATCTAATTTTACTTCGATTCAGCATTAAATATATCACGCGCTATATTATCACTCGTATCATAATATTTTAAATCACTTCATTTATCTACGTTTCACGATTCAATTCACGATTTTATGGAGGGAAAAAAAAAAAGCAAAATTTTATCATATTTCCAAATTTGGAACAAAAATAATGTCTTGGAAAAAGCCAAAAATTTTAACAATTAATAATAATAATAATAATAAACAAAAAACAAATTGGAGAGTAATTAGAATTCTTTTTCATAAAATTTTAATATTGAAAGATTCATCATGTTCACGTTTTCTCTTCTTTTTTTAAAAACTAAGCGAATCGAGTTTTTAGTTTTTGCAAGGAAATAAAAGAGAAATTCGTCGTTTGTTTTACCCGTGAGTGTCACCCGTGCCAAAATCGAGAGTTAAACGCGCGATAAAACGCGAGAAAGAGTGGTCGATGACTGCGAGAATGCAGTCGAATAAAAGTCTACGATCCCTGAAAAATTGGGCCGAGCATTTTCCCCCGATGAAAAAATGCCTGTCAGAGATTGGAAATTGAAATTTCAACACCTATGTTCCAGCGTGAAAACGGACCTAATGGAAGAGGGGGCCAATTCGACTCTCAGCATAGCGAGGGTGGGACCAGCTGACAGCGGAAACTACACGTGCCATCTAACCACCATGCCCGATCAACCTGCCACCGTTCACGTGCATGTGCTGAACGGTGAGTACAAGCAATTTTCCAACGATTTATCCCCAATTTTTAACGTTTCGTTGCCCGTGAATTTATCGCAAAAACTATTGGAATAGTTTGGACTTTGTCTCGAGAAAATCTTCAAAGAGTGATGACTTCTAGATTAATTGATAAATTTTCTATTTGGATATCTTATTATTTCATCATAATTATTATTGAAGTTTGAATTTAATCTAATAATCTTGCTTTATTATTAAGATATTAATTTATATTTTATTCATAATATTTATAATTGTTAGAATTTAGAAAATTTAGAAAAGTCAACAGATATCTTATCTTTTATTAAGAAGGTAATTTTCTTCAAAGTCTTTATTAAGAAGATAAAAAAAAGGGATGTGAAATAAATTTTGTAAAAGTTTAGTAAAGTAGTAGATTTATATTCGATGAACTTTTCTCTGAAAATTCTCATAATGCGAAAGGATCAGGAAAAATTACACGACCATCTTTATAACGATGTCAAAATGAAAGTCACGTGGGCAACTAAATATCGTGTAATATTTATGCATATTACGCTTAATTATAGGTGCGCGTGACGAAAGAAGTGAACGAAGTATCGCTTCCACTAACGGCGTTGTTAAATTACAACAAATTTAAATGCATTGCACAAAGAAGGACTGATAAGATATACCAGAAATTATCACCATCGATTTTTGCAACATAGATGTAAAAGTTTAAACTCTGCTATTAAATTGGAAACTTAGAGCTATATCAATTTTTTTTGTCAAATCTTCGAAATTATTATACGTAAATTTCATAAAAATATAATAAAAATTAAAAAATTAAAAAATATATTCATTTTATCTGCATAATATGATATTTACAAGAAATTCAAATATACATTATAAAAAAGTAACAAATAAAATATACAGAAACATATGCTTTATCAAGTAGAATAAAATATTTTCCAAGAAGCATTACTTTCTTATTAATAAATTGAAAAATTATATAGTGTTAATTATTGGAACACTATTTTTTCAAAAAAGTTTTAATAACTCTTGATGTTGAATTCTAGCTCTAGACCTTTCGATTAATTCAGAATAATAATGGCGTTAATTTTAACTCTATTATCCACGAAGCTATTACTTTTTACAAAAGAACTGATTGTATCGAAATTTAAAATAGCAAATTCCACAAAATCTCGACAGTTCTATTAAACGTGAACACTCCATTCTAACGTTCTATCGTTCTTCATTTGTGCTGCAAAATGCAAACTGTACGAGAGTTCCTGTACCCTTTCAAAGTTAAAAAGTTCAGATTGTACTACAAATAGTTCTCATAATATCTTAATATCCTTCCGTTTGATTACAATAATTTTAATCTTAACTTAAAAACTTAAACTCAATACTAATTCGTCAAATCTTCCAGGACAGAGACAGTTCAAAAAAGTCAAAAAGAGGTTAATCGAAAGCGATTCAACGATTAATTTTTTCAAATCATAAATTATTGCATCCAATTGATGTCTTGAGATAAATCTACCTGAAGAACGCTTCGACATGAATCGATAATTACCCCAGAACAGTGTGGACGAAAGTTGGCGGTGTTTGAGTGTACGTACCGGTGTTTCAGGAGAAAGCTTAGCCGAGCTGCATCACGGGTCCGCAGAGGTCTCCAGTAGCGGTTCGTTGCTGCTTCTCTTATGCGTCTTTCTCGGTCGGATACAACAGGTGCTGAGATGAAGGATCGACCAGTTTCGTCGCTTCCTTGCCTGCACGCACAATACACAGAACTTTTATATTATCGTTGGGAGAATGGACGTGGCCATACGTGAACGAGAAAGGAACGAAGGAAGAAACGTGAAAAAACGAACGGGAGGAGGGCGGTGAATGCAAAAAACTTGAAAAGTTGAAACTCTGCGAGAGGAGAATGGGCTTGAGGCGTGGGGAAAGGTTGGCAGCATTGGTCCGCCATTGTCTTTCTGCGTCGCTCACATCCTTGATTCCATCTGTCAACTTGTCAGAGCGCTTCGACTTCGCGTTTTTTGTCCTTCCAGCTAGTGGTGGAGCACTGGTGGTTAATCGGAAACTGATGAATCATCCTGGGAGGAGGAATTTGTCGATGATTGGTTGGGTTCCAGGAGATTGAGAGGTTAAGATTCGTCTTGTGCCTTTGTATTTCCGTTTTTTGGGGATAGCTTGGAGTTTAGTTTCGATAGGGTGGAATTAACCCTTATATCGATATTTCGAGTATCTTTTTACGATGGAAGGGAAGATACTTGGATTTTCTTTTTTATTTATTTGCAAAATTCTAAAATATCTTCAATTTTAATTTAATTATTATTTATATTCTTAGATTGGAAGTTAGATGTTTAAGAATTTTCTTAATTATTAAAATTTTACAAATCGATGATGACAATTCGGTCAATATTATTGATATAAGGGTTAAGAATAAATTAATTTAAGATAAGTTAGTTACTAATCCGAATGTGGTGTATACATTTTATATCCATTTTAGGTGTAAATATCTCGCAACCTAACGTGGATGTCAGGTGCATATCTTTTACTAAGTTAATTCATATAATTGAAAGTATCATTCTCATTCATTCTGCATTGATCCTGTATGATAAATCTTGAAATCATCGAATGCATAATCAAGTTTATGATAATAAATAAGTACGTGCAGATTTAATACGTACGAAAATATAGAAATATATTACGATTTTGACATATCTATATTGTTCAACGCTCGGATAGACTGAATTACCAAGTAATTAAACCAGGTATAGAAAAGAGAAAAAAAACTTAACACATTCACCGTCTATATTTGTATTGTAAAAGAAAAATGTTCTTTCTTTTTAAAATCCTTAGAATTACGAATTAAAAATTAAAAATTATCTTAACTTTCATAACAATAAATGGATAGTAAACGTGTTAAGTTTCATCGAATAATCAATCATTCCATAATTTTATATTTATTTCTCTTTCATTTTGTACAGAGAAGAATGATAGGAACATGGATTATCATAGAATTCCTTATTTCCTCTTTTTCAACTGTAATTTTATAAAGTCAAAATTGCATATTCCATATTCCCATCACTTTCTCTCTGTTGAGCATTATCGAGAACCAATATTAAAAAATATCCAAAAGAATCATCGATAAAAAAAAAAAAAAAGAAAACCTCTGGACAATCGGAATCATTGTACCGTGCAAGGAAACAAAAAAAAAAAGAATCGAAGCACAATATGTAACTAAAAATTCCTTCCTCCCTGAAATTGAAACATTTCTCCCAAATTTTTCAGGGGATTTTGTCCCCGGCAAAAATGCAGAAAAAAAAAAAAACTTCCGCGAAAAGTCGGTCCTCGATCGAATTTCCATAAACGCATTCCACAATCGTCGAAGCGTTCCAAATAAGTGTCGGGTGCAGGGACGTCGACAAAGGAAGTACGAGCCATGCGCCACCGATTTCCTGTAGGACGCGTGTCGGTGAAGTTCGATTATGCCCGGAAACCAACTCGACGCCCCTGTATTTCCTTATTCACTGCCGCTCCAGATCCTTCTTGAGAAGCAAGTTTTATGGGGCACGATGATCCTTCTGAACGATCCTATCTTGACGTGTGTTCGATGAAAAAGAAAAAAAAACCGCCGCGATAAAGTTATCATATATCGATGATCGAGCATCTTAAGTATTTGTTCACGCGAGGATTGTTCAAATTTGCTTAATTATAAATCCCTTTTCGTATTAAATTAAATTATTTTGAACAAAATTAAATTCAAATATTCAATATTCAGTCAGTTTCATTGTTTCAATCGATTGTTCGATAAAATAAAATTCATATAACACGAAGGAGAATAGAATTGATTCTTCCTTCTTTGATCTCCTTTATTTTCTTTAATAAAATTGAAAATACAATTATATCCAGGTTAAAATTGAACTATCCTCGCGAAAAAAAGATAAGATTGTGAGATATATTTGCCTAGATACGGACCACTTGAGCGAGGCTCGAATTATCAGTATTATCTAATTTTTTAAAGAGCCAGAATAAAGCGCGAGTGAAAGAAACCGGAAGTCATCAAGAGCGCGCAAAATCGATGACGAAGCGGCATCATCGAGAAGGGCGCGATCGATGGCCAATTTAACCGCGTTGTGAACGTTATATATTCGCGAAGTAAATCACTCTGATTTATTTCGTGAAGAATGTTGAACAAGTGATAAAGAAAAAACAAGTTGCGTATGCATGATTCGTTGAAGTACGAGTACGTACGGGTGTGCTTAATTCGTAACAGCGACACTAGCGCCACGTTTGTACATATGTATGTATACTTTCTTAATTAACGAGAAATTTGTTATTTCATTTTTATTGTTGAGAAAATTGTAAGGAATAAGGGAGCGTCCCGGGGAGAGTCCTGAGAAATGAAAGTGATGTGAATGAAAAAAACAAATTGAATCATCGTGAAAAGTTTTAAAAATTCTCGGATGGAATTCAATCTTCTTCACGCAACTTTCATTTTAAGGGACGAATGCAAATTGAAATGATATTGTTCGTTCGAAGGATGAAATATTCTTTGGAAAAATTAATTGGGAGGTGGATGGAAAATTGTGTTACGAATTAAGGATAGGGTATTTGTAAAGCGACCTATGGGCACAATGGGATGTGAAAAAAAAGAAAGAAAGAAAAAGAAAAACATAACTGCCAACCTGATCCCAAGCTCATCAATTAAAAAGTGATAATGAAGAGAAGTTTTTAAAGCGATGGCAGCTAACGCGTTTTACATAAAGTCGTTTATTTTTTTCTTTTCCGGGATTCAGTGATCTATCCGTTCCATAGATCAAACAGCTCGAAGAGCAATCGAATTGTCTCCGTATCGAGACAGATCGCGCAGTAATACTCGATAAAATCGACGTAAAATTCAAAGTTTTCTCCGACGGCAAAATTATGAAATATACGATATGCGTTTTACAAAAGACGTTGTTCCTTTCATTTATATTCGCACTTTAAAGAAAGAAAAATTTTCTAAACGACTTTGTTAACAAAATTATTACATTTATTTTAAATTTTATTCCCCTTTCAGATACAATATTTCTTGTCACAAAACGTGTTGCAACGTGAATATAATTTTTCTCCATGGATAATCAGATGGATAACCAAAAAGTAACATTATGAAGGTAAGTGACTTATTAATTAATTTCCATAAAATTCTTCATTTATATCCAATAATATCTACCTGATAATTCCATAATTTTTATAAAAAAAAATCTAAAGTTACAAAGCAAGGAAAAAACATTCATTAATTTTAAAATTCTGAACACGCTTTCCTTTTTTAAAATCCTTATCTTAAAGTCGAGTAATATTTCACGTTTCCCTATGATTCTGAAACCAATCCTTCGGAGGGATCACAAAAATACATCGTGCCGAATCTCGAGTCTCACTCGAGAAGGGATTACCCCTTTTCCTTCGGAAACGTCCACTTTCGTCGATTCGTCTGGACAAACTGGTCCCCTCTAGAAACGAGTATCAGATCCCAGGTAACCGGAGATTGAAGTTTCAAAAAGACAGCAGACGGGCACACAAGCCACCCACGCTTCAGCCCCGTCATCTGCGTCTGAGAGAATGCAGAGAGAGAGAAAGGATCGACAGATTGGACGTCGCTCCATCGATCCTTGTTGATTCGACGGCAACTCTATTTATCCATCACTAGCCCACCAATGCATTCGAATCAGATTTCTCCCTGATGATCTATATTTTTCTGATGCGCCATGTCTGTTCGGCCAGGATGAAATGAGATAATTTAAGAATTGGCAAATTGAGAATATTTTAAGTAAAGAGTGAATTTGCAGAACTTGCTTCGAATTAACGAATTAAGAAAAATGCTAGTTGTGGATTTTAATATATTTGTACATTGTATTATTATATCAATTCGTAAGTAACGTCAATTTAAAAGTGTAATTTGTAATTAAATATTTCAATAAGATTAATTGTGAGGATAATTTGTTATGGTTGAGATAAATTTTTTATTAATTCTAGGTTAAAATATGGATTACATTTAATTTGTTTATTATATCGGGTATAAAGTGATTGTTGATGGATCTGGCTAATAATTGTTCATTGATTGAATGACCATTCATTGCACGACGATAACGTTATCAATTTTTTCTTAATGTCTTTCGATTCAATTATGTTCAACATTTCAAGCTCAAGGTGTTACTATTAGCGTAATATATCGTTCGAAATCGATCGAGTTTAAACCAGTTGACGTTTGAATGATTCCAGTTGGGGAACAAGTAGACGCAGACTCAGGCGAGCGAAGATCAAACTAGTTTTCGAGACGATCGCGTGCACGTCGATCTCTTTTACGAGTTCTATGCTTCGTAAAATCGATTGCGAGCCATTGCATGAGCAGACAGGAAGGCTGATTAGACAATCCCTTTAAGTAACTCCATAGGAGAAGCTTGCCTTATCTGGGTCAATTTCTTAAATTTTCTTTTATTCGAGATAACGCTTCGATAAAACGTACATTCGTAATTAATCGTTGAATGATCGAATTTATTTTTTTCAAGGAATCGAATTCGTGTTAAAATACCAACCTAACTTTTTCAATATTAAAGATTATTTTTAACGAACGCGATTAAAAATTATTAACATAGTTCGTGAACATCGAGATAAAGATCTTTAAAAAAATTTTTTTCAACTATTAAATTTCAATCTGAAAATTTTCAATTTTTTTCTACCATCAATAACAACTCTTTCGAGTTATAATTGTAGAGAAATCAAGTTTAAAAATTCGAACGATATGTTTCCTCGAACATGTTTGAAAGTTGCAACGAAAGAGTTCAACCGTGTCTCGATCGGCTGGAATACGTAAACGACGAGAAATTTTTTGCGCGCAAATTTATCGAGGAAACGACAATTTCCATCGTGTCGGAATAGATATGTTTCTTATTTTTATCCGAGCTTTATCTTCACCGAGGGATATAACCGTTCTCTCCGTGTGCGAAATTTTAAGCAAGTCAGGAATGATAAAATTGGAAAAGGCACTCGAGGCGCAATTTATAGAAACCACAAATTGCAGAGGAAGCGATGAAACTTACGATTCATTCAGGGAGTTGAGTTTTCGTCAATAGAGTATATAAAGGTAAAAAAAGAAAAATAAAAAATGAATATTCTTTTACGATATACCAGGTAAGAAATTTTTATAGGTTATTGTGTCGTAAAACATTCAAAAATCATTTTCATCGAGTCTAGAAAAATAATAAAAAAATAAATATATAATTTTAATAGATATTAAGGAGTGATTCA